>NW_025999944.1:4839157-4901723 GCF_001458135.2 Marmota marmota marmota
TTTTTTTTTTTTTTTTTTTTTTTTTTTTTTTTTTTTTTTTTTTTTTTTTTTTTTTTTTTTTGCTATTTTTGCTTTTTTGGCCTGTGTCTTTGAAATCATATCCAAAAGATCCTTGTCAAATTTAATGTCATGAAGAACTAGTTCTCAGTTTTCTTGCAGGAGTTTTCCAGTTGTGGGTCTTATAATTAAGTCTCTCATCTATTTTGAGTCCATTTTTGTGTCTGATGTAAATTCAACTTTATTCTTTTGCATGTGGGTATTCTGTTTCTCCAACACTAGTTGAAGAAATGTGCCCCATAAATGATCTCAGCCATCTATGTGAATTTATTACCGGATTCTACTCTGTTTCATTGTTCTATATATTTGTCTTTATGTCAGTACTGCACTGTTTTGATTATCTGTGGCTTTGTATATGCTTTGAATTCAGGAAATATGAACTTTGTCCTTTTTTAAAAATTTTTTTGCTGCTTTGGATCTGTTGCAGTTCTGTATATATTATAGGATTGTGTTTTCTATCACTGGGATTTTTATAAGGATTTTGTTTAATTTTGATAGTATTGGTATCTTAGCAATATACAGTCTTCCAATCCATGAACATGGATGTCTTTACACCTATATATGTATTTTTTAATTTCTGTCAACAATGTTTTGTAGTTTTTAGTATATAAATCTTTTACCACTTTGTTTAGGCATATTCTCCAGTGTTTTACACTCATTGGTGCTATTGTAAATGGAATCGTTTTAAAATTTTCCTTTTGCAGTCATTCATTGTTAGTGTTTGGTTATTTAAAGTGTGTTGTTTAATTTCCACGTGGTTATGAATTTTCCATTTTTCCTTTTAATTTTTAGTTTTATCCTACAGTAACTGGAAAAGACACTTTGTCTGCTTGCAGTCTCTTTTAAAGGTATTGAGATGTGTCTTGTGGCCTGATATGTAGTACATCTTGAAGAATATTCCACGTGATCTTGAGAAAAATGTATCTTCTGCTATTGTTGGGTGGAGTGTTCTGTTAGGTACAATCCATCAGTATTGTTCAAATCCTCTTCTAACCCATCTTTTGTTGGGTTGACCGATGCATTATTGAAATGAGCTGTTGAGGTCTCCTGCTATTGCTGTGCATATTCTCCCTTCAATTGCATCAAAATTTGCTTCACATATGGAGGATCTCTGATGCTTTGTGAATAAATACTGGTAATTGTTACATATTCTTGATGAATTGACCCTTTTATCCTTACATAATGTCCTGGGTTTTTTTTCTTTTTCTTTTCTTTTTTTTTCTTTTGGTATATTGCAACAATTTTATTTTATTTATGTATGACAGCAGAATGCATTACAATTCATATTACACACATACAACACAAATTTTTCATATCTCTGGTTGAAAAGTATGTTCACAACAATTCCTGTCTCCATACATGTGCTTTGGATAATGATGTCCATCACATCCTACCATCATTGCTAACCCCATACCCACTCCCTTTCCTTCCCTCCCCTCTCCCCTATCTAGAGTTCATCTATTCCTCCCATGCTCTCCCTTCCCTATCCCACTATGAATCAGTCTCCCTATAACAGAAAAAAAAATTGGCATTTGTTTTTTTTGGGATTGGCTGACTTCACTTAGCATTATCTTCTCCAGTGCCATCCATTTACCTGCAAATGCCATGATTTTATTCTCTTTTATTGATGAGTAAAATTCCATTGTGTATAAATGCCACATTTTTTTATCCGTTCATCCACTGAAGGGCATCTAGGTTGGTTTGGTTACACAGTTAAGCTATTGTGAATTGTGCTGCTATAAACATTATGTGGTTGTGTCCCTGTAGTATGCTGTTTTTAAGTCTTTTGGGTATAGACTGGGGAGAGAGATAGCTGGGTCAAATGGTGGTTCCATTCCCAGTTTTCCAAGGAATCTCCATACTGCTTTCCATATTGGCTGCACCAATTTGCAATGTATTACAACAATTTTTGACTGACAAGTCTATTTGGTCTGATCCTAGTATAGTCCCTCCAGCTCTTTTCTGGTTACCATTTGCATGGAACGGTCTTTTCCTACTCTTCTACTCTCAGCCTGAGTTTACTTAAATCTAGTGAGTTTCCTATAGACAGTATACACTTGGATCTTGCTTTTTCTTCTTTAATCCATTCAACCCATCTGTGTCTTTGATTAGAAAGTTTAATCCATGTTCACTATTGCCATTTTGTTGATTGCCCTCTCTGTGTCCTGGGGCCTTTGTCCCCCCTTTCCTCTCTTACTACTTCCCTTCGTATTCTGTTGACTTTTTGTAGTAACATGATTTTATTCCTTTCTCATTTCCTTTCACATATAGCAGCATACCTCAGGGAGATGGAGGGTTCACTTCCAGAACTCTGTAATAAAGCGAGTATCACAATAAAACAAGTCACCTGAATTTCTTAAATTTCCCAATGCAAGTCAAGTCATGTTTACACTACACTGTAGTTTATTAGGTGTGAAATAGTGTTGTCTTTTTAAAAAGCAATGTCTATAGCTTAATTTAAGAACATTTCATTGTCCAAAAACGCTACCCATCATCTGAGCATTTGTGGGCTGTGGTCTTTCTGGTGGCAGACCTTCCTTGATGTCAGAGCTGCTGACATTCAGGGTCCTGGTTGCCAAAGATTGAGGTGGCCCTGTCAATTTCATAAAAGAAGACTATAATGAAGTTTTTCACATTGATTGACTTCACCCACAGTGGAAATTCTTTCTGAATTGAAGTCCGTTCTCCCGATCACTACCATGAACTATCAGCTAAGTTTCTATAATATTCTAAATCTTATGTCTTCATTTCAACCAGGAGTAGACTTCATCTCATCAATAATATGTGTGGCATCTTTATTAGCAATAGATTTCATCTCGAGAAACTACTTTCTCACAAGGTGTGGTGGCACACACCTGTAATCCCAGCTTCTCAGAAAGCTGAATGTTGTGGTTTAGAAAGGAGTGTCCCCCAAAATTTCACATGTGAGGCAATGCAAGAAAATTTAGAGGTGAAATGACTGGGTTAGAAGAATCTGAACATAATCGGTGCATTAACCTACCAATATAGATTAACTGGGTAGTAACTGTAGCTAGAAGGAGACCACTGGGGGACATGCCTTTGGGATTTATATTTTTTTATCTGGTGAGCAGAGCTCTTTCTCTCTGCTTCCTGACCGCCATGTCCTGAGCTGCCTTCCTCTGTCACATCCTTCTGCCTCACCCTCAGGCCCACAGCAATGGAGCTGGGCATATATGGACTGAGACCTCTGAAACCATGAGCCCCAAATAAACTTTTCCTCCTCTAAAGTGTCCTTGTCAGTTCTTTTGGTCACAGCGATGAAAAGCTGACCAAAACGCTGAGGCAAGAGAATCGAAAGTTTAAGGTCAGCTTTGGCAACTTAGCAAGACTGTCTCAAAAAAACATTTTTTAAATTGTTTTCAAAGTGTGGGGATGTAGCCTAGTGGTAGAATGCTTGGCTAGCATGCATGGGGCCCTGGGTTTGACCCCAGCTCAAGAAAGAGGCAGGAAAGAAGGAAGGAAGGAAGGAAGGGAGGGAGGGAGGGAGGGAGGGAGGGAGGGAAAAAATAGAGGGAGGGAAGGAGGGAGGGAGAAAGATCAGTTGTGGCTTCACCTTGCCCTTCCATGTTATGAAACCTTCACACTTTTCCCCTGAAGCTTCATCTCGTCTCTCAGCCTTCATACAAGTGGTGAGAGTTAGACCCGTGTCCTGGATTAGGCTCAGGTCTGAGGGAAAGTCGTGGCTGGTTTGGTCTCCATACCACTGAAACTCCCTCCAGGTCAGCAATTCGGCTGCTTCTCTTATCCCTGAGGGTTGCTGGAGCACCACTTGAAGTTTCCTTTAAGATCTTTCCTTTGCTTTCACAATTCGGTTAACCGTTAGGACAAGAGCCCTATCTCGGCTCTTCACTCACCTTTCACTAGCTTAATCATGTCTAGCCCTTGATTTGAACTGAGAGGCCGCTCTTCCTTTCACTTGGACACTTAACTGCCATCATAGGTCTATGCAGTGGCCTGGTTTAAGTATTGCTGTGTGCTGCAGGAGAAGAGGGGCTCTTGGAGAGGACAGAAACGGGGGGATGGCCGGATGGTGGAGCAGTCAGAACACCCACATTCATTACGTGTGTCATCTTCTGTGGCATAATTTGTGGCACCCCCCAAATGATTACAGTAGTGACATCAAAGGTCACTGATTGTAGATTATCATAAAATACATAATAATAATTCAAAAGTTTAAAATATTGTGAAAATTACCAAAATATGACACAGATACATGAAGTGAGTACAGGCTATTGGGAAAAATGGTGAAGTTCAATTAAGCAAAGAACAATAAAACAAGGTAAATTCTATGGATAATTTTTTTATGGTTCCTGTTGCAATTATATCAAACATCTTAAAATCATGACATTCTGTTTTAAACTGATAACAATTTAATTTTGATAGCATACAAAAATCCCACTCCCATGTGCGCCACCTCATAATTTATATTGATACGATTTTTATGTATTGTAATTAATTTGTATTTATACATTTTTTTTGTTTTGTCAGCTAAATTCCAAATTAACAATGAATGCATACACCAAAATTACAATAATACAGTTTACTATATTTGTCCATGTATTCGCCTTTTCCAAAGAATTTCATATTTCTATTGTTTCATTGTCCAGCATCTTTTACTTGCACCTTGATGGATCTCCTTTAGCATTTCTTCCTGAGCAGGTCTTGTGGTAAAAAATTCATTCGTTTTTTGTTTGCCTAGAAAAGCCTTAATTACTCCTTTACTTCTGAAGGGCAGGTCTGATACATGTAATATTCTTGGTTGGCAGGTTTTCTTTGTTTTGTTTTGCTTTCAACATTTTGAGTATAACACCCTACTCCCTCTGGCCATCACAGTTTCTGTTGAGAAATCCACTAGAAATCTTATTGTACATAATGAGTTGCTTTCTCTTGCTCCTTTTAAGATTCTCTGTCTTAAGAATTTTGAACTTTTTATTATGATGTGTCCAGGTGTGAGTCTCTTTCAATTCATTCACACTGGCATCTTTAAGCTTCTTGAATTTATATGTCCAAATTTTCCTCCAACTTGAGGAATTTCTGGCCATTGTTTCTTCAAATAAATTCCCCAAGCGTGCTCAATATCTATCTATCTATCTATCTATCTATCTCTCCTCCCTCCCTTCTCTTCTCTTCTAGTCTCTTCCTTTCTCTTTCTGTAACTTCTTTAATGAGTTCATTGAACTGCTTGATAGTACTCCACAAATTCCTTGAGAGTTATTTCTTTTCTTTTCTTTTTTTCTCCTCTGATGTAATGATTTATTTCACCATCTTTAAAATTCATGGATTCTTTCTTCCTCATGATCAAGTCTTCTGTTGAAACTTTTAAGTTATATTTTTAGTTTGTTATTATATTTCTTAACTCCAGAATTTCTTTTTGGTCCTTCCCCTTTTTATACTTTCTTTCTGTTGGAATATACCATTTATTTGTCTGGGTTCTCCTTTAACTCATTGAGCATCTTTATGACAGTTACCTTAAATTCTGTGTCAGATAGTCCATAGATCTGTATTTCTTTAGAGTAAGGTTCTGTTGTTATAGTTTTGTCTTTTGATTGGGCCATGTTTCCCCGTTTCCTTGTGTGTCCCGTGATTTGTTACTGTAGATGGGAATGTTGAAACTCAGGCATTTATAGACTGGCTTCACTCAAAGGAAGACTTTACCTGATGTTAACCAGCTGCAGATTATAGGACTTCTCAAACCCTTTCTGATTATGTGTCTTCTCTAGGCATGGGCATGTGCTTTAAATTCTCTCAAATTCCCTTAGCAGTTTGTCTGTGCTTCTTCTCAGTAGCCTATACTCCCTTCCTCCCTCTAGCATCTGCCTGTGGAACTGCAGCTCAAATGTGCCACTATGATCATAACTGTTTTCAGTGACTTCCAAACTAGGCTGCCAGTCCTGTTACCCTTTGAGTTAAGTGAAACAGACACCAATCCCTTATGCAATCCCCAGACTATCCAGAATATCAAACATAGAGTCTCCTTTTTCGTTTCTGTCCAAAGAGAAGATCTCTGGCATGGGAGAATTCCTCTCAGCTGCTTGTCCCTAGGTCAGGTGGGGTAGGAAGACAGACAAACTTGAAAACGCTGTAAGCTTTGCTACTCCTTTATCTGGAATCCCTCCTTGGTTTTATGTCTGTCAGAGTGGTAAGACTTAAACTCATCTCAGAATCCCACGTGTTTCGCATTAGGACTTGAGCTGTTCACCTCCGTGTCCCATATTTGTTGTTAAGTTGGTGTCTCTGTGAGAGAACTGGGGCCTGAAGCATCCTGCTCTTCCATCTTACTGACCTCACTTGAAATGTGTGCTTTTTTTTTTAACTCTAAGAATAAAAGCTTACATTATCTATGGGAAGTCTCTCTCCATTTAGAAGTTATCTCTCCACCTTTTAACCCACAAAGCACTTGGCTTTGATCTTTTTCACATTTATCACTTTCCACCTTAATAGTTAACTTTGATATGCATTGTATCTCTCTTCTCGGTTGAGAGAAATCCTAAAGTGTGTGTGTGTGTGTGTGTGTGTGTGTTGTGGTTAGTGTATTTTAACTGAAAAAAAAATAATAAAATGAAATGAAAGCTCTTCAATTAACATGTCAAGGAAGGTAGCAGATGGGGAGGGGAAGGTGCCCTAAGCACAGAAAAAATACAAACAAAGGAATAAAGGACATGGAGATTGAGAATAGATAAGTCACAGGGAGGTAAGGAAAGGTGATAGAGGACCCAGAAAAATCTGGCAGAGACTTGCAAAGGAGCAGGGGGCGGGGAAACCCACACATTCTATTTTGCAACAGACAAGGCCTGTGAGTATTGGGATGCTCATAAAGGTTCTCTACACATTTTTATTTTAATTGACATGGAAATATGAGAACTGTAGCTCTAGAGTGCTTTAAAAAATCAAGGCTATAGCAGGCAAATGGTTTGCTTAAAAAAAACTGCTCACATGGGAAATGTTAAGACATATTGACATATAAAAATAAACAGAATGGACTTTCACAGATTTCCATAAACAATTTCAAGCTGACCACCAGTCTACTGAATGGGAGCCCTGTTTTATTTCCTGTTTCCTGGTGTTGAGCACTAAGACTCATTTGAGAAATAATACAAGTGAAGAGGGAAGGCAAGGAAAAAACACCAAGTGCACCCTTTGGCTGGTTGGGGGGCCTCAGAGAAGGAATCCTGTCCCAGGGTTCAAGGCCACCGAGAGCACCTGCAATCCATCTAACTCAGCGGAGCTGGGGAAACAGTCTGCCTTACTCTTTATCAAGTAGGAATATAGAAACAATGGTGACTAACATCACTGCTGTCCAGGAAACACATGTAACTCAGACACCAGCACAGTCGCCCCTGATTTGTTATAATTCAAGTCCTCATTGACTTACAATGAATGAAGTGGCCAGATAAGCCAAGCCTTTGAACATTTGTCATAACAACAAAGCACCTCACTAAGCCTCAGATGGCAGATTTCCAAATAGATGGAAGGAGTAGTCTGGAGGTTTTGGTGGTGGTAGTGGTGGTAATTTGGTGTGTTTTTAAGAAGGGCATACTTTAACATCAACGGCCAGCTCCACCCAAAAGCAAATGGATCATGACATCACTCTGCAAAAGACCTGAGCTATTAGCCTAAGGTATTAGCCTAAGACAGGTGAAGCCTTAGATACAACACATGGAAAGCAAACACAAGAATGCTATCTCTGTCAGAGAACAAAAGAGCAGAGCTGTACATAGGAACCTTCAGGCTTAATAACTAGTCACACTCCTACCTATCTTTATTGTTGTAATTGTTTTATATCTGGCTAACATTTGGCCTCTCTTATTACAACTGAAATGTTACCTAGGGTTGCTATCTCCCCTGTATTTCAAAATGTTGTTTTTTTAAAGCGAGATATGAATACATCAGAGACTCTTTCATATCTTGCAGAGTGAAAGTTCAAATGCGAGAGTCTCCATAATAAAGCCTACCCCGATATAATAAATGGGGCTGTCAGATTGATTCTCACTTGAGACACCAACTGTAGCTAATATTACTCAATATGCAGATGTTTTCTGTCTCTTTCTCTCAGACAAAAAAAAGAGCATTTAAGTGGAATAATGATAAATTGGTATTAATATGAAAAGGCTCAGCTACAATGTGGCCAAGAGCTCAACAGGTCAAGCTTGGAGACACATGTGAGCCGCGGAGGCCTCACCTCCGTGCTGACGGGTCTCAGGAATTTATTAGTTGAACGGTTCACTCTGTCTCAGGACCACACAACACTAGTTTAAAAAGAGAGAATAAAACCCTGAACTGTACTCAGACTTGTGCTGGGAGAGGGAGGCCAAGTCCCCTGCAGTGCCTGCAACTCGCTGCCCTGTGAGGCACGCAGGTAGAAGTCAAGGGGTTTAACCAAGAGTAAAAGCACGAACACGATTCCGTCAAGGGATGAAAAGCAGAAAAGCAAACCCTGACAATTCTTTATCCCGGTGCCAGGGCCGAGGCGTGTCCCCCCTGACTCCGCGGTGGCTGGACGCACGGCTGTAGGTGTGCCTTCTGAGCTGCATTCCACAGCACAGGCAAACGGTCACCTTCACGTGTGTTTTCAGCTAAGGTCCCCGTGCTGGCACCTTCTTGCCCGCCGTGTGAGGTACACGGCACTGCGGAGGGACGCGGAAAACTTCACTCAGGTTCCTTTCCAAAAAGAAAAACTAATGGCAAAGGGTCTAAAGGGGCATTTATTTAAAAGATGAGGCATTGGTGGCTCCCAGAGAGCATTCCCGGAGCCCTTGCTTGGAGTCTCCTAGAGGTGATCAGATGCTCTCCAAAGTCCTAAGGACCAGGAGTCTGTAACCCCAAGCTCAGCTTTGGGGAGATTACTTTGGACAAATAAGTTAACTGCATGGGGGAAGGAGATTGAGTTCACCTAAAAAGTGCTACCAGATCCACGCTACAAAACCCGAGAAGAGGTTGGCATCATTCACTACGTATCTTCTATTAATGGAAGTCAGAAACCAGAAGACAGCCGGAGAAAGTGGGCCAAACATTTACCTGTGGGAACTCTCCAAATGGCTACGTCCCCCACTCCCAATCTTCTATGGAAATGGGCTGGAGAATTCATTAGGAGCGGTTAGCCTCTAAACTGTATGTACGGGATTACAGAGCTCAGAGAGTTTGTCACAAAACAAATTCTCCTCTTCCTCAAAGTTTATTTCCTTAATTAAATTTAGTTAGGCTAATATCAAAGAGGGGTCACCTCAGCACCCACCAAATCCTCGGCCTGGAAAGGTGACAGGGAGCTTTATGTGGTGGGGAAGCCAAATGTGGTGGGATAGTGGGGGGGTGGTCATTAGGTAGGAAGAGCTGACCTACGAATTCTCAGGTTAAAGTACTAAGGTGTCAAAGAATTAAGAAAAATAGGGGAACTTGGAATTGATGGCTCTGATCCTTTTTCCTAGAGTAATCCCCTTCCTCCCACTCCATCTCCTGCGAACCCAGGAACACAGTCACTCTGAGGTGCTTATGGACTACACATTTCCAGAATCAAGCTCGTTAGTAACACAGAGCTCCACTGAGAGGTCTTTCTCATTTGCTGGTCAGCCAAGGGCAGCTAATCCAGCTGAACTAAACCCAGGACAGGCCACAGAACAGCTGGTCACTTACCCCACCTCCAGGCTCCTCCTCAAGTTCTTGGCCCCCATCCTGGGGCACAGCATGGCAGCCTTGCCTTGCTCTCCCATCTTTGGGTCTCTGATGTCCCAGCTGCAAACGTGAGAATTGTTCCTCACCCCTTACCTTCCAGGACCTTTCGTCCTCGCTTAAATGGATGTCCAACCTGTGGATGGATGCCCCTTACACGAGACAGCTGGCTGCTTTACATAAAACAAATGGCTCGTGTCATCCTATGCAAAGGGCCAATGGGAACATTGGACTCCCCCGCTAATGCTGGGACCCTGAGTTTTTTGTAGTCCAGATCATCTGTTAATACTCAGTCTTCCTAAGAGGCCCAGGTGCGCTGGGTCCTTTGTGATACAGGCCTCCACCCAGCCATGGCTGGTTCCAGCACCATTGTGACAACATCCAACTCCAGGCTGCAACATTTCATAACTATATGACATGGAACAGTAACAGTACCTGCCTCTTTGGGTTATGGTGAGGATTAAATGACATGATTCATGTAAAGCAGTTCGAACAGAACCTGTCACTCAGTTGGGGTCTGATAAATGTTGGCTATTGTTATTTTCCTTGAATTTTTATAGGGGTCTAAGAAGACAATATTTGTGAGCTTGCTTTATGAGTCCCATACAATACAGGTCCCGGGACCCTACTCTTTGCAGCTTAATGCAAGATAGGTCTGTGGAAAGATCACCATTGTCTCTGTTCCCCCTGTGACTTGCTTGTCACACAGAGATCCCAAGACAACTTGGAAGAGAGGATGTCTCGGGAGCTGGGAGCAGAAAGAGAACTGTGAGATGGTGACCGCACATGCCGCAGGCCCAGCACCCCAGTGGGTCGTCACCTGCACAGGTGTCGTTACTGTTCTTGTTCTGGGATAAGAGTGGAGATCATGAGGCTCAGGCAGGTGAGGTAATGGGGAAAGGCAGCTCATCTTTTTCCTTGCTTTTTCCTCTGGTGCCAGAAACATCTTTCTTGCTCCTGTTACTTTCCAGGTCTCCCTGGCTAGACACCAACTGGCAAAGCTTAGACTTACATAGCTGGTTTATACTGAAAAATGGGTGACTAACCGCACCACCTTCTTCCCAAAGCATTTATTCCATTTTTTTGTCTTTTTTTTGGAACTGGGGGTCGAACCCAGGGCTTTGCGAATGCAAGGCAGACGCTTTGCCACTGAGCTACATCCCAGCCCAGCATTTATTCCTAATGAAGAGAGATCCGGTCAGAGCAGGACAATGCTTACAAAACCCTTCAATGCTTAGAAGTCGGGTTGGTTTTAGGCAGAGTCCCTTCAGGGTGACCAGCTTTCCCAGTTTGCACAGTACTAAGGGGGTTCCCAGTGCCTAGGACTTTCAACCATAAAATGGGATCAAGTGGGTCACTGTACTTTCCTGCTCTGCACATTGCCTCCAGACGAGCCAGCTGAGCTTGGCGGCCGCCCCTGGTTGACCTCCTGCTTCCTCAGGGTCTGCACTCTTGCTGTTGGTCCTGCCTGGAACCTCCCCCTACGTCACCTGCTCCTGTGAATTCCCCGTCACACTTCAAAACAGAGCTCACAGTGAGGACCTCAGGCAGATCCAGCCCACTCACCAAAGGCTCTGGGAAAGTTGCCCATTGCAGGTGTCTGCAGCCCTCCGTACATTTTCTCCCCAGTGTGATGCTGGCTTAGAGAAATAAGTGTACCTGTTTATGACTGTTCAAGGTGAGGCTTCCCCTCCAGGCAGTAAACGTATGAGAACAGGGACAGAGAATAAGAAGGCCTCCGTTGACCATGGCGTGAGGTAGTTGAAGGAATCAGATTCTCTGGGACTGAACCAAAGAAACAGGAGAATCACTGGGATTCTCATAGTCAAGAACGCCCAAGGTCAGATACTTGATTCTCAAAGTCAAGCCCCACGCACGGCCTGCAGGGCTCCTGAGCACTCTGACCAGCCAAGCCAACCTCATCTCGGGAGATTTGACCCCAGCCCAGCTCTGCACACCTGGGGCTGCCCTAGCCAAGCCACTCCTGTTCCAGCAGCTACCCCAGGTCATGCACTGCGAGGCTTTCCAGAGGCGTCCCTGCATGCTTGTTGCCCGAAACCACAAATAAGCCAATGGGATGAGAAATTAAGTGGAAGGTAGAGGACTCAAAAGGAAACTCCCTGATCTCACAGAAGCAGAGAATAGAAGAATGGTTACCAGAAGCAAGGAAGGGTGGGGAGGAGGGGGGTGGACAGAGAATGGCCTGTGGGTACAGGAGTGCAGCTGGACAGGGAGACCTTCCAATGTCCTAGAGCACAGTAGGCGCCTACGGTTGACGTCAATTAACTCTATATTGCCAAATAGCTAGGAGAGAGGACTTAGAATATTCCCAATACAAAGAAATGATATGTGTTTGAGGTGCTAACTACCCTGCTCTGATCATCA
This sequence comes from Marmota marmota marmota, assembly GCF_001458135.2. NCBI lineage: Eukaryota > Metazoa > Chordata > Mammalia > Rodentia > Sciuridae > Marmota > Marmota marmota. The sequence continues at coordinate 4,851,284 of NW_025999944.1, forward strand.
CATGCATATTGAAATATCAAACTGTGTACCACAAATATGTACAATTATCACATGTCAATTAGTATATATACAAATCTATGTTGCATATAATATTAAATATATATACATATGATTTTTCAAAAGAAAACTCTGCTTTCCTGCACCCTAGCAGCTTCAGTTTCTCACTCCCTTTAAACATGCCCTTTTGGCCACCTACAGTCCTTCCTAGGAATCTGTATCAAGAGAAGCCCCCAGAATTATGCACCCAGAGCAGGGAGCAAGGACCTGGTTTTGTTTGTGACTCCATCTCCAGATGCAGGCCTCCAACAGTAGTTTACTCAATTATTTATACAGCATGGTAATGACCACCCATGGAATCCTTCAATAGCTGTGCCTGGGGAGTGGGGTGGGGGTGGAGAGCAAAAGGTATTTAAGGTGGTCCTTTGAGGTGGTGAGGCTTCTGTAAATGTTTTCTTCTCTCTGCTCTTTCCAGATTTCCTATAATATGCACAATAAGTGCTACTAAAAATGAGAAAATTAATATGAATCCTCTAGGTCTGTGTTGATGCTTGGTTTTAGACTGGGGCAGGGAATAGGTTTCTCATTAGGGTCTCACAGGGGCTCGTGACTGTTGCTAACCCAGGCTCAGCCTCCTGGGGTCCTGGTAACCCCTCACAGCTTATCTTGCCATCAGGACAACTGCCAAGAAAAGAAAAGAGAAAGATAGATAGATAGATGCATCCTGCCAAATAATTGCCCACTTCACAGTTATTTAGGGACGGGTCTTATTTACTTCCAGTTTTGCAAAGAGTCAAAGGCAGTCCTGTGGGTGAGGGTAAGAAAACACAGGAGAGGATTCTTCAAGGTAAGGGCAGCACTCCCGCAGCCCATTTGTCAAAGGACACATGGCAACTGACTTCAGGAAACACAGGGCCTGGCGGAAGAAAAGAAAGACTATTCATTTCCAAATCTTGCTAGGAAAGGTCATTTTAAAACCCATGAGCCGGAAGGAACAGACGCCTGTAAACAAGAGACTGAACAATATTCTAGATCCATCCATTACGGCTGCTTGTCCTACCAGTCACCCTCCGCTCCCACTTGGCCCTCAATAGTTGGGTCTGAATATCTGAGGGAGTGAAATGAGCCACTTTCCCTTTCTTAATTGCCAGATTAAAAAATTAAAGGTCTTTCTTTCTTTTTTTTTTTTTTTTAACAAAAATGGGTGAGGGCCCAGAAAGCTTTGAGAATCTGATTTAGAGCCATTTAGGCTTCAGGATTTAGAGCACTTATTTAATTAACACTTAATGAACACCTGTTACATGGCGGGAACTGGGGAAGGATAAAAAGATGGTTAAGACACAACCCCACCCTCAGGAAATGTTCCAGTCCAGTAGGGCCAGTCTGGAAGGACAGCTGGGAACCAGCAGGGCGAATCCGCCCAGGTTTAGTGGACAGACCTGGGCTCCAGATCTTTCCCGCTCTGCCTTCTCCTCGCTGGGAAACGGAGCCACTTCAGCAGCTGCTCAACGCCATGGTTTTGCGAGCTGTGGGCAGAATTAAGAATCCTTGTCCTGACTCTTTCCGTGGGACACTGTGAGGAGCCAATGAGATGCTGGGGGAGCAGGGACGAGGGTCCTGAAAAGTTTACCAAGCTGTCTAGAACAAGATGGCCCTTCTGTCACTGTGAAACTCTTGATTCCTGTAACTCTTTTCAAATGCTGTGAAAGAGCTTTTATTTGTCCTTACGGATGCCAGCCTCCTCTCAGGATGCTTTTGAATGTAGACAGCTGAGCGCCGTGGAGAAGAGATTAAATGACATTTTACCTGGGACTATTTTCCCTCCTGAGTAGGTATCGGTGTGTGTAACCGTCCCTGTTTGTGGCCGTCACCTTTTCTTTTATGAAAATGCCTTTTATTTTAAGACTAAAGGAATTTACAAATCATCCACTTTAAGTCCCTGGAGAAACTTCAACAAGGCGGTTTGAGGGAGAAAATTTTGTGTCATTTTCTTCTAAATGTCTCTTTCTGAAAACTAAAAGGATTCTGTCCAAGGACATAGTGGTAAAGTATTGACTGTTTACATAACTGAAAAGTGGTTTGAAAATGGAAAAATGTAGACTTGTTAATTCAGTAGCTGATTGAAATTCCCCAACCATTCTTTTTCACCTTAACTAAATCTGCAAGTTTGACTGTATTCTTTTGGAAATTTTTGTTTTTTTAAATGATGTAGGATTTGGCTACATTAAGAAAACTCAATTTCAACCTTCTAGTTTCTTTTGTTCCTGGAATGATTTTTTTCTTGATTTGAGATGATCAAGAAATAAGGAAATATGAAAACACACTGATGTACAGGTCTTTAGTTTATAGTCCCTCTTTATCCATAGGTTAACCCACCTTCAGTTAACTAAAGGTTAATATTTAATTTAATATTTAATTAATTTCTAGTCTAGAAATATTAAGTGGAAAATCCCAGAAATAAACAAATATGTAAATTTTAAAGTATGAATATTCTGAGTGGTGTGGTAAAATCTCATGCCATCCTGTTGCCTCCTATCTAGGATGCAAATTCTCCCTTTATCCAATGTATCCATGTTGTATATGCTACCTTCCCATTAGACACTCAGTAGCTGTCTAATTTATCAGATCAACTGCCATGATGTTACAATTCCTGTGTCTGAGTAACCTTAATTTTATGTAATAATAGTCCTCAAGCACAAGAGTAGTGTGTAAAAATAGAAACCTCCAAAGAATAAAACACAGAAGGATAGATTAATTATGGTACTATGTGCCAATACTTCAGGGCTTATAGGGAAACGAGCATATATAGGATTTGGTACTATGTGCATTTTCAAGCTTCTACTGGTGGCCTTGGAACATAACAGGGTAAGGGGGAACTACTGCATTCTTCAGCAGAGAATTATAAGCCCCAGCCCTCAGTTCCTCTTTCCCACTTCATGCCCCCAGTGCACAAAATTCCCCATGGCCACTACCACACCCCACCCCTGCTCACCAAGTGTGCATTCTTGTACCCTTCCCTATCACGTCCACTTCTCAAACTCCTTTTGCACATCAAGGGTCCACACAGATGCCTCTCCCATTATGTCCATCTTCTGAGGTTTGTGTCCCCAACACTCTGCAGTGTTCCCATCGGTGACTGCGTCTGCCCAAACCACTTCTTTCTATGCCTAACAGCGTGTGCTGCTGAAGACGCCTGTGTTTTGCTTTTCACTGTGAGAGGGAGGAGCCCTGGAGATTATTCCCAGGGCTCATTTTTTTTTGGGGGGTAGGGGGGGTGACTCAACCCTGACATAGAGAAGGCTTTTTCCTCAAAAGTGAAGGAAAGCATTGTTTTCTGTATCTGAGGTCTAGAGACATCCTAGATGCAAAGAGCGTGTCCAGGGGGCAGCAAGTGAGTGGAGAGACTGGTAAGAAGCCTTGTTCTTTCTGGGGCTCCAAGGAAGCTCCTGCGAGCCCAGCAAGGCACTGACTCCCGGCCCTCCCCGGCACAGCTCTGGGGTGAGGAGGACCGCGCGTGTGTGCCCATCCTGAAGGGCCGGTCACTGCCTGCGGCTGGCTGCGAGAAACCCAGTGAGGACCGCAGGCCACAGAGGTAACTCCCAGGAAGGGCACCAGCTGGGATTCACCCTCCCCAAAAAGCCACTCTGGCCCATGCCAGCATTCAACAGTGGCACCGTGTGGCAGTGAGAAGCAATGGCAGGGCAGGGACGGGGCAGCCGAAGACAGCCTGTTCTTACCTGTCGACGGCAGGTGACATGAGGACCTGTGTTGGAGGAGCTCCCGGAAGGTTCTAGGGAGGGAGGGAGGGGAAGCCAGGAGCGAGACATTGGCCTTCTGACCAGGTGGGTGGGAGGCAGGAGGAAGGGTGGAGAACGTTTTAATTTACCTGGAGGATGAGCAGATTATGGAAGAGTCTGAAGTCCCCTTCTAAGTCGCCAGCTCCTGGGAGACAGCACTTCCAGCTCAATGCCTTGGGTGCAAAAGGCACTGAATCGAGTCTATTAAATAGAGATATTTTTGCTTTGCATATATTTGAAGACTAAATAAATGAGACATGGACCCCAGGGAAGAAATGATTGATTAGACCACTTTCAGCATGGGCTACCTGCACATGTTCACTTGTGTTTGAAAGTGATTGTTTTGCTTCTCCTTAGATGCGTGTGCAAGATACACGCACGCTCACACGCACACGTGTGTGTAAAAATCAAAACACTACCCAGTTGGTCTACACAGATCTTTTCCCTGGCCCCCTAGGATATAACCTTTGTTGAGTTCTGTGATATTTACTCAGGAGGTGATTTTCATCTTCATAAGACCTCCTCGGCTGGTCACGCCTGTCTAAGTCCGTACCCAGCTAGACTGACTCAAGTCACTGCCCAGACGAGGCCCCCGATCCTCAGCACCTGCCACCCCTCACTCCACCCTGCGTCGGACTCCACAGCATTCTCTCACTCTTACAAAATGATATTTACAGCTCATGAATATGCACCCCCACATCCTTTCATAGTTACTTTTCTACCGGACAGCATAGTTCTAGGTCCTGATCCCTCCGTGGCTCTGCACTTTGTACACTTACGTTTCAGCTGATGGCCTCGGTCACAAGCAAAACTATTTTCAAGAAGATGAGAGAAGTGGGGCTTGAAATATAGAATATATCGTCATCTCCTCTTGCATGATAAATAGCTGTTATGGTCATTTATTGTTCCCATGTTCCAAAATCTGAAACTGCTGTACAGATGTTCTCTAGCCCAGCTCCCTAACATCTGTGCAGAGAAGGCAGGGTGCACAGTTATCAGCTCCATTTTGCAGATGAGAATAGTTATGGGGGGCCCGAGGGGCATCGACTTGACGTTTTTAGGATGCTGTGATCGTGCTTTATTAGCCTTTACTCATAACATCCTGGAGCAGCCGGGGAGTAGCAGTATCACTGTCCAGCACAAGGTCATTCCATAAAGTCAAGAGAGAGTTAGAAACAGAACCCAAGATTTGGGGACGTCCTATCTCAAGCTGCACTCACTGTGTCCCCAAGGGAAAGGGGCATGCACCAGATCACAATATGCACAGTTCCACCCAGAAACAAGAACCCGCCGCAACCCCAGATGTGCACAGTTACACAATCCAACACTGTGACCCTCTCTACGGCACTCAGCCTCTCTGGGCTCTTTTACAATCACTGACCTGAATCCAGGGGCTCCCCAAAAGGCATGATCCCTTCAGGGGGGAGTATTGTCTACTGGGCTCCTAAAGCCTCTAAGGAACATAAAGTGGGCCTGTGCCCTTGTCCTCGTATGGTTAGCGCACATCCCATTAGGAATCATTGGAAGGAAGAATGGGGACTGTGACACTGGGCTGGGACCCACACCAACACTTCAGAGAGAGCGGGCCCCCCTCATTTTTTTTTTCCTAAATGAGGTCTATTACCTCGGCCTCTCCTGAGGTGTGTGGTTACCTATTGTCTGTTGGAGCACCGAGCACTTCGGAGGCGGGGTGGAGCCGCTCTGTGGAGCAGGTGGTAAAACTGCGTTAACCTGTGTCCCGGGTGCAAGCGCTCAGCTCCCTGGAAACGCGGGGGAAGCGCCCATCGTAATTACTTCACCTTCCTCAGCCCAGGCTCAGAGCTCCGCGCTGCACACCAAGCCCAGAGGCGTCTCTGGTGAGGCCGACCGGAGCCTCTGCTCACCCCAGGCCAGCGGACCCAGACCAGGCGCTCCCGGGTCCCCAGGGAGATGCCCAGGTCCTCCAGCTCTCTCCTGTCCCTCCGACCCCTGCTGTCCTGGCAGACCTCCTCAGGGCACGGAGCTCAACCCGGGCCTGTGACGCTGCCCTCTGAGCATCAGCGTGGGTTTGGATTTTAACAGGCCACTTATTTCCTCCTAGATATGCTGCCTGTTGTCATAGGTTAGACATCAAATGTCCCCCATAGGCCCATCACTGAAGGCTTGGTCCCCAGGAGGGTGCTGTTAGGAGGTGGCTGGGGACACCTTTGAGGGGAATTATGGGACCCAGCCCCTTCCTCTTCTTTTGCTTCCTGGTAAGTAGCTTGCTCACCCACATGTTCCACCATGGTGTCCGGCACTCCCACCAGAGGCCCAAAAGAGATGGATCTGCCAGATGATGGGCTCTGAAACCAAAAGCCAAAATAAACCTTTTTTATTTATAAATTAGTTATCTCAGGTATTTTGTTCTAGCAACAGAGAGCTGATTAACACACCTGCCATTAGGGTGGGTGCTGCCATATAAGTGGGGGTTCTGATTATTATCCCATAATCTGAACAACAGATTTACTATGAGCCGGTTTCACATGACATGAAAATACTAGCACACTCGTTCACTCCAGAATCCTGCTTTGCCTTTATTACTAGGGCTGATCTATGCAGCCATAATTGAAAATATGATGTTTTTAAAAGATAGTAAATGCAAAGTAACTTACAAAGTGATCAATACCTAGATAAAGTTTGGCTCCTTTTTCACTATTCCTTAACCATTCTTGGTAATTTCATCCATTCTTAATGTATCTTCTTTAGTTTCCATTAAAATATTTCTTCCTAAATCACCTTAAATCCTCTCCTTCTAATTAAATCTCTCCTATAAGAAATGTACCAGGCTGATTTGGCAAGACAGCCCTGCTTGGGGCGTATTGTCCACTGTCAAGGTCGGTCTCTGCCTCCCTTGAGCTCACTCTTTACCTGCAGCCTGGCTGAAGATCTGGATTAACCCACGGGACAGACTGAGTTCCTCCCCAGGAGCTGCCGGCTCCTTCAGGTAAGGAGGCAGAAAGCCATACCTGGCCTATATATGACATTGGGAAAGTGTTTCCTCATTTCTTTCTCTCTATCTCTCTCTCTCTCTCTCTCTCTCTCTCTCTTTCTTTCTTTCATCAAAAGGAAAGGCTTTCTGCCCTCTGATGGAACAGGTTTCCTAACGTGGTTTCGTCACGGCACCCTGAAGCACACATTTCAGAAGCTCCCTCTTGTTCGTGGTTAGTTGCAAAACAAACACCAGAGGTCAAGCACTTCTTTCTCTGGCAGCCCCAGAGCACAGACGCTCTTGGCCAGCCCTTGCCCACAAAGCCTTGGGTGAGGGGACCTTGTCCTACCCTGGACCTTGTGAGTGAGCCCACTTGGACTTCACATGGCAGGATCTTGAAGCTTCTGAGTCTCTTTTCATAAATAAATAAAGCAGTTTTATAAACCTGTCCTTCTGCGGCAGAGAAAACCCTTTTACTCCACAGGTCTCAACAAGCAGCCCTACTTCGTGCTAGAACCTAGGAATGTTGCACTGGGTCAGCCTTGGGGTCCCGCCTCCCTGCCTGTCCCACACCACACTCATTTGTCCCTTTAGTGTGCCACCTGTGGAGGCACAGAGGGACATCAAGGGGATGTTCTTCATCATTAAACCCAGCCATATGAAAACTCCAGTCTTTTAAAGTACAGGTAATGAAGATGTGAGATTATTTTGCCATCACTCCTTCATGCAGAAGATACTTAGCACCTTGGTAAGACAGAATCAAGGGGCTGGGATCGTAGCTCAGTGGTAGAGCACTTGCCTAGCACACGTGAGGCTCTGGGTTCCATCCTCTCAAAACCACATAAAAATAAATAAATACAATAAAGGTATTGTGTGCATCTACAACTAGAATATATATTTTAAAAAAAAAACAAAAACAGAATCAAGGAAAGGAATCCAAGTGGCCCTACTGTGTTGTCTGGTACTCTTAACTAAAGCAAGAGTTTATCAGAGACTTTTGTGTACAGAGAAAAATAAGGGATTTTTTAGGGCCCAGTGATGGAAAGGCTGTTGGTTTTGTCTGAAACTCTGTTAAACTTACAAATCAAAATGTTCCCTTCTGATTAGAAAAGAGAATGTGTCCAGTTCTGTTTGCTGCCTCAGTCTACATCAGCTGGTAGAAAACGGGGGACAAATGTGGGTGGCAGGGGACAGCTGAGCCTTGGCTTCAGGAGTCCCTGGCAGGGATTTGTCTCCGAGGGAAAAACCATCCCCGTGGAACAAGCTCAAACTCTACCCAAAGACCCTTGGAGTGAACGTGACCCTCCCTTCCCGTGAGGCTCCGTAACTATGGTCTGGCCAGAAATGGAAGAGAGACAGGAAGTTCAGTGAGAGGAGGAAGGACAGATATGGCACCCAGCACCTGGGCACCGGGCGAAAGCTCTAGAGAAGCTCTAGAGAAGTCAGAGAATGGCTTGCCCCGTCATGGAGGGCTCGCAGTGGAAAATCTCCAGTGACTTTCACCGCTGGCCCAAGAATTCCTTTCACCCAGGAATTCTAGAGTAGAAATCTACAAACAAGACTGTCTTCTTTGGATGCTTTTTTTTTTTTTTTTTTTTTTTTGGTACCAGGGATTGAATTCAGGGGCACTTGACCACGGAGCCACATCCCCAGCCCTATTTTGTATTTTATTTAGAGACAGGGTCTCACTGAATTGCTTAGCATCTCACTTTTGCTGAGGCTGGCTTTGAACTCGCGATCCTCCTGCCTCAGCCTCCCGAGCCTCTGGGATCACAGGCGTGCGCCACTGGTCTAAGGGAATGCAAAACATTTCTGAAAACCTCCTAAGCAATCCTTTTTCTTTCTCATTCTCCTTTTTCTTTTCTACTTCTCTTCTCCCAACACTCTTCTAACATTGGAGCCTCAGAAAGCAGAGAGGACTCTGATAAGGTGAGCAAGGGAACCCTCCCCATTTCTGATCCCGGCCATGGAGCCTGAAGAACTTGGAGGCATAAAGTCATTAACCTCTCATCACCTCTGAGTGTTAAGAGATGAGTGCTACCGGCATCTCCCATTTTATAGCCAGCACAACAGAGGCAAGCTCCAGTTTAGAGACTGGTGGCGAGTACCAGAGTCAATAAACAAGCGAGAAACGCCACTGCCTTCCGCGCTCACTCCTCAGTTCCAATGGCCTCCTTTACGGTTGCAGGCTGGCTGGCTCCGTTCCCTTCTAATCCCCTGCCATTAACAGGGGAGCCTGGAACACGTTGGCTTCCTAGCAGCCCACAGGCCGGTCACTCAGGATGGAGAGGAAACAGCATTGTGCCCTTATGAGCGAAGACAGAGGTCAGGGAGGGAGAGCGCAGTGTGACCAGCCAGCCAGCCAGGCTGAGTGCACGGGCTCTTGCTGGCACTTGGGCTCCTCGGGACCTCTGTTCTGCCATGTTCTCACTGATCTTTACATTTGGTCCATTGTTTGGATCAGCTTCCAGTGAAGGAGGGGATGCTCAGACCCCAAGGTGATAAGCAGCTCTTATTTTTGCAAATGGTCCTGTGACTCTCCTTGTTCCTATCTCCTGTACAGCAAGTTATGACCAAGGCTGAAGTCTAATTCAGAATAATAGTAATAATAATAATAAAGAAGAAGAAGGCTTTGGTGTCAGGCTGAGCTGTGTTCAGATTCTGACAGCACCACTCGGTGCAGCTGTGGGCACAGAGCCTCTCCAGGGTGACAAAGCTGAGCACGGGAACTTCTCGGTGGAGGAGCATCCAATCAGGAAGGTGTATGGAGCACCTCCCACAGGCCAGCTCCTGCAAGGACAGAGGGCTCCTTTCTATGCCCCAGGTTTAGATGAATGGTCAAGACTAAAAACTGGATTGCCCCGACCCCAAGTCCCTTTTACGTTATCCTGCACTTGTTATTCATTGCTGGGAAACAATATTCTACAAAAGAAAATTATAAGGAAGGAAGAGAGGGAGGAAGGAAAGTGGTGGTGGGGGTACAGAGAGAAGGAAGGAGGAGGAAGGAGCAAAAAAGGAAGAGAGAGAAAGAGGAAGGAAGGAGGAGGAAAGGGGGAGGGAAGAAAGAGGGAGGAAGAAGGAAGAGGAGATGGAGGGAGGTGTGCGGTCATGGCGGTATCGCATGCTAGAGTGCTAGAAAGGGGCAGAATGAGAAAAACCAGGTTGAACTCTGGTTTCCTAATGGTAAGCTACCTTGGTGATCTTGGGAAAGTTACTCAGCCTCTTTTCAGCTCTCTTATCTTTTAGATAAGAGAGGACACCTACCTCATGACACTATTTTGAGGATTAAATGTAATAGTGGTCATGAAGGTGTCTATCACAAGAAGGTGTCCGGCACTTGGAGAATGCCAAGAGAAAACAAACAGGAAATGCTGATTGAATTTACACGATTCTAAGACTATTCACGGTAGCTCTCCTAGGGAGAATAACTCCATCTACTCATCCCAAGTCATCAGAAGAGTCTTCTAATTCAGAGTGCGAGGTGAGGAGTACTGAAGGGATGAGAAAGCCTTCCTACATCGTTGCAATATTAAGTTGTTCTTATTAAAAGAAGCTCCCCAGACTGCACGGGGCCATAACCCAATCCAGTCTTCCCGCAGCAACACTGGAAGCCATCAGCCTGCACCCAGTAAGAGCCATACAAAGTTCAGTAAGACTGAGAAGCCTGTATTCTGATTCTTCTTCTTCTGGTCATGACTCTCTCTCGTAGTTTTTCAAAACCATAAATGGAGTACTATCCTGCAAACTGTGGTATAAATAAAGCACGCCACCAATTTTTTTGTGGGGACATTATGACCATTATTATGACAATTTTTCCCCCAGTCCAGTCCTTGCCAATCTTGTCCTTGATTTGAATTCCTTTAGCACTGGGCTTACAATCCATACCACCATGGTACGGGTGGCTGATCAAATTCCTTAGAATAATCCTTTTCACATTGAAATGATCCTTTTCATTATTCTCTTAACAATGATGAGTTAGCCTTTATTGGGCGTCCATGCTGTGCCCAGAGGTGTTTCATCTCCTAATTTTTACCACTGTCCTCTAAGGTGATTCTATTCCTATTCCCATTTCCCAGGTGGGACTGGGGCCCAAGAAGGCTGAGCAGTCTGTCCAGTGTCACACTGTTCAGAGATGGCACAGCTGCACATTGAGTCCAGACATTTACTCTTCCTCATTCTGTGCTGTCTGTGGCCCGAGTACAAGGCTCCTAGGGTCCAAGAGTGCTTCTTGTGCCAAATTTGCTTCCCTGTACTTCTAGAACAGCCCTGAGAGTGGGAAGGTGCCAAGTCAGTGATTGGTCAACCGAAGTCAGTAAAGGCTTACACAGGCTTCCGCTAAAAGATTCCGGCATTCATACTTCACTCCTGAAGGTCATCGCGTACAACTACATTCACCATGCCCTGCACAACCCTGGGGGGCGTCCTTCACGGAGACCATGAGAGTGAATAGTCCCACTGGATCTAAGCGAAGCCATTTGCCTCTGGCCATTCAAAATATAAACCACTCTCCAAACCTTTTTCAGAGCAGTCCAGCCCAGAACCACCCTGTCTGCCAATCAGGAAACCTTCAACTCCTGGAAGTAAACAGTAACATTGGATACATCTTTCGTCTCAATGCTTAGCACACAGCAGAGCGTCAACAAATGTGTACCATAGAAAAGGAGAGAAGGACTGTCTAACTCTCTGGTTTTGTATCAGAAAATGAGTCTGGGTATGGGAATATTTACAGCCTTGGACACTTCTTCCCCTCATCCAAAATATACTGTGTGCTGATCAAGAACACTTAACCCTAGATTGATTGACCAGGTTGTCACACTTGACACCAGCACAACTGAAGCTCTAAACCAAGATGGCGGCCACATACCCAACAGGGTTCAGAGGGCTCTGGGGAAAGAGCAAAGAAGAGGGACACAGAAAGGGAAGTGTCCATGAAGATCAGGCAGGCTAGAGCATCTTTGGAATAACACATTACCCAGGACTCTTCCAAATACCAAATTAACTCTGTGGGTCAAGATGAACCCAAGGATGGGACCATTGGTGAGAAGATTTTTAGGTAGTACTTGAGCAATTCATGATAAAAAAAATATATATATTATTTCTCAGTTAACTTTTAGTAATTCTGATTAGGTCAAAGGGAGAGTCAGCCATTGCAACTGCTCCACCATTTGTTAATCACCTTATTTTTTTTTTTAACAAAAGAAAGAGGAGTTCAACTTTAGAGACTCTAGCGTGCCTGTGAATTTAGCTAGAATTTTAATAACACTCTATGTTTTCTTAAATAGTTACCGTCTCTGCTGGCCAATGAAACAGGCTTCCCATTTATGGCAATGCTCTAAATTTGAAAAGAATTTAAGTTAAAAAAAAATTAGTTGATCTAAAGAAAAATGTTGACTATAGTCTGTTTTGGGCTATCGTTATCATTGTGAATGTGACAAATTAACGAATGAAGATTGAGAATACCTCTGATGACCTGTAAGGACAGAGGAGTGACTACAAATGACCTGGAGAGAGTGCAGAGGAAGTGGCCAGGGAGCTAGAGGGTAGCACGAGGATTGTGCCTGAAGGTAGGGCTCCCAGGGTCTGAGCTCTAGGTCCAGTGACCGCAGGAGGGAAAGCCAAGGAATGTATGTCACCTGCAACCATCCAGGGAGACCAGCGGCCTCAGGTGCCTAAGGAGATGGCAAAGAAGTGGAGAAAGATGAAACCCTGGATAAACACAGAACCCCTGAGGCTGCTTTCAGAGGAGCCTGTGGGAAGGCAGTATACACAGAGCCCTGCGGCTCCGTGGGAGAACCCTGACGGGGAGTCCGTTTTTTTTGCTCCAGCTCTGTTATCTCTAACTGTGTGGCCCCAGACCAACACCTAGTCCTTCTGGGTTTCAATTTCCTCACCTGAATAATGCCCCTTCCAGCTACTATACTCTCTGACTCTGCGGTCTTTAAGAAGTACATTAGCAAAAGGTCCGATTTGGTATTGTGGGAATACAGTTTAAGAGACAATAGATTTGCTTCAAGAATACTGCTGCCCTAACCAGACCTCCCCCTGACGAGAACACATACACAATTGCATTTAGAATTATAATCATTTGACTGTTAATATAATCACTGGCAAATGTTGGTCATAAATATCAAGTGCTAACGGGGTCAGATTCCCCGGTGGACATGGAGGAATGCGCCTGGTGGGTGGTAGAGGGGAGCCACTTTTCCGGGGAAATGCAGGGAAATTAACCACCAGTCCCTACCTCCGCAGCCTTGCAAACAACACCAACGCTCTTCCAGCCCAACTCTACAAGTCCCACTTTCCCTCAGTTGGAATTTGCCTGGCCTCTTGGCAAGCGTTCATTGACTTCATGTTGGGAACTACATGTGGCACATAAAATCACAACTTCTGTCTCTTGAGAAGTAAGAAGGTAGAAAGGCAAAGCATGGGTCTTTGTCTTGGTAGACTGAGGTGCAGCTATTGCTTTTATGGGACTCACCCAGAAAAGTCTCCCTCCGGGCATGCCCCCCTAAAGGGCTAGTGCAGTGCTGTCAGGTTTTAAAACACTGAAAATAAAATCCAACTACTGCCAGTGTTTACTGAGCATCGATCTGTGTCAGCTGTGCACAGGAAGGTAAAAATGGCTCCTGGTTTCAGGATGCTTGTGACCTAAAGAGAAAAGGCTAGTGCCCTCGGGTGATGGGCCAGCAGAAGAGTAGACAGCCATCCCTCTGCATCCGCAGGGTCCCGTCTACACTGAACAGGTACAAATTTTTCTTTCCTGATTTCCTAAATAATAGAGCACAATAACTACTTACAACGCATTTGCATGTGTTAGGGATGCTAAGTAATCTAGAGATGCCTTAAAGTGGTCGGAGGAGGTGTGTAGGTTACCTGCAAATGCTACACCTGTTAAGTAAGGGGCTGGAGCATCCTGGGTTTTGGTATCCCCAGGGCAGGGTGAGGTGGGGAGCATCTCTCACTGAGACCAAAGGAGATGATTTCCATTCACGACCTCCTTCACTTGCACTGCCCCAGCCAATCTGCTGTCCACATGGGGGCAGAGTCCTCTTTTTCCAAACACAAACCCAACTACGCCGCTTCCTTGCCTCAAACATTGCCACAGCTCCACCTCCAGCCCACGTCCACACTGCCCACCAACAGTGTCAGTGGCCATGCGGGACTGGGCCTCTGCTCACCTCGGGGGTCTCGTTTTTTGCCAGTATCCTTCCTCCCGGGTCTCCCACGTGTGCCTGAAGGTGTGCACTGTCCTCAGAGCCCTTGGGGGTGGGACACCACTCCCAGCTCCCCGAGGACGGACAGCAGGCCTTTCCCAGGGTTCCCCTCTCTCACGCTCGGTTCTGCAGTCCCCCTGCCTGGGCCAGCTACACACACAGCCCATCCGGGGATTACTGCTCCTCCTTCCAGGCTCAGCTTCAAGCCTCCCCTCTCTGTTCCCACAGCCTCCTAGTCCCCTCTCACAGCATTTAGCACAGGTACTATTAGAGTCTATTTAACTGGCTGTGCCCCACTGTAAGATCCAACAGGCGAGGCGCTGTCCTCATTGGCTGAACATTCTCTCCCCAGAACAACGCATGTTTTAAGCGTTCCTTCATTGTGTTTCAATGAATGAATGTGTGCTATGGTAGTTGGAGAAAATTAAGATTAATAAGAACTAGAATACAAAGTAAGGAAGATTGCAGGGAGAAGGTCCTACTTGACTTCAGGTGGGTAGGGCTTTGCAAAGGGAGAGAGCAGATTCGATTGTGATCAACAGTAGAAATTTAAAAAAAAAAATTCTTTGAACAGTTCAGCACATGGAGGGTGTTCAACAAATGGTAAGTAAATTAATGAATAAATTAATTAATTAAAAACGAATGAATGAATGGCTTTCTTGATGAAGTGCATAACAAATGACATAAATTAAAGGCATTTTTCTAGAACTGTAATTAGTTCTTTTATCAACACCCCCAAGCATATGCTAATTGAGTATGTGTATGAGGGTGGGAGGGTGATTGACAGCTTGCAAATAACCAGCACATTTCTATGTCATGTGTCATTTCAAACTTTCTCCAATCCTACCATCACCTGGATGTTTTGTTGTTATTCTTAAGTGGTCCAGGGATCTAGAAAAATATCTTCCATTTGCTTTCAGACTTCACGTATGTTCGATGAGTTTTTTCTTTTCCACATTTCTCACCTAAACACAGAAAGAAATAGTCTTCTACGAAAAATGTATGCAGAACTGAGGAGACCGACCAGTTAGTCAAGGCCAATCTCAAAAACATTTTTTAGATGTGACAGGTTCTGAGATTTGCCCTCCTCTCAAAGGCTGTGGATTATCCTGGAATTTTTTATTTCTTTTGCAATTCTCCTGACTAGAAGTCCTGATTAATAGGGGACGCAGAACCCTGTTTAGAAAAGTTCAATACATTATGCTGCCGTCTAATATATCCTCAGCAGCTCTTTTGCAAACCCACATTGCAGAGAGCATTGGCTCTCTCCTCTGGGGGTTGAGGGGCCAGGGAAGGGAGAAGCCGAGAGAAAGAAACCCGTCCCTTGGCAGCGTCTCAGCAACAGCTCCAGCTTCCCACCCCCTCCAGAAAAAAAAAGAAAGAAAAAAAACTTTTACATAGTTGCTGTAACCGGGAAAGTATGCACAGCTTCCTGACAGATTGGATCATGCGGAGATTTGAGAAAATTGTGCAATTCCCTTCATTTCCACTTCACCCCCAAATGCTCTGGGTGCAAGTACGACGTCCACCCACACGTAATAGTAGCTCCGTTTTTCTTAAACCAAAGAAGGAATGAGGAGCCATAACTGAGCAAAGGCACTCCCGTCCACAAGGGACCACATCCAAGTGAGCCCAAGCTCTGGCCAGGGCACAATCGGAGTCCAATCTCTCTCAGTGGCAGCACCAACTGACCCAGCTTCCCTGAGATTAGATACTAGTGGACAACACAAGGAACCCTTCCAACTTGTAAGTTGGAAAATCAGAAGGAACCCGAAACCCAGCTCACGGTTGCCAAGAAACTCTATAGGACACAGGTGCAAATCATTTTTTTTCTTCCTCTTTTAAATTCAGACTCATTAAAATATGTATTTTGCAAGGGGATTAAATTCAAACATCTGGGCAAGGGGGGGTGTAGAGAAAAAAGGTCCACTTCTCTGAAATGTTTTTCTAACTCGGCTTCAGATTTTGATTGTTTCGTTTCTTTTAAGTTGGGGCTAAGAGGCTGCTTGTTGGTAGGATGACAGAAAGGGGCAAGGGGAGAGTCAGAAAATTACTTCGAAGGGCCCCCGTCTTCATCAGCAGCTATAATTGTGGGAAAGTAACCTGAAGATGCCAAACAACAGGAAATTACCAGAAGAATCTGTCAGCACAATCAGCTGCTATTTTCATTGTTCTTTGGCAAATTTATACACAGTCGGGAACACCTGGGCTGGCCTGCAGCCCAGGTTTGACTAATTGCCAGGGGAGAGGAGTCGTCATTTGTCTTCGGAGGGATTTCCTCCATTCGCTCCTCAAAACATGTGGTTTCGCTTTTCCCCTCTCTCTGCAGGAAATGGCAGGACAGTGAGACGCAAAATAAATGAGTTCACTTCCAAGAGGTTGCCTCCTAAGAGGCCACTCCAAAAATAACTGTCTTGTGAGAGGTTGTTAATAACCGAGATTCTATATACTGTCCTCGGAAAACAGCCTTTCAAAGGCACAGTGTGTTCCACCCCCACCCCAGTCCCTTCCAAGCACAGCGCACGTTAAAAATAACAGCCATGGGAGACAGAGGAGGAACCGAGTCCTCCGTCTTCTGGAGGTAGGGATGTCACCCTCTCCGTTCTTTGCAAAGCCCCTCTCTGTGCATGGAGCAGCACCTTCCCGAATTCCACTCCCTCGGTGAGAGGTGCAATTGGAACCGCAAGACACCTGGGGGCCACTCTCCCTGCACTGCCCATCACCAACGGGCCTGTCCCCAACCCCACCTTGCAACTTCCCAATGGGAAACAAGGAGGTCCTGACAGCATGGCTCCCCTCTTGGTTGCCTGGCGCCTGGCAGAGAGATGGCACTGGGTTGGTACTGGTTGAAAGAAGAATGCCCAGGAGCAGGTACCCGTCACTTGCTCCGTGGCTTGCTGCCAAGGCTGGGTGTAGATAATTTTAAAATTTCTTGAACTTCAAGAGATCACCTTTTTACAAGAACCACCTGCCAGAATGACAGCCTTCTCCCCTAACCTCTCTCCATATTTTTATAGGTTAACATACCACACACACACACACACACACACACACGCACGCACATACCTTTGACCCCAGACCCCTCATCATTTGCTCTTACCTCTAGCCAAGATTTTCTACTTGAGTAGCAAAGTCATGTCTCATACTCCCTCTTGAAGCCAACAGAGCTTTCTAACTTAATTGCCGGGTATTTTCAACGTGCTGATTGGGAAATGTCACGGTGACAGTTTGTTTCAGATGGAAATGTGCATCCGCCTGGGGTCTACGCTCACCTGCGTTGCCATCAACCTCTCCAGTGATTTAGGGGTTCTGGCATCACGTCAGCAAAGAATCAACTGCTTTTTTCTTTCTTTCCTTCTTTCTTTGTAAGGCATTTAGAGCATGCAGCAGATCATTACTGCCCGAGGTGAAGCCAGCAACATTTGGGTTTGATTTGGTCTCCGTCGCAGACCCCTTTCTCAAAGTTGAGCTGGGCCGTAATTCTAAACTGACCCACCTTCCCCCTAGCAAAGGTGAAAAAATGTTATGGAGCGTTTTACAACCCACAGCCCATCATTTATGCCGAAACACTGCAAGAGTTCAGACTTGGCTTATTTTCCCTAAATCAGAGATGTTTTGACATGTTTATTTGTTTAATTTGTTTATTTTGACTAGCTCTGATTATAATTGGCAGCAGTGTGTAGAATTAACATTAGACAGTGTCTTAGACTTGTCTGTTACAATAATGCAGAAGGAATGTGAAATCTACCCGCCACATAACAATAGCGAGCAGGCCGGGGAAGCACAGGAGGTTGCTTTAACGAAAAGAAACGCAGCCCCGGCTTTCTGTTTCATTTAAAAATTTATACTGACAAGTGCACAAATTATCCTTGGATACTAATATTTCTTTGACTACAGTTATCTGCCCCTCTGCTAAGACACTTGTGTGACAGTTACTAACAGCAGGATTTCTAAAATCTAACCTTTGGAATTTGTTTCTTGAGTTGTTTTTTTTTTTTATTGTCCTGCCTATGGGCTACTTAAAAATAAAGAAGCAATAACTATTCAGTGCGTTGCGGTCATGTTGGAATGATCACATGGTATCTAATACTGTTGCGTGATTGAGTGTATTTTCTGAATGATTTGTCTGAAAATTCCCAGTGAGATTGACGTCCCAAACAGAGAAGTTTATTGTCCCGGAGCGATTTCCCCTGCTTCTATTTGCCGAAAGCATTGGTCATATCATGTTCACTTTCTTCTTTGTGCTTGCAGAGGTCTACGGAAAGCTTGATTCACAGGATAATCCCTATCCCAAGTAGCAAAGATACTCCGCTTATACAGGGGGAATCTGAAGTCATGGTCCACCTGGGTCACACACAGCAGCACCGCCGGGCCCTGTGCTCTTCCCAAAGCCTGAGTCCTAAATCAGTTGAGGGCATCCCCTTGCCCCAGCCCCATCTCTTGTCCTAGGCTTGAAGGGCCAGCACTCTAAGGCAGATCCGAGAGGACACGGGCCACAGCTCCTCCCACAGGGATGGAGGAAATCAGTCCATCTGCATGTTCCATCGCCAGTTAGGCACAGAACACGAACATGCTTCGCTCACATTTATTGTCCCATAAATATTTGCCCCGTGCACAGTATGGTCAGTTGCTGTGTGCAATCCTGACTTGGAACAGCATATGCACCCCGATGGGGGCCAAGTTCAAGTTGCCGTATCTATGCCAAGAAGCCAGAGGTCCCCTACTATGGAATATTTGCTCAGAGAAGCCTGGAGTCTCTAGATGGCAGATCCTTCAGCTTCTATTTCCCTTCAGCTTCAATCAGATTCTGTGGAGCAAGAAAAACGAGATTCTCAGAGTAGCCAGTTATTCTGTGCTGCCCTGAGGAGGTCTGTGCTGGTCTCTGTTTGAGGCACCAGTTCACGTTTTTAAGGGAACTAGGAAAACAAGTTTCTCTTGGGAGCATTAGAATGTTAGACACTGAGAACTCACTATGTCCCCCAACCTTAACAAATATAGGAGATGTGCAGCTACAGGGTGCAGGGGTGTGAGATCAGGTCTTGGAAGGCAGTTTTAAAAGAAAGGGCAGTCGAAAGTTCTGCCTCTCCCAAACTGCACCCTGAGTTTTCCCAGGAGGAATGTCAAGAGAGATTCCAAGGACAGAAAATGGGGACTGGCAGTGTGCAGGGACTGTGGCACTCCAAGGAGCAGTGTGCACCCTTGTGACTGAGGAGTCACCAGGCCAGGATTCTGGAAGAACAGGTTTAAGGGACAAGAGAAGTGGAGCTGAGGGACAGGCGAATGTCAACGCACAGCAGGGGTCCTCTAGAGTCTGG
Source organism: Marmota marmota marmota (assembly GCF_001458135.2). Classification (NCBI taxonomy): domain Eukaryota; kingdom Metazoa; phylum Chordata; class Mammalia; order Rodentia; family Sciuridae; genus Marmota; species Marmota marmota. Next base: position 4,870,557 of record NW_025999944.1, read on the forward strand.
CTAACATCTGGACACTAGAACATGGGTGGGTGAACCTTTATACATCTGCAGGCCTGAGAACTAAGAGATGGTTCTCAAAGAGCCAGACTCCCTCAAGAGAGGGCCCACCAGGCTCTGCAGACCTAGTGAGCATTGAGATGGGAAGGGCCCACTACACAGCAGCATCCCCCACATCATCAACCCTGAGCCCTGGGTTAATTGGGACTTGACCAGAGACCGCATCCTGCTCTATGTCTGTCAACATCTTGGAGAGCCAGCCAGAAAGTAAAGATAAAGAATACTCCTCACCTCTGGAAGCAGAGGCAGGGGTGGGAGACTCTGCCTTTCCACGGAAAGGAAGAGAGAGAGGGGGGCGGGGTGGGGGGGAAGGAGGAGGGAAGGAGACAGACAGACCTCAGATTTGTGACAAGGAACAATAAAGGAAGTCACTTTCCTTTCCTCCCGTTAACTCCCCTTCTTCAGACTTGCAGTCAGTGTGCACGGAATTCTCAAGTTCTGCCTCTGATGTCCACGCTGCTCCCATTGTACGGTGCTACCTTAGGTAGAGCGCTTGTTTTATCTGTTCTTCGTCTCATTGTCTAAATGGCTCTGAGCTCCTAGGAAGAGAACGGTGCCCTACTGTCAGAGTGCTGTTATTATTAAATGTCCCCAAAGGGAGAGCTTGAATTTGTTAATATGAAGTGGGCTGCCTTTCCTTTTGGTTAAACTGAGTAATGAAGCATGGGCCATAAGTGTTTTTAAGCTCCTTAGATATAGAGGTCATATAAATACAAAGCAATATTATTGAAATGAAACTTGTTCAGGGCGTTTGCCAAGGGACCCAGTGTGAGAATATTTTGCATGAGAAGATTAAACGAGGGAGAGCCTAATGAAGTCTTGCTGCTGGAGGTTCCGTGGGGGCCGGTTCTCAGTCCCGCTGGGTATCTGGGTGATTTAGAACAAGGAAAGCAACCAAAAAGTGGCTAACTTGGAGGAGAGTTTAAGAACCCCTCCACCCCTGCCGATGCCATTCCATGGCTTAGGAGACTTCCCAGACTCATTAGGCTAAGAATTATCAAAAGGTACCCATCGAATCCTTCAGGGTAGAAACGCTGGGTATGTGCTTGTCTTCAAAACTGACTCCTCCGAAGCACCAGGCAGAACGTTCTGGCTTTGAGAAATCACACTCCACTGCTCAAGAAGGATTATAAACTGCCTCTCACACACATGAAAGGATTGTCATAGAAGGAAGGGGGTGAGTACTGGCCAGGACGGTGAGTGTCAAGGGGCTCTCTGCAGCTCTGGGAAGGCAGATTGGGCCACAGCGCTCCATCTCCCCTCCTGCCCTAAGGTCTCCCCATTCCCTGACTGTACCCTGCCACTCATGCAGCCAAGGACAGTAAGGGGACACTATGACACTTCTTCTCGTGTCACCCTTGGGTCACCTGATAAGGGGAGTCAAGAATCACTATGAAGCTAAAAAAATAAAATCAAAGTAAGAAACACTTAATAAATCAGCTTATAAGCATGAAGAAGATATCCTGTAAAATAAATTAATTAAAAACAACCATCAAGCTCAAAAGTAAAATGAACGTTAGATTGGGGACGAGAAACCTGACTTCTGCCCACTCTGAACACCTTACAGGTGACTTTGAAGTGTCACCCTGCTCTTTCTGGGCCAAAACATCTGCACTTGGTGAAGCAAGAATGCTAATAGTGCCCTCCCTTCAGCATAATTGCTGTGTAAATCAAACAGCTGTGCTCATGCTCTAAAACTTGTTAAGTCTTCTACAAATATAGAGTATTATTTTTGCTGAGTGTTGAAGCAAACAAAAACCATTGGATGGTCAAGTCAGAAACCTCAAATAGCCTGGGAAACACAGTTCAAATCAGTGACTCGGCCACAACCCAGTCAGCAAATCTGAACTGCTTCAGCCAAATAAATTGGTATGTGGCTTTTAAACACACAATTTCCTATTTCATCCAAAAGCAGAAGCGAATTCTGTCATCTTTCCAGAGATGTGTCCACTCCTGTCTCTTCAGCCTGCTCTAAGCTAAGAATGTCCCTCTTTTGCTTCTTTCTTAATATTATTATTTATTTTTATTATTATTAAATTATTTATTCTAATTTGTTATACATGATGGCAGAATTCAATTCATTTCCTTATACATGTAGAGCACAATTTTTCAAGTCACTGATTGTACACAAAGTATTTTCACACCATTCGTGTCTTCATACATGTACTCAGGGTAATGATGTCCATCTCATTCCACCATCATTTCCACCCCTGTGCCCCTCCCTTCCCTCCCCCCTCTCTTCTTTTCTAAAAAAATTTTTTTTTGTATGACAGCGGAATGCATTACAATTTTTATTACACCTATAGAGAACAATTTTTCATATATCTGGTCGTATACAAAGTGGCAGTGTCCCCAATTCGCGTCTTCATACATGTACTTTGGATAATAATGTCCATCACATTCCATCATCACTTCTAATCCTGTGTCCCCTCCCTTCCCCTCCCACCCCTCTGCCCTATCTAGAGTTTGTCTGTCCCTCCCATGGTCCCCCTCCCTACCCCACTATGAATCAACCTCCTTATATCAGAGAAAACATTCGCCGTTTGTTTTCTTTTGGGATTAGCTGATTTCACTTAGCATTATATTCTCCAGCGCCATCCATTTACTGCAAATGCCATGATTTTATTCTCTTTTATTGCTGAGTAATATTCCATTGTGTATATATGCCACATTTTTTTATCCATTCATCTACTGAGGTTCATCTAGGTTGGCTCCACAGTTTAGCTATTGTGAATTGTGCCACATTGATGTGTCCCTGTAGTATGCTGTTTTTAAGTCCTTTGGTATAGACTGAGGAGAGGGACAGCTGGGTCAGATGGTGGTTCCATTCCCAGTTTTCCAAGGACTCTCCATACTGCTTTCCGTATTGGGCTGCACCAATTGCAGTCCCACGAGCAGTGTATGAGTGTGCCTTTTTCCCCACTTACGGAAGGCTAGGTAAACACCAAGTGACGTTATTTGATTCAGTGAGGTTACATTCAATTCTACTCCAACGACGTCCCCTTCCTTGACTTTGACTTCTGGCCCTGTCCAGCTGATGGGGACACTGCCACTTGAATGTCCATGCCGCCGCCTTCACAGCTCAAGCCCGGGCTGGCCACTCTGCTCCGCTCTGGCTCCCCAGGTTGCCTCCTCAGGCCATGCTGCCCTTTGCAGCTGGCCCCACGCCCCTCCCTCCCACACAGCTCCAGGTGGCAGTGGATCAGCAGGTGACACAGGATGGCATGGTGTCAGGATCCCAGGGAACCTGGTGAAATCCTGCTCAAGTTCTCTGCGGAGCAGACCCTGGTGTGGGTGTCCTGCATTCCCACGCCAAGCCCCAGGCAGGGGCTTCTCAGGCTGCACATCCAACAGCCAGGGGACCTCACCCAGCAGCCCGTGGCCCTCTTGACTTCCCGTGGTCAGAATCTGGCTCTCGCTGTGTCCTACACACAACCTGGGTAGATGGCCGGGGACATGGGGCAGAGGTTCCAACTAGGGTTGTCTTTCAAGCATTGGAGGGCAACTCGCATCATGAAGACGACCCATCATCCCTCGGCTCCTCTCTCCCTCTCCTCTCCTCTCTTCCTTCTTTAATTCCCTTTCCCCCTTTTGCCTTTCCAACGTCAGGCAAGCTGGCCCAGGCTGAATGCAAAGTCAAAAAGACGTCTGGCTCTTTCAAATTTGCAATGTGGCTGAAAGACATCCCTGTTCTGTATCTTGCCCCAAATACTCCTCAGGAATTTGTCTTTAGAACAACACCATCGGTTAAGTCCCAGGAGAACATCCACTCCCGTGGGCCCTGGTGTTCCCTGTGTGACCCAGGTTTCCCTCCCGTGTGCAGGAAGCCACTGAGCTTCTTTGCTCCTCTCTCCTACCACCCACAAGACCTCCTGTTGCTACCGTAGATCACACCGGGTCAGGAGATGATGTCATCACCGGGGCAGGACACTCAGCCCCGAGTCTGACAGAGGCCTTTGGACAAATGATTTCATACCCAGCAAGGGTGGCTACTTAGTTCTTCTCAATTTAAAAAGATCTTTTTCAAAGAGCAACACATTCCTTGCCTAAAATAAAGAAGGCAAAATGTTGTGAGCCAGTTTCCTCGGGAGATTAAAACGAGAGAGACAGAAGTGGCCCTTGCTATCCAAGGGAGACTGGTTTCAGGATCCCTTGACACCCAAATCTGTGTGCGGATGCTCATGTTCTTTACATAAAATGCCATAGTATTTGTATATAACCTGAGTACAACTTCCCAAATATGTTAAATTCTATCTAGCGTATTTATAGTTCTTAATACACTGTTAGTGCTATATAAATACTATAACCATATTATTTAGGGAATAATGACAAGGAAGAATATCTATATGTGTTCAGTACAAATACAGTTATTTTTCAAATATTTTCCATCCTCGGTTGACCCTGAGGATGGGGAACCCATAGATACCAGCTGTATGTATGCAAACTTATTTATGTTCCTCATCATTGAAAGCTACAAATGTGACCACAGTTGGATGCGAAGACACGAGATAAGGGTAAAAGGGTGGGAAGGGGGGGTAGACACCTCTTGGGTAGAACTCTTGGTATTGTTTCTCTGAATGAGCAGGGGATTTTCAACTTCAGCAACAAGGAGGGCAAGGACCTGGAAATCGGTGGCTCTCTGTCGCCATCCAGTGGACCTATGGCTGCATGGTAGTGAGCTTCTTGGCTGAAAAGATCCAGGGCATAAAATCCAGTCTGCATAAAATCAAGTTATCTCCTCCAAAGAATTGCTAAAGCTTCCAGAATGTCCCCTCTCCTTCCCCCGGCCCTCCCACCTCCCTCATTAGCTGCCTTTGTTTGTCTTTGAGATAAAGGGATCTTGGCGGGCCTCTCCTTGTTGACTGAAAAACTCAATACTCCAAAAGAACAGCTTTTGTGGCGCTCGGGCCAAATCTACAGTCCCCTTAATTGGTTTAAAAGATGGGGAAGAAGGCTATGGAGAGGGAATAAATGAGAACCAGGGAGAGAGTGGGCAGAGCCGGCTCGGCTCCGTGTGAGTGCCAAATGGTAAATAAGCCCTCTTTATTGACTCATTTGGTCTCAGTGCCACAAAGCTTCTCTAATTGAGGGAGGAAGCAGACAAAACAGCAGTTTTAAGTGACACTCATTCTTCCTGGGAATGCTGAGGCTTGTGCTTGATCTGAAGGGCAGATAAGAGAGGTTCTCTATCGCCCTCTCAGTCTGTGGGTTAGTTAGCCCAGGTAGCTGTTCAGTTCTAATTGTCCTGCACTTTCCCGCCAAGCACACCCTGGCCACTCCTTCAGAGGGTCTCCCATGTTCTGGTTCCTGCAGCTGGTAAAGCCAAGGGACCTGGGCCTGCCTGGCTAACCACCAGTCGGCTGCTCTGGCCAGTAGTCCAGGCCACGGAGGGCTTGGGGCACCCCAGACACACTGCAGGTAGTTTCAGACTGTACCACCTGGAGTTGAGGTTGTAGGGGGGCTCCGCAAGCATTTAGGTATCTTTAAAAATTAATTTGGCCTTTAAGAAAAAGTTAGATACAATATCAAAAGTCTTACATGTCAAAATTTTGTTCACTAGGACACCAAAAAGTTGACCTCTGTTTTTTTGATGATTTGTTTTTGCATTTGTTTTGGCAAACCTGGGCCATTGCAAGACTCCTCCTGTAACATTGTAGGTGGACAGTATTTCAGCGTGGGCTGATGGTTCGATGTGACACCGACGGAAGGCCAGGGAAGAAGAGGTAGCCACCCACAGGCCAAGGAGACATCCTCTCTCCCTGCACGTGTCAGTTGTGTGGCGCCCAGAAGAGAGATGAGGAGACTCATGATAACATCACAATACAAATTGCACTGCCATTTATTGTACACTTTTGGATGCTCTTTACTCCGCTTATCTCTTAGTGATAAAGAATGCTAACAGATGTTAAATATTGGTAGTAATTCAACCTAAGTTGTTTTTTTTTTTAATCCAACTATTTCTCTCTTGGACTCTGCATCAATGTATTTGAAGAGTATCCAGAGAGTGCAAGACAAGCTATTTATTTTAAACTGTTACCATTTGCAAATACTTTTCTGTAAGAATAAGAACTTTTCCCAACATGGTTCTACCAGAATAAAAGCACATACTCTACTAATACAGCCAGGCTAAGAGTCCTTTTTTCATATATTGATGTTTATCAGTAGGTCTCACGGAAAGCACAACAGACTTCTAACTGTCTAAAAGAGTACATAAAAGAGCCTCGGCTTTGAAGTCTGCTGTGGACTGAAAGTTCTAACCCCTAGTACCTCAGACTGTGACCACACTGGAAGAGAAAGTCTTTAAGAGGTGGCAAAGTTCAAATGAAACCAGTAGGGTGGGCCTGGATCCGGTAGGACAGAAGTCCTTATAAGAAGAGATTAGGACCCAGACACACACGGAGGGAAGACCCTGTGGGGCCAGGGTGGAGAAGGCCTCCATCTGTCAGCCAAGGGTAGAGGCCTCAAAGAAACCGGCCCTGCTGACACCTTGACCTCAGATGCCGTCTCATCAGTGAGTTTTCTCGCGGCAGTCTGAGCAGACTAATGCAGAGTCAGAATCATTCAGGTCTGAAATTACCCACTCTACTGCCCCACAGTCTTCTCCTGGTAGCTTATGGAGATGCTATGCCCTTATAGATAGCGTCTTTATAGGTGTACAACTTGATGTTTTTTAGTGTTTTTATAGAGCTGTGCGACCATCACGATACCTATATAATCTTAAGAAGGATACTCAACCATTCTGGGCCTTGATTTTTTCACCTGTAAGTTGGGGCTGATACTTTTAATGCAGGTGTGTTTTGGGAATTCAATGACGCAGCACACCATGTGCAACAGACGTTTGTTTCCTTCCCTTTGGTCACTCTTACCACACGGTCCTCCTGTGCTAACACTGCGTCTCACATCCTTGATGGTGGCCAGCTCAGGCTGCTCTGTCAAGGCTCCAATCCTTTGAGAAGCATGGCACAGAAGCACTCCTCACCCCCTGTTCCCCCACGGCCCTGAGGGGTGATAGGGCTGGGTCCCCAGGGAGCCTTCCCCACAGTGGTAGGCAGTCCCTAAGGCCCCAGAGACCCTGCACCCAAGTGTGTGCCCTGTGTAACCCTTCCCTTGGGTGTGCAGGTGGCACCTAGAGACCCACTAGGCACCTAGAGACCCACTTCTAATGGCCAGAACATAGCCACGTATGGGATGCCACCCTGAGACTAGGTAACAGCGGGGGCTTTCTGAGTTGCTCGATGCCAGCTGCCACACTGCAAGCTGCCCTCTGGAGAGGGCCCTATAAAAACACTAAAAATCATCAAGTTGTACACCTAAAAAGACACTATCTATAATAAGTGCATAGCATCTCCATAAGCTACCAGGAGAAGAAGACCATGGGGCAGTAGAGTGGGTAATTTCAGACCTGATTGATTCTGACTCTGTATTCTGACTCTTGTTGCTCCCTGTGGCTGGCAGCCCTGTGTGTGGTGAGCATGGAGGGGGCTTCAGCCACAGACTGTGCCTTGATTGCTACATGTGAGGCTTGAGCCAGAGGCCCCTGCTAAGCCGTGTGAGGAGGCCCAACTCCCAGAAACTATAGAACAGCACATATTTGTTTTAGGCTGCTGAGTTTTGGGGTGCTTTGTTACACAGCACTAGATAACCAAGGCACCTACCTCCTAGTACTCTAGAAGGAACAGGATCAAAACCAGTCTGACCACTTTTAAAAAGCCCCTACCCTGCTCAGTCCCAGCACAATGTAAAGAGTCAGATAACTAACAAGGAACCTTAGCCTGCACTTGGTCTGTGAGAATTTGCTAAGATTGTAGTTGCTTATGGTTTCCACCTGTTCTTCCCATGCTCTGCAAAAGCCTAACAGTTTGTGCATCCTATATGTCCCTGGAAGGGTTCTCTACCCCTCCCACCCCAGAATTCAGCTCAGTAGCCTCATGACCTCTGATCCTCAATGGATGCCCCTAAAAAAGTTATGTTTCTGTAGATTGCCCAGTTTTGCTCATTGTTAGGATGGAAGCGATATTCCCTTGTTGCTCTCTGCATCTGAAGTGGAAGCAGAGCCCCAGACTGGGCTAGAGCTTGTATCTCTCCCTTCCTTTCCTCTGACCAGATGCCGGGGCACAGGCCCCAAGAAGCCTACATGGTCAAAACAAGGAGGATTTGCACTGTGAGTCCCAGGTCCGTAGCTGACCAGCCTCACTGTCGTCCCTAAAGGCAGATGTACCTGCAGGCCGAGCAGGGGAAGAAGGTTAGCGCAGCAATGGGGTTTGAAGACCATCCTTAAAACATCTCATCCACTACTTGCAAGTCCAACCATTAATGTCAGTAATGACTTTGATAGCAAATCTGTAAAAGCCAGGCCAACAAGAGAAAATCATCCATGTGGGATTAGGAGGCTTGGCTTTTGGTCAATTACCCGCCAAGTGGGCATCTTGAACAATTCACTCTGTCAGTTTCCTCATATTGAAGAGGTTCCTAGATGATACTTCTTGTGACAATGTAAAAGTTAAATTCCAAATTTAATTTGTTGGGAAGAGACTTCTTTTCTCCTCTAAACTCCTTTGGAAGAGTCTGGGGTTCCTTTGCTCAGAACTGGAGGGTCAAGGAGAGCTACAGTAACTATTATTCTTTGTCTCTACACTTTTGTTGGTTTGTTTGTTTATACAATTTCCCTGCTCCCCCTTCCCCAGCATGCACACCCAAGCTACCAGGGTGGACACGTGGACACCCCTGGGCAGGTCAATCTTAGTACTTTAATCCCTCAGTGAACAGTATTTGTTCCAAGAGTTAGACAGAGGAGAGTCCTTCTCTTGCATTACTATAAAGATTCTGGAGAAGGTGCATCCTGTGGTGTTTGCCAAGTGCATTTGGGGATGCTGGTACCCGGCAGAGGAGTCTTTCTAAAGAATAAAGCCAAGATGAAGACAGAGGAAGGAAAGAGAGTGGGGACAACTGGGGGGCTGTGTCCCAGGGAACTTCTAAGGAATTTCTGAGGCTTCACTAGATTCTGTCAGCAAACTTGATACCTCTCCCAGGCATGCAAGCCCATGAACAAGGCTGGCTTGAGGTGAAAATCTACAACTCACAACCACCCAGAGAAGGAAAGGGCATGGGAGTAATTCTAAGTGGTTCATAGGATGGAGCTCAGAATGAAAGGCTCAGAAACGATGGATCCCCCAGGTGGGGATTCCAGGGATCCAAGGACAGGTTCCAAACTAGATTCCTTTCAAAATGCACATGGCCATAATCACCAACTACTCAGGAGGTAGAGAAAGGGCTGAGGCTCATCTTGTGGAAGATCCTCGTCAAACTCTCAGGAATCCGGGTGACCTGGTCCTGGTTTATTTCAAGCTGTATTTGGGAAAATCTATTGATACAACACCCTGTATCAATTGAAATGACTGGAAACCTGTGGAGGTGGCCTTTGCTTTTGGAGTGCAGTGTGGCTCTGGAGACAATGTCATTGATTGGACTGTCATGTAACTAGTCTGGCCAGCAGTGTATTCAGAGCAGTGGCATTGTGTTAGAGGGGAAGGCATGGGTGTTGGAAAAGCACCAAATTGGAGCCACACTCCCACCCAATCCCCACCATGTGCAGGGGTGAAGGGTGTCACCTCAGATTTGGAGCCATGAGACACGAACAGCTCCCATGTGGATACAGCCAATTGCCTTGGCCTTTGTTTCATTAGGACCAAGCCGTCGCCAGCTCAATCAATCATGGAAAGTAACATTTGTGTATGTCACACATTTTCCCCAGACATTTAACCCCAGGTTGAAAGGGAAGTTACGTTAACAGTATTAAGCCATGTTTTGCGGGATTTGTCCACCCTACCTGCTTCACCAGAATATCCAACCCCCTAACAAATTCCCCAACGTTGCATCTCAGGAGGGGATTTTGCAATGCGCAGAAACAAAGCCTAACAGTATCAGCATGGTGCCCACTTCCTTACACCTTCTTCATCCGCTAATCTTCTACCCCTTATTGCCACAAAAAGGGAACTGTCATGGTGTCCTTCAGCGGCAGGAAAATCTCCCACTAACTCCAAACACCCACCTACAGGAACCACCTGACCACCGGCATTTGCCCGTGAGTACACCAACTAGAGAAGTCACCCTTTGCTAGAGAGTGCCACAAGTCCTTGAACTCCCGAGTCAGTCTTAGGTTCAAGTTCAAATCTTTAGTACCAAGGCCCTTTGGTTTTCTAGGGCTCTGTTAGGAACTGTTTTATACCTTATTTCGTATAATCTCTATGATTAAACTCTCACAGCTATGATATTGGAAACAAAAAAACATTGCTTTAGCTTTTGTTTTCCAAGTAATATATTCATTGTTAAAAACAAACAAACAAACAAAAAAAAACTCTGAGCCGAAGATGTTTTTAAAATGCCTATAATTCCTTCACCTAGAGAAGACCTTTTCAAAATTTTAATATCTACGATATATATTTTTCCTACCAGCTTATTCTACACATATGTAATTTATAACATCATAATTTAAAAGCTCCTTTTTTCTTTATAAGATAATAGGGAAAGCTTTTCCAAACTATGAAGTATGTCTCGTACTGTTATGGTTGCATGAAGTTCCATCAAATACCATACAGCCTGACATGGTAACCCATTCTCTGTTGTAAGGGATTTAATTATAAAAATGCTTTGGTAAACATTCTAACAGCAAAATCCTTGCACATATCCATGATTAGTTTTTTTCAGATTAATGCCTACAAAGTAGAGTTTCTGGGTAAAATTGACTTTTCTTCTGCATTGTCAAATAACCCTCTTAAAAAGTCACGGCAACTCACACAACCACAAGCAGAATAAAAATGCTAATTTCCCTGTAACGCTGCCAGTATTTTATTTTCATCTTTGCCAATTTTTTGGAAGAAAGATTAACTTTCAGTTGTTTAAAATGTGCAATATTTAACATTTAACAGGGACCTTAAATAATATTTCATGTATTTATAGGCCATTTAGTTTCTTCTTATGTAACTTGATATTTTTCTATTAAGTTCATCATTTTCTTGTGGAACCCTAAATGCCTCTGATGAACTCTTCCCTATGTATTTATTAACATCTTGGGGTTAACTCTTCCACTGGCACCAAAAATACTGCCCCCCAGTTTGCCTTTTAATGTCATTTAGTATTTGATATATACTTAAATTTTCATGATCAATTTTTAGGGATTCAAATCACTCCGTCTTTTTCTTTATGGTTTTTGTACTTTCATGCACACCTACAGAGCTTTTCCTAGATTGTTAAAAATAAATCATCCTTTAGAAATGTACTTTTAGTTTCCCATTCCAATCTGGGCTTTGGGCATGGTCTGAAGCAGAAATCTCCCTTTGTTGAACGTCTTCTCTTTCCAGTGACTTGCAGGGCTAGTGTCACCGTCCGGGGAATTGGGCCCTATTTTAAGTCAGCCTCCTGGATGGGCACACAGAACCCTCCATTCTGCCTCCTGCCTCTCCGTGTATCCCCCTGTCCCCTGGGAAAGCCATCTCCTTTCTACGTAGAATGAGAACCTGTCACCGGTTTTTAGATCTCCTTAAAAGCAAAGGGTCAAAGTAATGATTGACCATGGGCTTCGCTGCAGATTTGGATATTTTTAAATCAAAGAGTATCATTTCAAAGGAACTCTTTCTCAAGTAATGGACTTTAATCCTGGTGTTTTTGTTACTATTAGCCATTAGCCACTGGGGGGAGGGGAATTCCTGGGAGAACCTTGCCTCTCCTTTGATTAACCCTTGTGCTACAGGGAGATCCTGGGCAAGGACGGTGGGAGCTGCCCAGCACAGTCCGTGTGAGCGAGTATGGGCAGCAGGGGGAGTGCCCTAACCATCAGGCCACGTCATCTGCTGCTGCTCCTTTAACATGGGAGAGTAAGAATCCACTTACACCATGGCGAAGTGTAAATAGGCCTTTGACCCTACGCCAAGACCTCTCTATCACTCACTGTTCTGAATCTGTTTCTGGTCAACTCAGTTGGCCCGAATGCAGCTCTAATGAGGCTGAGGTCAGGGGTTCAATACCAGTGTGGTCTAATTACCAATAAGTCAACTGTTTCAGGCCACAGCTCGTACTTCTAAACCAAGCCAGCCATTCTGCATATGCCCAGCTTTGGTCGCCCAGGGGACAAGGTGAGAGACCATAGATAAATTAGAGCAAACCCCACCATGCTGGGACGTGCAGTCCATGCCCAGTTGTTGGAGGGTCAGCAGCCGGGCTTGGACCTGAGCAAAAAGAGCACGCTTCTACACGGGCACTACGGCCGCCCCTCAGTAATTGGCGCACACTCCACCCCATCCTGTGGAGAAGCTGCCAAACCCCCCTCTCAAAGGGCTTATTATTCTAATTTAGAGGACAGCGGTTGCAGGGAGGGGTACAGGGCCTTAATGGGAATGTTTTCCGTTACCCTTGATGTCCAGGGGAACTCGATCAAAAAATTAAACAGAGATGTCACAGTCCTTTTTAATTTCATTATGAAGTACACAAATACCTGTTAAAGATGATTTGGAGAGCCAACAAATACTCAGCGAATATCAAAAATATTCAGATGGTCAACATTTGAATATTTGCAGCCAATATTCAAAAAAAGCAAATATCTCTACATAATCAGAGATTCTCTTCTTTAGGCTGAATACATTTTCACAAACACTTTAACGTATTGCACAAATTGCACTGAGAAGGGAAGTAAACAGCTTTAGATAAAGTGAAAACCACCCACCGTCTCGAACAAAGTGACTCTGTCACATTTTCCCCAGAAACTTCCAGCCCTGATGCACAGAAGCACTGCATTGGGAGCGGCCCCTCGTAAGCACAGGGGTCCTCCAGGGCGCTCACCCACCAATCTGACAGGAGGTGCATAATTAAACTCCCCCAGCAAGTGGGAGACCGCTCGGGAGTCCTGAGACCACTCACCCTTCACACAACCGAGAATGTTCCAACCCTGAGTATCCACCATGGTGTCATTTGGAAAACATCAAGAGGCCACCGATTCTGCCCGCCCTGTGCGTGTGCACACAGAGGAACCGGCGCTCCCCTTTGGAACCTACTGTAATTTCTCATGGAAACACTTTGTGAAAAGCCAGTCGTATATCGTAGCCCCTAAGTATGAAACCACGGGTCCCTCCAACCACACAAAACAGCTGTGCCCTCGGAGGAAAGGTCATCTGCCACAGTCGTGTTTCTTTTTACTTTTAAAGAAATGTCAGGCCATGTTTTATGTGGTCCTTCTGACAGGGTGCTGTTTATTGTATCACCAAGCTGCCATAACTTCAGGACGAGGAAACTGCCATTATTTGGAGAGTATATATCTTTCTGACTTGCAGGAAAGATGAAAATTAAGAACGGCCCTCTTTCCGAGTGGGTATAAGTATTCTTTGACAGTCTCCTACAATATTTCAAACATCTTCGTCAGACCCATAAAACCCGATGCTCGCCTCGCTTGGCCCGGCCGAGGCTGTGCTGGAGTGAGGACATTTATCGCAAATATGGTGCCAATACTGCCTGCCCTAGGCGGACGTTTGATCAAGGACTTTAAGCCAGCTTGCTTGGTGCCCCCAAGGACACGGAGGCATACGTAAAGAAGTCACACTACATTAGGAAATAATAACGAAAGCTAATGTTTATCAGCTGCCGGTCCCGTGTTCAGCACTGTACGTGCATTATCTCAATTTGTCCTCGCGTCTTTAAGGGTAGTCCCCGTTAGTATCCCCATGTTGCAGATAAGAAAACTAAGATACAAAGAAATCTAGTAACTTGCCTGGAGATCACACATCTAGAAAGTGAGGGCGTTAGGATTCAGATCCAGAGGAGTCACTCAGAGCCACATGTGATAGGCACGCATGGATCACGAGGTGTCCCCCAGGCACCGTGGTCCCCCGTAACAATGACCTCCTCCTCATGTGTTGCTGTAGCTCTCTAAACTGCACCCAGGGGGATGAGCACCCTCCCCGCTGGAACACAGCAGCTGCTGGCATTTGACATCAGACCTGGGTGACCTCCAGCTCCACACTCCAATGCCAAAGTGCTTGACCTGGAGAGCTTTCTAGAAGAAAAGGGAATGTGAAACGTTTTCAAAAAACCTGCTCAGGTTGTTGGCTGTCTAGGACCCGGCGGGGGGCCACAGTCGCTTAAGAGTTCTGTTTAAAATCCTTGTCAAAGTCTGAGTCGACATGTTTTTATATACAGGGTGGCTGAAATCTTAGGAATGTCAAGATGTTTCAGAAAGCAGTTTGGATGTGGACCAAGCTCACGAGGGCCACATGGTCACTGAGGGGAATGCAGCCTGTTGGGGCGAGTTAGCGCAGGTTGCTTGGCGGCGGGTAGCAGCTCCCTCTCCTGCCCAGGGGAGCTTGAGTGGAGATGGGGAAGACCATGTGGTGCCCACTGAGTCCTGAAGCCTCCGCAGTCATTCTTCTGCTCAATTCTGCTCATTCTTCTCCCACAGGGGAGGCGACTGCACAGTTTTACTCTCCTCCTCCCTCCCTTGCCCCCTCTCCCTTCTCCCTCCTCCTCAACCACCCTGGAAGCCAGGGAAGCACCCGCAGGGACTCCTGGATAGGTGGGTGGCTTCTAGTCCTGGCCTTGACTTTGTAACCTTAGAAAACCCGCTTAACCTAAATGCGACTTCAGTTTCTTCATTCTTCTTTTTTCCCCCAGAAGATTTGTATTAAATGCCAGATGAAATGGTGGTATGTCGTATGTCATCGGTGATGCGAAGGACTGAGGCCAAACGGACTCCACAGTCCTTCCTGGGTTGGAAAGGCTGGAGTCCCTCTGATAAGATCCCTTTTCCATCTTCTTTCTCATCTTCTTCCTTCCTTCCTTCCTCCTCCTCCTTTTGGGAACTGCATTCCTACCCACCTCTAAGTCTTTCTCTGACATGGAAGTAGGGAAATAAAAATGCAGCAAGAGAAATTCATAGGTGTGTGGAATCTCCCTCTCTAACTCCATCACTCTCTTTTTTGATATTTTGAGAGCTTTTCCTGGGCTAAGAGATCTCTCTTCATTAATTTCTTCAAGCAGCATGTTGCAAGTGTCAACATTCAGATAGGAACAGTCAGTATGAGCCCCCCAGTAGGATCTGTGGTTCCTTGGGGTAGCAAAGGAACCCAACCAAGGAGTGCCTAGACCAAACACGTGGAATGTCTTAAAAGTGACAGCCTCAGGAACCCTCAGCAATGAAGCCAAAGGGACAAGTGTCAGAGGCACAAAAGACAACGGCCTGCCAGGACTGTCAGAAAGGGCCAACTCTGTGCCAAAGGAGTCCATCCTTCCTCCTGCAGAGGAGCTTCAGGGACTTGGGGACCATCTAGACCAGTGCCATCCCATAGAACTCGCCACACCAATGCAAATGCTCAGTATCCACCATGTCCCCATGGGAGCCCCTAACCACGTGGCCACTGAGCACTTGAAAGGCCCCACTAGCGGGCCTGAGGACCTGGATCTTTCATTCTATTCTATATTAATTGTTTAAATTTAAATGGCCACATGCAGCTGATGGCTATCACCAGGGCAGTGCGCACAGAGAACAGGAGAAACTCCTACCAAAGAACACGAGGCTCTGAGGCAGGAGAGAGGGGATGAGGTGAAGAGGAAGACAAGGAGGTTAAGGGCTCGCAAATCCTGAATGTCGGGATTTTAAGAAGAAAAATGCTAAAAACAGGAGAAAGGAAGGGTCTCCTTCTTAGACAGTTTCAGGCCTTCCTGACACAGAGTGCCCTCCAGGACTGTGTTGGGCAGCAGAGTGGCCGCTGGGCTTATGTGATTCTGTTAAAGAATGGAGGCCCACTCACCGCGGCCTGAGCAAGTTGCAGGAGGGCTCTTTCTTCTCCACAGAGGGTGGCACATTCCACTTTCCAAAATCAGGAGCTAAATAGAGCTATGTCTCCCGGTGATGAGGTGGTTCTGGAATAAATTCCAACAATTCCAGACATTAAAAGAAAGTAAAAACTCACATCATATCAGACACCTGTAAAAACTGCATAAGCAATTTTCTGGGTTTTAGTCCAGAAAAGCACCAATGATAACCATGATTTTTGTCTTTTGTCTTTTGTTTTTGTTTTCTGGCACTGAGGATTGAATCCCAGGCCACTCTAGCACTGAGCTGCATCCCCAGCCTTTTCCTTTCTTTTCTTTTTTTAAAGAGGGATGGCTTTTAAAAGCGTACCAAGGGCAACCATAAAGAAGTGCCGAGGGCCAAGGTTGAATATTCATTGACCATGGAAGTGGAGCTAGTTGGTTCCAGTTTATTTTCCTCCTCCTCTCTTATCTTAAGGCGACTGATGGGGCTTCATGCTAGAAAAGATAACACAAACGTCCTAAGAGAAAAGCCTAAATTAATTTCCATGACTCTCAATGAGGTCAAGTCTCCAGGTCTAAACAAATCATACCATGAGGGTCTTTAGAAACGACAAAGGCTGAATCGCTGTGGAGGCTTTCCCAACAACGAGAGAGAAGAGGCCTCAGTGGGCTGAGGAGGATTAATTAAACATTTCCCAATTTCCAAGAAAGGGTAGAAAAACATTCTATAAATGAAAGATCGGCGAGATGAATGATGATCTCTTGACCAATGTCTAAGGGGGCTTTATGGGAAAGCTTTGTAGACATAGTTTAAAAGGATGCCATCTTCACCAAGAGTCCAGATGGGTTCCCTAAGATAATAAATTCATACCAGTCTAACCTCCATTCTGATTTTGGCACAGAGAATTATAAGACATGCAATAAACTACGTATCAGCAAGTCATCTGAGAGTCCCACATTAGATTCTTCTGCACAAAATTTAGAAAAGTGAGCTAAGTGGTGACATCCTCAGATGGCTAACAAGTGCTTGGACGGCTAACCTCAGAGTCATGATTAATAGGTGACTGTCAACCTGAGGGAGGGTTTTCTCTCGTGCCATAGAACTATCAGTCCTTGGCCTCTTCTGCTAAACATTTGCTGGGACTTAGATGAGGACGACGATGGCGTGTTTATTAAATCAGCAGATGACAGGGAACTAGGAGGGATAGATAACAGATTTCAGATCCCAGATCTGCTCAGGCAGTCTGAGACAACGGGCCAACACATAAATCTGCAACACGAGGACCTGCCCTAGTCCACATGGATACACTCCCCTCCGCAACTGGAAAGAGCAGATGGAGAAGCCAGGAAAGCCTTCCCTGGGGGGAGTTAAAGACCCAGCTCCCTCCATTTCCACGACCAGACCACCAGCAACAAGTTGCCTTCTGGTCCCTTCTTGACCTGTTCTGCTTTGTGGTCAATATAACATGCACCTCTTACATTATCCCTTGGCTCTTGAAGGACTGACCCCCAGGATGACTCCTTGGTCCATTTTCTTCACACCCTGGCAGCCAGAGAGAAATTTCCAAATCTCAAACCACAGTATAGCCCCCAGCATTTTGTTCCCCTTCCTGGAGAAGAAGCTTTCTTGGGCCTTTCTTGCAATTTGCCTTGTGATGGGCCCAAAGAGAGCGTCCATCCTCAGGAACCATCTTCTTTGCTGTGAGAAGACACACTGCCCTCTATCCCGCAGGCTCTCCTTGATCTCTGATGTCATCTAAGGGTCTCAGCCCCTTAACACTGTGACTAAGATGACAAAGCTGGATGGGTTCAAAGGCCAGTAATGCAGACACTGGAAGAGCAAGAACTCATGTTTAGCTGATCATGAACCCAAATCCGATGAGTTCATACACTCTGCCATGAGAGACATGAGTCTATCATGAGGGAACGGATCTTCTTCTCCCTGGTGTCGATTAGACCATGCTGGGTACCATGTGGGGAGGTAGCAATAAATTGAAATTTCTCTGGACAAGAATGGCTAGCAAGTTAAGAGGTCTGGAACCAATTAAATAAAACAAAAATTGACAAGTTTGAATTGTTAGCTTTGAAAAGATCATAAAAGTTATCCCAAAATTTTAAGTCTGTATGTGAAGAAGGATTGGAGTTATTCTGAGACAAAGCCAGAATCCATATACAGGAAAGCGACAGGAAACCAGATTTGTCAGAATCTCTAACAACTAGAACTGTCCAAGACTGGCTAGAACTACTTGGGACATTCTGAATCCATCATCTGACTAGAAGTGCTCAGAAAGACACTGTTACCTGTGAGGTCACAGTTGGAATGCATGAGGCAGCTTGTTCCAAACCAGCCAATCTTCAAGGCCCTCTAAGTCCCCGACTTACTATGCTGGGACTACACATCTGATTCCACTGGAGCTGTTTGGTCTTAATTCTCCTCATCTACTATCCTGAGGATATATTGCAGAGAAGATATATGGCCTCTTTTAAGCTTGCAAGGCCGGACAGAGGAAAATTGGGGAAGACCAAGATTAATTCTTCTTTGAAGATACAGCTGGTAAGTATCTGCTGGGGTCTCCAAAATTTTCCTCATTATTTGTAACAATCCATGTCCCCACCCTCGTTCCCTTGGGTTCTGTGAAATATGACTTCAGTCCTGTCCTGTTATCAGACTTTGGATGACAGAGTCAGGTTCTCTCCCAAGCCTTCCTCTTCACAGATGGGAACCTCTCCAAGACACTGTGGCCAAGCCTAGTGGAGGGGGCCTTGCTTGCTCAGGCACTAAAGCCCACACCAATGACCAACTGGCTCTGGTTGATCCTGGAATGAGAAAGGGAACTGAGGAGAAAGGGGCAGTAGTGAAGGTTGTGAGGTAGGCGCCTCCATTTTCTGGGGTCAGCCTGTGACAATTCTACTCCTGGGCTTCCTTCATTCCTGGGCCCTTCACTCTGGCCCAGCAACCCCACAGTGACTCCCTGACTCTTTCCCGCACCGTTGGTCCATTCTTCCCAGATAAGGACCCTGTCAGCACAGTAGCATCTCTGTCCAAAGTCACACCTTTCACCTGAAGGAGGACGACTTGGTTTAGTCAATGACCCTCAGACGAGAAGGTATGATTATTTTATTTGCAATCGTTATCATCCCTAGAATAATTGCCTCAAAACCTACAATGTTCATCTGGAAGGAATTCCCTTTAACAGATAAGGAAACAAGCCAAGATAAAGAATCTGAATACTCAGCTAGTCTCAGAGCATGTTTTGGAGAGAACCTAAAATACGTGACGGGAGGTGAAACCAGATGACCATAGGAGATCCTTTCAAGTCTAGGAGTTGACTCTTTGAATTTCAGGATTTCAAAGTACCATCTTGTAGGTCACATGGGACCGGCCCAGGACCTAAGACACAATGTGAAAGTAGGTGAAGAAGTCCAGAGGAAATGTCTCTAAGCCAGAAGTTCTAACTCTCGGGGACAAGAGCAGTACTCAAGGTCACCTCTCCCAGCCTTGGTTGTTATGGATTCTCAGTCAAGGAGAGATTGAATGAAGCACATCTAAGCAGAAGGAGACAGCACAGAAGAGACGTTGGAGGGAGACAGTCTATAAAGACTGGACACAAAACTAATAAAAGTCAACAGTCAAGGCCATTTAGCACTGGAGCAAACAGCTCTTCCCAGCTCCTTAGGCCCTGGGGGCCCAGAACAATGACTGACTCTCATGGGAAAGACACAGAGGCTACAAGTTAAATAAATGCCAGTAGTTTTAGTTATCGAAAGCAGAAAATTATCAAATACTTTCTAGAAATATTCTCAGATGTTTTAATGTTCTGTTGTTGAGTTTTGCTGTTTAAAGCAAAATGCACTCAGTTGTCTGGAAGATTCACTGATACCTTTTCTAGAGATATCTGATACGTGAGTGAACCAGGAGGCTCCAGAACACTCCAAGTCCTGCCACTTAGGCTGCCACCTCTTGAAGGGAAGGAAGTAAATCCCAAGAGGGCCTTTTCCCTACATCCATTGCCTTACGTGTGTGTGTGTGTGTGTTTCCTCAGTTAAGTAAACCCACCGAGACTGCAAGGACCAGAGACCAGTCAAACCCCAGCAAACCCATTCCGTTGGCTGCAGACAGACAGCCTCCTCTGAGGCAGATTGGAGGTGAACGTCACTCATTGAATGTGCTCTCAATGGAACGGGGGCAACCTGATCCAACCAAATCTCTCTGTTAAAAGTGAGTGCTAGGAAATAACACAAGGTGGACTGGCTACTCAAGTTCAATTCCCTGTTCCAAAGCCACCATTTCTCTCGCTATGTCACACCAGCTCTTTTTAAGGGAACTTCAGCACCTAAAGTGAGGGAAGTCTCCTTCCATCCCCAAGTGTTGGAAGATGGTCCTTGAGTGAGAGATCGTCTTTAATAGGACCAGAAATGGGCACTTGATCCAAAGTTGGCCAATCTATAGGTTGGTCCCCAACCAGTGGGGTGGTCTGGCATGAATTGTTCCATCCGGCAGGTGATTAGCTGGGTCAGCCTTTCTGTCCCATCAGAATTTCAATAGAAAACTATGGAGAGATGCTTGGGATGGATCCCAAGTAAGAAATGCTCCCAGCCCGTGCAGCCTACAGAGGAATGGCTTTGCAGGCAAGGAAAAGCTGTGGCCATAATTGCCATGACGTCATGTGATAAATGACAGAGGGTGCCAAGAAACCACAAAGCTGGGTTTGAGCTTGGGAAGGGCTTTCAAGAGGCCAGTGTTTAATTTGAAACCTAAAACACAAATAGAACCATGAGAAGAGAGAAGAGAAGGCAGACAGAATCGTGTCGGGTGAGACCAACATCAGTGCAGGGCTGGTGACTTAGGTAAGGTCCAAGTAGAGAAGAGTGTAAGGTGTGCAGGGAAGTGAGGTGAGATGAACAAAGGTCTTCTCCATGGGAAGGGAGGCTCTCTTTCCTGAGAGAAAAACCACCAAAGAATTCTAAGTCAAAGGGGATATGATTTTAAAGTATTTTTTAAAGACTATTTAATGTTCATCATCTCTAGCAATTAGAGAAATGCAAATTAAAACTACACTGAGATTTTATCTCACTCCAGTCAGAATAGCAATTATCAAGAATACAAGTAGCAATAAATGTTGGCAAGGATGTGGGGGAAAAGGTACACTCACACATTGCTGGTGGGACTGCAAACTGGTGCAGCCACTCTGGAGAGCAGTATGGAGATTCCAGTCATCCCATTCCTTGGTCTATACCCAAAGGACTTAAGATCATCCTACCATAGTGACACAGCCACATCAGTGTTCATAGTAGTTCAACTCATAATAGCTAAGCTATGGAACCAACCTAGGTGCCCTTCAACGGATGAACGGGTAAAGAAAATGTGATACACACACACACACACACACACACACTCTGCATTATTACTCAGCCATAAAGAATAATGAAATGATGGCATTTGCCAGTAAATGGATGAAACTAGAGACTATCATGCTAAGTGAAATAAGTCAGTCCCAAAATACCAAAGGCAGAATGTTCTCTCTGAAATGCAGATGCTAACATACAATAGGGGGAGGGAAGAATAGAAGTTCATCACATTAGACAAAGGGGGATGGGGGGTGGGAGCAGGAAAGACAGTGGGATGAATCAGACATCACTTTCCTGAGTTCATATATGAACACCGACCCGTGAAACTCCACATCACGTACAACCACAAGAATGGGATCCTAATTAAAATAAGTTATACTCCACGTATGTATAATATGTCAAAATATACTCTACTGTCGTGCATACCTAAAAAGGACAAATAAAAGCTAAATTATAAAAAAGACTAAGTTGCAGAATGAAGAAAAGATAGGAGAGGCAAGCACGGAGGATACACAACTGGAAACCCTGCGCAGCGACATGGAAGAGAAGGCATGGGGTGGACTGGCGGAGGGGGCAGGGGGGAGAGGGAGGATGAGAAGGGCGAGTTAGGAGCTGGATTCAAAAGGAGTCAATGGTTGGCTGGAGTTTGGAACCAGTGCGAAGGAGGTTTCCAGATTCAGCAATGGGTGGACAGCCCGTTCCCCATCTAACCTGAATATCTTACAAATGTCAATCAAATCACCTCGCTCTGCTGCTTAAAACTTTTCTCTAGCTTCCTAAGTTAAAAAAAAAAAAAACAAAATGCATCCACACTTCCTCCTCTGCTCTTCAGGTTCTGGCCTCCGCCTGTCCCTGGCCTAAGGTCAGGAAGCTTCTCCTTTGGTTCACCCTGGTAGGTCATCGCTCAGCTCCTGGGCCACACCAGGCTCCTTCCCCTGGTGCCCTCCCAGGGGTCCCCTCTGCCTAGAGTGGTTTTTCCAGTTGTGACCACGTGACTGGCTCCTTCTCGTCATTCAGGTCTCAGAGCCAGCACTGTACCAGACCAAACAGGGGCCTGAGGCAAACGGAAAAACATGTCCCCCACGTGTCCCCCACGTGCACTTGCATGTTTCCTTGAGATGATTAATATTTTTCCAGGACATTCAAGTAGATGAAAAGATACTGAAAAATTAAAAAGTATTTTTAAAAGTCCCATAATTATTTTAGGTTTAAATATTCGGGCTATACCAAAACCAGAATTTGTTGTTCTCTTAATTTTCTGGCTTCAAAAGAAACAAGCTCATCAATAATATTTTCATGATCATCTTGTTCGCTTATCTCATTTTCTATTATATGAATATTTGACAGCATCTCCTGTCTGAGTGATGATCTTAAAATATTTTTAGTTAGCTTCATTTTACCTTTTTTACTTAAACTTTTAATGTTTGGGACCTTGATTTCTTTTTCTTTCTTTTTTTTTTTTTTTTAACTATGGCATTGACAGTACTCAATTACTGAGATTTTGTTGCTTCCTTGAATTCTGCACTCAGGAGCTCCCCTGCTCACCTTGAAGGCCACGGCCTCCAAGAGATCTTCTCTGACCCTCTGCCCAAAGTAGGCTTCCAGGCTGGGGGTGTGGCTCAGTGGTACCCCACTTGCCTAGCTTGTGTGAAGCCCTGGGTTCAATCTTCAGTACTGTTAAAAACAACAATAAAAGCAGCCTCCCTACACACCCGTCCAGTTACCGTCTCTTCCGCTGAGTGAGTCTTAATGGCACTCCACTCTAAAGGGTCTTAGCTTTTAAATGGTTTCTTCATTTCCGCCTCACACCCCAACAGAAACCCCGAGGCTATGCCCATCTGACCCCTTGCTGTGACCATAGCACCTAAGACAGCAGCTGGCACAGGTGTGATGATGAGTAGTTGACTTAGAGATGGTTCTCGAACCCATGGGCTTCACAGAACGTGTGGGATGAAGACAAGTAGACGAGGCGAGGCAGAAACGGCCGTGTTCCAGGAACAGGAAGAGGAGGTCACTGACAGAAGCAGCAGAGGGCGGGAGGGTGGTTTCTGTGGAAAGCAAGAGGCTGTCCCCAGAGGGAGGACGGAGGCTGTCCCCAGAGGGAGGACGTGGCCAGGGTGCTGCCAGGAGTTCCCCAGACCGGGGCTGAGGAACGTCTCCTGAATTTCACCAGAGATGAGCCTATACCCTGGCACAGGCGGTTCAGCAAAGAACTATGGGTGGGGGCCGGATGGCCGTGGACTGAGCACAGGGTGGGTCCTAGGAGGTGGAGATGTAGTGACGGCTCAAGATATTTGGCTGCTGAGAGCCATAGCCCAGTCCGAATGACGCATGGCATTTTTGCCAGAACGCAGTGGTTGAGAGGTGACGCCAGCAAGCCATTGAGATGATGATGGTTATGTGAAGCTGTGTATATTAGACCCCGGCTGTCCGCCTTGGCCTGCTACTTTGGAGTTCTCGTGGGGATTCCTGGAGAGTCCCCATTGGTTGGGGAAGTGCCGGAGGAGGGATTTCCGGTCGGTGTGGCGTGTCCGGAGAGAAGGCGGCGCGTGCGCGGAGAATAAAGGAGTTCCTGTTTTGAACCTACAAGGCTGTGTGGCGGCTCGGTTATTTTGTGCCCAGCCAGACTGCGGCACTTGGCCCTCTGGCAGAAGCAGGGCAGCAGGCTTTCAGAGGAGACAACCTCATTTTTAAGTTGGGAGAGACTGGAGCATACTTAAACACTGATGCCAAGAAAAGAGAGGGATAAGGAATGATAATACAAAATGGGGACGATTTATATTTGGTTATCTCAAACAAGTAGGTGTGGCCGAAGCCAGCACAGTGGTGGAGGAATTCGTTTGGAGGAGGAGAGAAAGTTCTTATTCTACTGTGCAAGTGAGAAAAGATGATGATAGTGAATAGATATAATGACAAAAAATAAATGGTGCCCTTTCTGATGGCTTCTGTGTGTGAGAGAGAGAGAGACTGGAAGTGAGATTGATGCTGAGGATGAGGAGTGAGGTGACTGGGTAGGAGGCTTTGTTCATTCAAAAAAAAAAAAAAAACATTTATTGTGGTCAAAGCACACAAAGAACCCTGCCACTGTGCGGTTCTTAAGTTCTTATTTCAGTACAGCCAGACGGATAATGTACAATGAATTGAACAAATAAGTTATAGAAGAGCATAATAAATTATATAGTATAACACGCACATGAGAAAAGAGATCAGGGCAAGGGAAATGCAGAGTGCTGCTGGGTGGGAAGGATATAGAAGGAGGCTGCCATTTCAAGTAAAGAGGCAAATGTAGGCCTTGTGTATTAGCAAGCATTGGATGAGTATTAGCGGGCTGGAGTACCGTGACGGAGTTGGCCAGGGGGGTATCTGGGGACAGAGAACCTAAAGAGGAAGGCTAGGGCATTTTATAAGTTTCCTATTGCTGCTGTAACAAGTTAGCATGAACTCTGGGCTTTAAAACAGCACAATAGTTTATTTTCTTATAAGTTCACAGGGTTAAAGTAAAAAAAAAAAAATCTCAAATTCCATCATCTAAAGCATCTAGAGGGAGTAGAGATCAAGTGAGATTCTGATCATGCTCAATCCTGGGGCAAAATTCCTCTTCACTATGGACCTAGGAAACGAGGAAACACTGGGAAGGCACAATCCAGCGGCAGACATTCCCACCCAAAAAGGGACAAAAGATTCGCTGGACCTAAACAATCCTGAACTCCAGTGAGGAAACTGCCATTCGTTTCAAAGCCCGAGTCATTTGTGGCTGGGCCCTCTCTGGACCTCTCGGGAGCCGCAGTTCTGCCTTCTGACCACCTTTCCTTTTTCCCTGCTGTGACTTAAAGACCCAAACAGAAAAATTGTAGAGAAGAACAATTGTAGAAAAATTTATTTGGAGGCTCACAGTTTCGAGATCTCAGTCATTGGACAGCAGGCTCCATTCCTTGGGGCTCCAGGTGAGGCAGGACAACATGGCAGAAGAGTGTGTGGGGGAAGCAGCTCACATGATGATCAGGAAGCCCAGAGATTCCACTCTCCCGATGCAGAATATGTGCCCCAAAGCTACGCCCCCAATGAACCACCTCCTCCAGCCACACACCACCTGCCTGCAGTCACCACTCAGTCACTCCCATCAGGGATTAATTCAGTGATTGGGTTAAGGCCACACCCCAATCATTTCTCCTCCAAACCTTGCATCGTCTAACACATGAGCTTTTGGGGACACCTCACATCCAAACCATAACAGGTGGTATATGTCTGTGGCCAACTAGTTTTCCCAGCCTGTGTTTTATGTGTAGAATTTTAGGAGTCCTGTGGCTTTCTTTCATTTTGTCCGACCTGACAGTGTTGTGCCAGTATAACAGTCAAAAACCTTGTGCGTCTCCTATAATGTCCTGGAAATCCATCCCATCAGACCACAGGTCTTTCTCAAATAATCCTAGCTCTATCTCTGGCTTCTGCGGAGCCGCTAAAGGAATCTTTGAGGAAGTGGATGATGTGATCATGAAGGTTGGCTAGGCAAGTCCCAAATCTATAGGGCAGACCATCAGGAAGGACCAACTGAAAGGGTTCAGAACGAACACAAGTTAGCCCACAGGTAAGTTCTGAAGGCCCTTTGGTTGACTGAATTAGGGCCCAAGATGATGTGCAATGATCCTTCTTACTGAAGTCAGATGGTTAGAGGCTGTAGTCACCTACAGAATGCCTTCACAGCAATGCCTAGGTCAGTGCTTGATTGGAAAAACCAGGACTATGGTTTTTCATGTTGACACACTGAGCACAGCTGTCCTCAAGATTCAGCAAAGAGGCCGGCGGGGCTGTCCAGGTGTGCGAGCAGAAGGAGACGAGGGCACAGCAATTCTGGAGGCCTGAAGTGTAATTCAGGAGTCCATGTTTAAATAAGATGAAGAAGACACTTAGACCAACCCAAGTGATCCAGGGTGGACATAACAACAACAACAACTAAAGATAATGAGAGCAAGGAGTTTGATTGGTGAGAAGAGAAATGTGGAAACACGGAACCAAGAAGTCTAAGCTGGGCTGGAGGGGAGGAGCTGAGCTTCAAGGGACTGACAGACAGTAAGGACAGGGGACCACGTAGTCAAGGTCATGCAGCGTAGGAGTGATTGTGCAAGAGAACTGGAAAATTAAGAGGGCCCAGCTGATGGTGGGGTTGCCCACGCTGTCCCAGGGCTGGACCGGTTGTGGGTTATGATGTGGTCCCGGGTGGCACTTGGGAGCCAAGGGCCAGTGAGGAGCAGAGACAGCAGCCATTCTCCAGGTGAAAAGCAGGAGCAGAAGCCCAAGCTGGTGACTCCACCGGAGGAAGGACATTTGTTAGAAGGACAGAGAGTGACAGTTACAGGAGGGAGAGACCTGCAGCAAAATGGAAGTGAGAAGGGATTTCCTCCCCACTTCCAGGCCCCGAGAAGGCCTCGGTGTCCTCAGGACACGGCCTGGTGCTGGAGGAATTAGTCTGAGAAGGCAGGAAGTGAGTTCCTGGGGACCAGCAGAAAGAAGGCCGGAGGGAGGTCTGTGGGAGGCAGCCAGGCAGAGCAGTAGAGGGCCACAGATGAGAGCGCTGACCAGGGGGCTTACTGGTGGTGAGCTTTCTAAAAGAGTAAGTGACAAGGTCCCCGGACACTTGGTCTTGGGCATCCAGGCCCGGGGGGATTTCACCTGCAAAGCCCTCGTCTGCTGATGACAGATGCTGACCTCACCAGAGGAAGACGATAGTCGAAAGCGTGGACACGGGCTCCAGGGCAGCATGATGCTGTCCTGTGGTGGTGGAATTTAAGAAGACGGGGGACCACCCCCCATATAAAGCTGACCACTTGAAAATCATACTGTGAGATACTCCATGGAAATCAATGGAAAGAAAGGTCCATCTGGTAACTACACCATGGGACAAAGAACCGTTATTGTAAGCACATACGCACATTTTTCTATGTCTCCCTGGGTGCTCTCGATATTAGTGTGAAGATGAAATGAAGCTGTCATGAAAATCCAAGGGGGGGGAGAGGAGGGAAATACTGGAGAACGATTTTGGTCAAATCATATTGTTCTATTGTGTGTGTGTATGAATATGTATCAAGGACTCCGACTTGTGTGTACAGCTATAAGGCACCAATAAAAAAATATGGGGGCGTGGAGGAAGTCGAAGCTATGAATACAGAGGAAGAAAAGTGCTACCCATGGATACCATGTAGGAAGTAACTGCAAACACTTACTGAACCTTTCTTCCATGCTAATCACGGCTCCAGCACTTGACACGCTATTAACTCAGTTAATCTAAACAATTCTATGGGCCAGGTGTGGTGGGGCACACCTGTAACCTCAGTATTTGGGAGGCTGAGGCAGGAGGATTGCAAGTTTGAGGCCAGCCTCAGCAATGTTGCTAGGCTCTAAGCAACTTAACTAGACCCTGTCTCAAAATGAAAAATTTTTAAAAAGATACAAACAGCTGGAGATGTAGTTCAGTTGTTTGAGCACCCCTGGGTTCAGTCCCCAGTAATGCAAAATAAACAAACAATCCAGTGAATAGGTACAAACATTTTTCCCTTTCTGCAGATGGTATTGCAAAACTTATAGAAGATGGTGCTAGGAGTCAAACCCAGAGCCCACACTTTTTTTTTTTTTTTTGGTGCCAGGAATTGAACTCAGGGGCACTCAACCACTAAGCCATATCCCCAGCCCTATTTTATTTAGAGACAGAGTCTCACTGAGTTGCTTAGTGCCTCACTAAATTGCTGAGGCTGGCTTTGAACTCGAAATCCTCCTGTCTCAGCCTCCCGAGCCCCTGGGATTACAAGTGTGTACCACCTCGCCCAACCAGAGCCCACACTCTTAATCCCCATCTTAAACTACCAACACCAAAAAGAGAGAAGGAACGGAAGGAATAGCTCTAGAGAACATCAATAATTGAGAGTACACCGCAGATAAAATACAGAAAGTGTACATTTTGGGATATACATGTAAAGGATCCTAAATAAAACTATCCTAAATATTTTAACATAAGTTTCTAAAGGCACCTTGCTTTCCTGCCTTTCCGTAGTTCATTTCTAAAAGTAAATGAGGAGGGAAAAAAGAGTTCAATTTAGCTGATTTTCAATTAATGAAAGTTTTGCGGTATCTGCTTAATGGGTTAATAAAAGCAGGTTGAGCATTGGGAAAATTTCCTCTAGTCTTTCTGCATTTCCACCAGAAATTTTTTATTTAAAAAATAATAGTCACCATCATAATAGTAGTTCTTATTTTCTAAAGTGGACTCCTTGGCCTGCGCGGCTGGAGCAGCCGCGGAGACAGGATCAGGCCTTACTTTGCCCTCTCCTGGGCCACGAACATGGACATGGGACTTCAGAAAAACCTTCATCCAATCTTTTTTCCAAATTAAATCAAGAGCATTGATAATTAGTTTCTATCCAAGACATCTAGAGGGAAATGAGAGAGACTGGGAAAGCCGTGAGCCGCTTTTACTTCTTCATTAATATTTGTTCCCAAATGCAGGTCAAATAAACCACACTCACGGTTTTAAACGAGTTGCTTTAAAGCTGATGAATTTATTTTCCTCTCTGGATCTGTACCACCCGTGGTGGCTGATTATTCCCACGACACTCCCTTCTTTTACTTGAGGTTCTAGTCGAACAAAGAAAATAAAGAGAGGCTCCCTAGGAACTGAACTCCATTTTGCTGCAGAATTCTCACCACGTGGGCAGGCCCATGACCAAAGCTCTCCTGGCTCTGGCAGAGACTTTGGTGAGGGCACTGAGATCAAGGCTTTCAGGCCCCAGAAACACAGCTACAGGCCGAACCCTGCAGGAGCAGCGGGTGCAGATGCCCGCAGGACCGTCGTCATGGTGGTCTTCCTTAGTTGGCCCCTCTGGTGGTCAACTGTACCGGGCCTCGCAGTAGGAAAGAACCCAGAGGCCGAGACAGAGCTGGCCTCCAGCTGGGCCTCCCCTCCCCTATCTCAGGGTTGTGAAGTGACCGTGCAGCTCAGAATGCCACTGCTCACCTGCATCAGAGTCAGGAGCCACACAACTGGTTTTCACCCGCACAAAGGGAGTGGCATTGAGGCCCAGGCCTTGAGAGTCGGGTGTGCACCCCCCAGAGGCTAAGCGCAGTGACAGGAGGGAGATTTGCCCTTAGCAGGAAACAACCACAGCACCCGGCAGGAAGCGAAGACAGTGGTGGTGGGCGACCTCTGGGTGAAGGGAAACCAAGGGACGAGCCTCGTCTGAGCTCAGGCTTAGGCCCCAGGGGAAGTTTTGATGTGTAGCAGCACAGTGTCCCAGGGGATCCAGGCAGAGCCCCCAGCCTGGGGAAGCCAAGCCGCGGGGTTCACAGAGAGAATTCCAGAGAGCAGAGGGCCGCACACAGAGAGCTCTGGGGACCTGCCAAGTCCCCAGGAAGTGCTCAGGGGAATGCTGTGAGCAAAGGACCAGAGGCCTGGAAGAGATCCACAGGATTCACAGATTAGCAGGAGTGGAGCCTGCTCCAAACACCAGGAGAGAAAATCTCTCTGAAAAGGGTCTCGCCTCACTACTGGAGGAAGATGACTCTTAGAATAAACACGGCGCCCGTCTCATCTAAACAGGCTAAAAGCAAGACCCAGAGGATCACACTGCTTGGAGGATCTTAACTGTGCCCCAGAACAGAGCTCAGCGCTACTTGTTGGAATGCAAAAATATCTAGCTCCAAGAAACGTACAATTTACCACGCCTGACATCCAGTCAAAAATTACCAGGCGTGGGGCTGGGGATGTGGCTCAAGCGGTAGCGCGCTCGCCTGGCATGCGTCCGGCCCGGGTTCGATCCTCAGCACCACATACAAACAAAGATGTTTGTCCGCCGAAAACTAAAACAATAAATATTAAAAAAAAAAAAATTACCAGGCAGGACGTATACCACACATGTCGAGGAGAAAAAAAAACAACGACAATCGAAACTGACCCAAAAATGACACAGATGATCGCATCAGTGGAGAAGAAAATTAAGTTTTTGTATCTGTAGTGCTTGTATGTATGCAACCTGCTAAGGAAAGACAGAATGGAATAGACAGAGACATAGAAGACATTTTTTAAGCACCCACCATGAAATAGCTACAGAAGGAATACCACAGAACTACTAGAATGAATGAATTATTCTGGCTAAGTTTCAGAATGAAAACATTCGTACGCGAAAATCAATCGTACTTTTATCAGCAGCAATGAACAATAGAGGATGAAATTGAAAAGCCATGCCTTTTACAACAACCACGAAAAATATGAACTACTTGGAGAGAATCCCGACAAAAAGATTATCTCTTGCTCTATTTCTCCATCTCCGTCTGTCTCTTCCTCTCTCTTTTTCGGTGCCTCCAATACCCCCTACTCTAATTAGGCCTTTGCTCTCTGCCCAGCCTCCCTTCTGTCCCCCGGCCTGAAGTTTACCCCAAGGTCTCATTTCTTTTTGACCAGCTCTGACATTGCTATCAGAATGAGGTCCTCTCTGCATCTGACCCAGAGTCTCTAAAGCATGGTCACACCTTTGATATAAGGTGAGGATCAACCTCCCGCCAACTTTACCTACTCACCTTGATTGGCTCAAGGCATAGCACCAACATCTCCTCCAGTTACTTAGACTCAAGGCCTCCAAGAAGAGGGTGGAGGAGAAAAAGAGGGAAACACATCTTACCTAGTGCAATGCTGTGGTTTAGATACGAGGTGTCCCCCTAAAGCTCATGTGTGAGGCAATGCAAGAAAGTTTAGAGGTGAAGTGATCAGGTTATGAGAGTTTCAACCTAATCAGTGCATTAATCCCCTGGTTGGCATTAATTGGGTGGTACCTGTAAGGAGGGAGGGTGTGGCTGGAGGAAGTAGGTCCCTGGGAGCATCCTTTGGGGTTTATATTTTGCTCTTGGTGAGCAAAGTTCTCTCTCTCTCTCTCCCTCCCTCTCTCTCTCCCTCTCTCTCTCTCTCTCTCTCTCTCTCTCTCTCTC
>NW_025999944.1:4901747-4914339 GCF_001458135.2 Marmota marmota marmota
TCTCTCCCCCCCCCCTCTCTCTCTCTCTCTCTCTGCTTCCTGGTGCCAGGCCCTGAGGAGCTTTCTCTGCCTGATGTTCTGCCTCATCTGGGGCCCAGAGCAATGGAGTCACCATCCATGAACTGAGACCCCTGAAGCCGTGAGCCCCCAATAACCTTTTCCTCCTCTAAAATCATTCTTGTCAGGTCCTTTGGTCACAGCAGAGAGAAACCTGAGGAACACACATGATCAGCTGAAATGCATGAGGAGTTGAACAATCCCCCTTAACACATAAAAAAGTCCTTTAGGAATCAATTAAAATAAGGACACTCCTTCGTCCAGGGAAATGACTCCCTTGGTCATTGGATGCTGTGTTCGGGCAGCATCGGACCTGAGCTTTGGCCTTGGTCTCCTGAGGCAGCACTCACTGCATCACCCCCTGATTAAGAAGGTCCTCTCACTGCCCACGGGCATTTGAGACCGTCCTTTATCTGGGTAGGCTCACCCCATTACCCCCCAAATGGCTCTATTCTGATGAGACATTTCTCTGCACATCCTCCAGACATACCGGGTGCTGAGGCTTGGATACAGTTTGTCCCCCCACCCAGGTTCCTGTGCTGGAACTTGGTCCCCAGTGTAACAGCATTGGGGTGGCAAGGCCTTTTAAGGAAGATAATTAGGTCATGGGGGCACCACACTCAGAAGCGATAAATATAGTTATCCTAGGATGGGCTCCTTCCCAGGAGAGCAGGTTATTGTAAAAGAATGAGCCTGGTTCCTCCCTGTCTCCTGCTTCCTCTCTCATGGTATGACCTCTCTAGTGGGTGGTCCTACTATATGGCCATCCACCATGGTATGAGGCAGCCAGAAGGCCCTAAACAGAGGCCACAGCTATGACTATCTAATCTTGGGATTTTGATCTGCAAAACCATGAACCCAAACAAACCTCTTTTCCACAAAGAACCCAGCCTCAGGCATTTTGTTATAGCAACAGAAAACAGACTAAAACACCAGGCCAGTTCCCAACTGTCTATATTTAGCTCAACTTGACTCTACCGTCTGAAATTTTTATCCTTCTCTCTCTACTCAAATTCCCTAGATCCTTAAAAGCCTTAGCTTGTCCACTTCCTCTCTCCAGCTCCCCCAGCATTAACTTTTGGCACCCTACATTTTACTGTTTATTCAAAGATTCCACTTTATCATTATCTTATTGAGGAGAAAGACCACAATCCTTTGTGAATCAGAAGGATTGATTTTTATATCCCCCGTGCTTATCAAAATGCCTGGCATACAGTAGTTCTTAAAAAGTTGCTAGTCAAACGAATGATTATCTAACTTTTAAATGGAAAATGTCTGGGGGAAATATTGTGTGGAAGGAACAAATTGGGATCGAATACTTGTGATGCAACCTCAAACAAATTACAGGATTTCCCAGGGCTCAGCTGCCTCCCGGGTAGAACAGACACACTGACTGACACACGTTGGCTGCCTTTACTACGGGTAACAAGTGCAAAGCAACTCTATATTTTTTGCACTAGATAGAGGACCTGGACTAGTAAGGCACACAGGGAAATGGCCGTGGAGGAAAGGAATGGAGTCCCAAAGGAGAACATCTGGGGGAAAGGTTTCAGTAGACAGAACTGCATCAGGAGTATACCCATCGGAGTTCCATGGTGCAGGAAGCAGATGTCAAGGTGAAATAGAAGCATCAGAGGTGTATTCTAGCCTCCCTCCTTCCCAGGGAATGTCAGGTCCTCAGTACCCCATCTCCTGAGCACCCCAGGACCACCCACTCCTTCTTTCACACTCTTAGATCTGGGCCCTTGCTGACTGATTAACAGTAAGGATTTTCACTCCCGGGGAGAATGCAGCCTTCTGGCCATGAGGTGTCCTAACCTGAGTCCCTCCTGCCTGTGGGATCAGGTGCCCTGAGAGCTGAGGGCCGAGAGCTGCCGTCTTCAGCTTGGCCTAACGTCCCTGTGTTGTTCAGCTCTTCATGGGTAGAACCAAAAGACCCGACAAGAACAGCCGAGAGGAGGGAGGATTCACTTTGGCTCATGGTTTCAGAGGTTCAATCCTCGGTCTCTGTGGGCTCCGAGTGGGAGCATGCTGGGGAAAGGCACGGGGGTGGGGGGCTGCTCAGCTCATGGCAGCTGGGAAGCAGGAGGAGGCCCTGGAAAGAGAGACCTCTCCAGGGCGTGCTCCCACTGACCCCTTCCTCCGTGAGGTCCCACCTCCCCACAGTCCATCAAGCCTCAAGGCATTCTACCTATCGAATGGATTAATCCACTGGTGAGGTCAGCGCCCTGAGATCCAATCATTGCCTAAAAGCCCACCTCTGAACCTTGCTGAATGGGGGACCACGCTGTCAACACATGAGCTTTGGGGAACATTGCAGATCCTAACCACAACAGCCTACCACAGGCTGAGTTTGGAGGGCCCAGTCTGGTTTGACCCCACGTTCCCTCCGCCAGCTGGCTCCTAGTGGTCAGCTGAGCAATGGCTTTATCAAGAACCAGCCATCAGTTTTAGTGGACTGTCTAAAGTCATATATAGAAAAAACATATTAACTAAAGAAAATGATCTGTGGTGAGAACTTTGCCTACAAAGAGAACAACCTTACCGTTCTTCTGCAGAATAACTTGTCTGCTGAGAGTCTCTGGTTGATTTCCAAGAACAGGATCTTTAAGTTTGCAAAAACCAAGATTTCACTAAGCAGATCTTCCCACAATTGAGAAATATTCGTCCTAAAATTCCTTCAAACCCCCATCTTTTACATGAAAATTTCCCCCAAATCTTCCAAGAACCCAGGATGAATTCTTTGTCAGAGCTGGGGGTTTCAGTGTCTGTACTTGTCCTTTCCCAGCCAACTCCACAGCAGGGCATGCAAGAAAGGAAATATTTCTAACCCAGCAGCCTGAGATGGGAAGCTGCCCACCCACCGCAAGCCCCAGGGAGCACAGGCTGTATCACATCATGTCCATGACACACGCACATACATAATGCAACACGACGTACATATATTATAGGTAATATATACTAGAGCACACCACATATTGGGTTCCCTGACTTACAAACGGCCTCAATATTAACAGCCCACACCTTCACAGGGATTCCATGTCTTCCTCTTCCCCCAAGACCTCCCCCCAGCTCCTAATGCGAGACAAGAGTCCCTCTAGCCAAAATTTACACTAGCACATAAAATAGGAGTTGAACAGATATATGTACAAGTGAACCGATCCTATTAAACTATCTATAAACCTATCAGCATATTAATACTAGAGGCATGGGATAATTATCTGCATCCCACATTGTCAAACAGTTTCCAGGAACAGTCATTTTGTGTTCTAAATAAGTGACTTTGAACATGACCTTTAGTTCTTTTATAGGTGCTTATAGCATATGATATCCGGTAACATTCCAAGAAATGTGTTTTCTCTGTGTGCTTTTAAATGACATAAGTAGCAAGCAGATTGCTAGTTTCATTTTACAGGTGAAAATGTTGGGGAGGGGGGTGGTTAGAAAACAAGAGAAACTAAAAGAACTGTCCCGAGACCCAGAGAAGGTTTTTCTTCCCCTGCCTTGCCAGCATGAGTCAGATGTCAGATAAATAAGCAAAGAAGTGTGTGTGTGTGTATGTGTGTGTGTGTGTGTGTGTATACAGTGAGAGAGAGAAGGAGGGAAGGAGGGGAGGAGAGGGGAGAAGGGGAGGAGAAGGGGGAGGAGGAGGAGGAGAGCAAACCTTGCCCAGAAGAAGGCATTGCACCACCCTGTGCATTCCTGAAAACCTAGGAGTCCTAACTTTGGGTGAGGGAGTACTGGGGATGGATCTCAGGGGCACCCAACCACTGAGCCACATCCCCAGCCCTATTTTGCATTTTATTTAGAGACAGGGTCTCACTGAGTTGCTTAGCACCTCACCCTTGCTGAGGCTGGCTTTGAACTCACGATCCTCCTGCCTCAGCCTCCCAAGTGCTGGAATTACAGGCGTGCACCACTGTGCCTGGGCCAGAGTCCTAACTTTTAGACAACCCCTGCTTTAGCCAATTGTGAACATCCACTTATGCTTCAACACAGGAATAAAAGGAACACAAATCCAAAGGGACGTTTCCATTGCTATGTATCTGTCACTCGACCAAGAACCTCCTAGCTGGAGAAGTATCCAAAACCCCAAAGTTTCCTTCCTGGCCTCTGCCCTATCGGTGCTGGGGAGAGGCCACTGAGTTCTCTCCAGGTGCCCCTCCAGCCTCCCCCCACCGGCTGCCTTTAGGTAAAGCTCCTAGAAGGAGGCGTTCCTTTCTCCCTGTCCCTTGCATTCTTTCTTAGTAATGCGTCCCAGGCGTGGCGTTTCAGGCTAGCATACATGGCCGTGTGGGTTACTTCCAGGCCCAGCTATTACCAGCGAATGCGGTGACATTAATATGAGTAAATGCAGGAAAAGGGATGAAATAAAACATATCCTATTGAAGGAAATGAGAGCTCCTCGAGAAAGGCAAACACGCATAGGAAAGGACGTGGGCATATCAGGATACAAATGGGACCCCGGGGACCCGGGATTCCACAGGCATGATGCTATTGAAGTATTTGATACTAGAGTAAGCACCTGCAGATATGAATTACATCCTTGTTCAGACCACGAACATTGCAGTACTGACATCTCAGGAAGCGCTTACGTTAGATTTCAAATCCCCCTGCCCCCTGCAAAAATAGCCAATAAATCCATCAGCGACAAAGGACACCAGCTAAAAGGCTTAAAACGCTGAACGAGCCACCTCTCCCTCCCCAGAGAGGCTGCCACCCCTAATTTATTGGGGGTTTCCCTAGTCACTCACACCTCTGGCCATGGGACACAGGCAAGAGGAGGTGGGCTGTTAACACCTTCAGTGCTGGACTCGGGGAGAGGGCAGCTGGGCTTCTGGGCGTGTTTCCACACCTACTCTGTTTTTATATCGAGACACAGGATTTGCACATTTTTGTAAGGTGCATTATGCTAATTTGATACATGTGTACAATGTGAGATAATCAAATCAGGGCACTAAGCACCTCCCGCCTTTGGAATTTCCTGGTGTCTCCTGAAAATTGCTAGGACCACCCTCCTCACACCCCCCACCCCCTGAACTCAGTTGGACCAGTTACAAAATGGAAGAAAAATGCTTCTCTCTCTCGGCGGAGAGAGACAGAGCTGTGGGCCACGTCCAATTTTACTCGGTTGTAATAACGGTGGCTCTCTAGTCATTGTTTTGTAAGTGGCAAATCCGAGGCACAGTGAAAGACTTTCCTAATAAGAAAGGAGACAATGTGAAATCTCCAATAAAATAGAATGACTGATTTAAAAAAAAAATGTCTGTGCTACATCAAAAGAGAGAAGAAAGACTTGGAAGAAATGTGCCAAAATTCGAATAACGGTTATCTTTAGAGGCAGAGTTAGTTCTGTCTTCTTTCCTGCATGTCCCAAATAGTAGCCCTAGTGTGATGGTGAACGTGTGTTCAATCTGAGTAGGCCCTGGGATGCCAGCAGGTTTGCTGGAACATTATTCTGGGTATGTCTGTGAGGGTGTTTGGGGGTAAGATTGACATATGAATAGGTAGACGGTAGAAGCAGTAAAGAAAACTGACCACCCCACTGTGGATGGGCCTCATCCAATCAGTTGAAGGTATGCTAGGAAAAACATCCTGCGGAAGAGGGAATTTCTCTACCTGATCATCTTTGAGCTGGGATACTGGTCTTCTCCTGCCTTTGATCTCAGACTGAACATATATCATTGTCACTTCTGGGTCTCCAGCTTACTGAATGCAGATGTTGGGACTGCTTGGCTTTCATTAATTGCAAAAACCTTATGCTAAATCTCTTCACATATGCGAGTGTGTGTACACACACACGCACACACACACACCTATTGGTTCTGTTTCTCCAGAGATCCCTGATTAATTCAACTTGTTTTCCACCTTTCCTATCTTCTCTACTTTTGTTTCTATAATTAGAAAACAATTTTTTAAAATTATCTATGCAAATTGAAGAAGAACCATGTAAAGGAACCTAACAGAATGAATCCCCCTGAGAGTGTGAGTATCTCATCCCAGGTTTAATTTGGATATTTATTCTTGCCACATAAACCCTAAGGCACCTCGAGAGTATAAACGTCAATATTGTTTAGATTGCATCTCTCAAAGACTTTCCTAGTTCCTAAACATGGTCCATGTGTAACATTCTTGCACTGGAAATGAAATCAGATTTGACTCTATACCTGCCTTCCTCTTCTTCAGTGATTTTTAAATCAATAAAAGCAAAAATATTAGAAGATGGGTTTCAACAAAATCTTGTTGGATACTGCACGGTGGGGTTGCCTGGGTATTGACATAGTAATAATGAAATACTGAATATCTGTTTTGAACCTCCTAAAGACTGCATGCTTTACTGTCAAGCATCCGAGGAACCACCCGTGTTTCAGGTGCGTCTGCCCCACTTACACGAGAGCAACTCGGCAGGCTGAGGAATGGGGACCCACGGAAGGCCCTGTGGGCTAGCAGGTAGCAGAGCCGGGGCCTTTCCTTCCAAGTCCTGAGCTCTTTCCTACGAAGTGAGACACCGTCTGGGCGCTTGAGGAGCTGCTGTCAGCCGAGACGGATACCCAGGAAGCGACACAGGATCTAGGATGAAGCATTAACTCTGAGTGGTGTTTTCAACGACTTCCATCCATTACAGCAAGTCTCATCTGACTTGTTCCATTTTAAAAACCGAAGTTCAAAGTTGGGAAATAATTCACCCACATAGTTAGTGGCAGCTCCAGCAAAAAGTCCTGGAATGATGGCTTGTGTTCCTAATGAGGCATAAACAGAGACGGAGCCTCGGCCCAAGGAGCTGGGTCTCCAGGAGGCCCGAGTGAACTCAGGCGGGCCCCTCTGCCCAGATGTTCGGCCACAGCGGAGTGCAATGATTCAGGGGGGAGCAGCTTGTGCTTGATTGTTGACTTTTATTAAGCCTTTACGAAACCAGGGCTTCTCTTCAGGGTCCTTAACGCCATCGATTCCGTGTCGTTAGAGTGCCAAGGACCGAATGTTCTCTCCTAGTTCTCATCCAGAGTAGGACTGAGGAAGTGAGGAGGGTGTGGGAAGAGAAAGAGGAAGAAGAGAAAGGGAGCCGAGAAGAGAAGGGAGAAGAACAGAGGGGATCCATTTTTGCCTCATTCAAGTTCATTGCTATAATTACCTACCACTGCCGGGCAACTTCCTAAGGACTTGGGTCTTGGCTTCTATGACTTGAGTCTCACAAACACACAAACGGACTTGAAAGCAGAATTTGCTGTTGTTCTGGATAATGAACTTGGGATTGACTTGCTCAGGGTCACACAGCTAGGTGGTGGAGCTGGGGTCCAAATCCAGGTGAGTCGGACCCCAGATCCCGAGGTCGGAGCCTCTATACAGAACAGTTTCCCTGCTTCCAATCTCCACTGGCAGAGGAGCTCAAAATTCCCAGATGTTCTTTCTCAACTTGGCCAATCCACAGCCATGGGAGGTTCCCAAGCTACTTGGAATTCTTCATTAAAGTGCACGGCCTGTGAATTATCAAGATTCTTTTCCCATTGAATTTTAATACAACTGATAGTCAGGACTGCTGATGTAAGCATAGAATTTTATTCAAGCAGAATTAATACTAGTTCCAAAGGGTCCTGCCAGATTCCTCAGAACTAAAACTCCCTCCAGGACATATCGTCCCAATGAATTATGTTGCTTTGGTTGTTCTCTAAGTTTGAGTGAAAGAGGATAGGGCCAGGCCAATCAGCTACATTTAGCTGGGAAACGAGAGAACAAATTGACAGCTCTCGTTGCTGGAATCTCTGGGCAGAGCGAGAGGCATTGCCAAAGGATGACATCTTCAGGTCCTAAGGCGAAGTCTAACCATCCCAAATGTTAACGATACCGTCAGCACTCCCTGGGAAAATAAACCTTCCTTTCAAAAGTAAACTAGACTAAAGGTATCCGAAGATAAAAAGGTTGGTTTCCAGCCAGCAACAAAACTGTGCAAAAGGATTACAATCATTTTGAAATGAAGTTCTGGAGAGCTCATCAGAATGAGAACTGTGGAAGCAAATGCCCTGCCACTCAGGCCACAGAAGCTTGTGGCAGCACCACGGAGATGGCACACGCTGGCCAGGGGCCCCCGGAGTGGCTTCCTGTTTGTTTTTTTTAATAGCCTCTCATTTTTATAACGGAATAAGATGGTCAATTTATTAGGCAACAGAGAGCACCATTTGGGTGCAGGAGGTGTCGATCAATGGTAGAGCGATTGCCTAGCATGCACAAGGCCCTGGGTTCCATATCCAGCACCACAGAAAACAACAACCAAAGCACTACAGTGTTTGCACTACAGTGCTGCTTTGGAAAGAATACAGGGATCAGAGCCCCAAGTATTGGGTTCAAATCTCAGTTCCACCACTTACTAAGGTCCTTTTGGCAATTTATTGACTTTCATGAGTCTAAATAACTGTGATTTGCAAAACAGAGCTAATCAATCTGCCTCGCAATGCTACCGAGAGAATTCAATGAGATATCTTTTCAAAGTTTCTAATATTGTGCCTGGCATATACTATGTGCTCACTAGAAGCTCAGTGGACCATGGCCGAGCAAGTATTTAGGGTACTTCCACTGCTCTCCTTAAATAAGTTATTGCCTTGGGCTGGGGCTGTAGCTCAGTGGTAGAGCGCTTGCCCAGCACGTGTGAGGCCCTGGGTTCCATCCTTGGCACCACATAAACATAAATAAATAAAATAAAGGTATTGTGTCCATCTATAACTCAAAAAATATTTTAAAAAATAAGTTATTGCCTTAATAAGTCATCTCATATTTTTAGGAAATAAATGCCCAAGTATTTTAGAGATAAAGGGGCATACTGTCTGAAATTAAAGTAATTAAACACAGACACACACACACACAGAGAAATCTAGATCTACCCAGAGAAAAGGAGAAAGCAAATAAAGTAAAACCCTAATGTTGGGGAATCATAGTAAAGATTTGTCCTAACTCTGTAACTTTTAAATATAAAATATGCCACAATAAAAAAGTAGCTGTTCTTTCACTGAGCCCCTCTCACGTGCCAAACACTAAACAAGGAACTTTACATACATTATCGCTGCATAATTCAACCCTCGCAATAATTGTAAGAGAAAAATACTGCGACTGTTCACAGTGGAAACGCTTTGAAAATATTGGAATGATTGAGTGAGACTCTGTACCCAGCACCCCCACCCCCATGACTGTCCAAGGCCGTCACGCGCACTTGGATTACATGCTATGGAAACAGAAAGACTGTCGCAGCTCCCCCTGCAGGCACATCACGGGGGCGGCGGCATAACCCTCAGCCTCTCAAACAGCATTTATTCATTCGCTGTGTCCTCTGTGCCCACCAGGCAGCTGGTTGTGGATTGCTTCTGTTTCCCGTCAACAAAAAGCTGGGCATCCTGGGGCGGGGGGCGGTGGCAGGCCATGCTCTGTGATCAGGAGATTGGGCCAGTACACGGACCCTGTCTTTTTCCAAGACAGGGGCTGTGCACTGAGAGTTTTGACTAGATGGTGTAAAAGTTTAGCGAAGCTGGTGTATTTCACACAGGGAACCTCCCCACATCTTGATAAAGAGAACTCTCAGCCAGGAGCCAGGAGCGCGGCAGGCCCTGCAGCAGTGGACGGTCTGCCAACGGGGCTGATTTCCTTTGGAGGAATGCAGGAGGAGGCTGTGGCTGGGGACAGAGCCTGGAAGCAAGGAGAGGACCCTGAAACGGAGTGTCGGCCACTGTGTCACAGCTCCTGAGGAAGAGGGCATTCTGATCACCTTAGCGAGTCTGGCATAGAGGAAAATCTCCTTCCTCTGCTGCTTTCAGCATCCCCCAGCTTCTGCCTCAGAGGAGAGTGGGTCAGCTGCTCCGTGTGACCGGGGGTGAGTCACCCCAGCTCTTCAAGTCTCAGCTTCCTGATCCGCAGCATGGGCCTAACAACGTGATCACATCAAGTGAGGGCACGTGGGAGCACTGGTCACAGCTGTGGCACTGAAGATGGAGAACACAGCGGAGCCCTTTTCTTTCAGTGACCCTCTGTCGAGGCAAGGGTCACCTGGAACAAGATGTAGGATGCGGGCTGACAACACAAGAGGCACATCCGCGTTAGTCAATTTTCACGCAGCCACACACAGTGGACGTGGCCCGGATCTCCGTTTACAGAGGAGGTCACAGAGATGGGCAGACTTTTGGCATAGTCATTTCAGGCACTTTACTTTTTACACTTTGTATTTTGAAATAATTAAAGACATTCACAGGAAGTTGCGAAATAGAGGCCCCATGTGCCCTTCACCATCTCCTCCATGGCTGCCTCTTTCCTGACCACAGTCCTCCGGGGGCTTTGGCCAGTTCCTCGGGTGCACACCTCAGAGAGGGAGTGGAACCCTGGAGGCTCAGCCAGGGGCTCGGTGGCAGCCGTCGAGGGCTTTCACTGGGATAAAGGAATATATTGCAGTGCCCTGGGGAGGCCTTGCTAATCTCCTGATTAGAGATTTATGAGACAATAATTGAGATTCGCTGACGTGCTCAGAAAAAGTAACTGGCCCTACCCAGGCCGTTTTCAGCGACCCTGCCAACAGAGCCAGCCAAGTCGCTTCATGGTCCTACGATCTGTTAACTGGGTTCTGGACGTGACAAGCTTCCAGTGACCAGCTGGGCATGGGGCGATGAAAGGCGCCCGTCATTACCAGCCCCTCAGGTTCAGCAGCCCTCCCATCCACTCCACGTCCAAGTCACCACCATCTGGGGCCAGCAGAGGTGCGCGGCCAACGCTCCCCTGTCCCTTTTCCACTCCAACTTGTGAACTTGGAAAGGAAAATAGCTCCCACATTTCTTGCTGCACTATTTATTGGACGGGAGTTATTTCATCAATCATTAACATCCTTCTCCGAGAACCGGTTCCCAAGAAAGAGGAAACCCGATCCTCTTCTCCGGCTTGGATGCTGCGCGCCAGTCGCACTCCACGTGACCACGGTGATGCCTTCCAAATGCTGCACAAGTGCTGCCTTCTTCTCTGTTGGGCACGATGCCCCAGGGGCCAAACACTCCCTGAGGAAAATTAAACCCATCAAGGTCCACCTCCAGCCAGCGCCCGCTTCCTGCGCTCAGCCTGCTGCAAGGCTCCTGACTGGCGGGACACCCTTGCTGGCCACTGTCTCACCTGTGGCAGGGTCTGGTACACTCTGCCCGTGGACCTGAGCAAGTGCAGCAGGGCAGACACCAAGAGTACTTATACTCCTCACAAAAATGTTCTGACCCTCACTAAAACAAACCTCCCTGCTCAGCTGCAATAAAGGGAAAGGTTAAATGCGGACCAAGGAGTAATATATAAGCAGTTTCTCAGTTTTCTGGGGGGAATACTTAACAACCTAAGTATGTTTCCCCAGGAGGTAATCTATTATATTTTGTCCAATTTCTTACTCCAAGAACTGAATCAATTCATGATGTAATGCCCTGGGGAGAACAATCTTTTGGAAACAGAGTATCTTTCTGGGGACAAGGTTGAGGAAAACATCTTAATATTGTTACAGCTTTTGGCCTGGTAGTAACAGCTCTTTGCAAGTGGATGGCAGAGCAGAAGGGAAGACAGGAAAATGTCAAAAGGACACTGGCCTCCACAGTGTAGGGGAGCTGACAGGACTGTTTTCTTTCCTGGGAGAAATACAGAATAGAAATCCACTGGGGCATTTACAGGACAGCTGTGGGACCCTGGGCACAGGTTTTAGGGACAAATGGAGAATGCTGAGTATTTGAGGTGCTGGCACCTGCAAGCAGCAGCAGTCTTGACTCAGAAGCAGAGCTCTTTCTGGGTTCTTCTCTGCTCCAGCCCCCCACAAACATATTAGAAAAAAAATGGTAAATCAGAACTCGGCATTCAGTTAATTCACGACCTTTGATTACTTTTGAGAAATTCTGGATGATTCCGCTGAAGCTATTGATTTCAATGACTCCTCAACATTTAGAGCAACAGCCAGCCAGTGCCCCGTGGCCTGCCTCCCTGAAGCACCAGGTGCTGGAAGACAGAGGTGTGGACAGAGCTCATGAAATAATCCACCAGCTGAGCATCAGGCTGCACACTCTCCACTCTGAGGCTCCAGTCACTTCCCAGAGCTGATGTTGCACCTTGCTGTGTCACCAGAGGAACGACACACTGCAGCACCTCTAGTGAGGGTTACAAAATTTTTTTTAAAATAAAAAAAAAAGGGAGGACAAGGCCTTGATCAAGGGCTATAAGTGGGTGGGCCTAGATTATTTATTTAAGGGAAGATGCATTGTTTCTCCAAGGGGAAAGGAAGCCACAGTGGGAATTATCTGAGAGGTTCTAATTGGATTTGATTGGACAATTATTTTTATATCTAAAAATAAGTTTACTTAGGTTAAAAAGGAACTGTTCAATTCTGAGAGTTTAAAAAAAAAAAGAAAAATGAATTTGAATAAATCAGAGTGCTAAATATTCCTGTTACTCAAATGCAAATGTTACTCTATGCACCCACCACATTCAAATTTGAATACCAACAACTTAAATGACACTTTCAAAAACAAAAGCTTGCTTCACCCCCCCCCCCCCC
>NW_025999944.1:4915046-4972125 GCF_001458135.2 Marmota marmota marmota
TCCCCCCCCCCCCCCCCAAGAAATTTCTAGTGCCCTGTCCCCCTCCTTTTAAAATCACATTTCTCTGGCCTCTTGACAGCCCAGGCACGGTGGGCTTCTACAATATGCATTCACCCACTCAGGGCAAATTGCAAAACCTAAACCTCCACTCCTTAAAATGCCACTTAGGCTATTCACAGGACTATGTTGGGCTTTAAGCGCCTGGGAAGTAGAAATCTTTGCATCTATAGGCAATGCTTCTGTCTGATATTATTCAGCAAAACATCTGTTGAAAGGATTTTATATTTCAAAGGCAAGACCTGAAAAGTGGGCTGAAATCTTTGCTACCCTGTGAGACTAGGATCGTCTGACTTACACATTTGCTGCCATTGTATCTTAAGACACAAACCAAGAGCCTGTTGGTCGCAGGTAATCACAAATTCAAAGTTATTATTGTGATATATTTTGTGAGGGTCAGAAAGCACAATGTACAAGATGGATTATCTTGATTGCACAGATTACTTTCTCCTCACAGATCCAAAGGGGGAATACTTAACAACTGAAGTGGGGAAGGCCGGGCTTGGTAAACAATGCTGGAGGCTGACTTACAAAGGGGCCATTGATGCTTCTTAGAGTGGGTTCTTTGGGGGGCAGAGAAGGCTGCTATCAAGGGGGTTTCAGGCATTCTTGCTGGCTCTGATATTCCTAAAATTCTCAGATTCTTAGTGGTCTCTAAATGTTTAAATACTTAAATTCAAGCATTTATCACTCTTTGGGGACTTCTGTAGAATTTATTTACATTTGGAGTTACTATTATCAGAGCTCATTTTAAAAATATTAGCAAAAAAAAAAAAGTAGTCTATTTAAAAGTATTACCACAAATGCAATTCCTTAAGACAAATCTCCAACATTTAAGAAAAAATGCCACCTGCAAGCTGTAAATATGTACATTAATTTTTCCCCATGGTATTTGCTTTGGCTGTGACCTACCCTAATATTCATTTGAACAAGGGCTAAAAATTGTCAAACTAAATTCTTGTTTGAGAGCTGAACTCTACTGCCAGTTTGAAACACACATCCAGGTTTAGGGAATATGTTTTGTTTGTCTT
Organism: Marmota marmota marmota; assembly: GCF_001458135.2. Classification (NCBI taxonomy): domain Eukaryota; kingdom Metazoa; phylum Chordata; class Mammalia; order Rodentia; family Sciuridae; genus Marmota; species Marmota marmota. The sequence goes on from NW_025999944.1 coordinate 4,916,135, forward strand.
GGCTGTGACACAGGGCAGAGCAGTTTCCATCCCATTCGAATGCATTCAAGAGAGTTTGAAATATTGCACAATAAAAGTCATTCATTATATCTGTCTCCTTTCCCTTCCAAAAACAAAAATGGCTGCCCCGTTCCAAATCTACACAGGGGGCAGGAAGAAGGGAGGCAGAGGGTCACTGGAAATCACCCAAGACTAACACCAGGTTTTTCAGGTTTGAGTTAGGGAATATTTAAAAATCTTCATTCCCAATTTATACTCAAAACAAGAAAAGACAAAGATTGGTTGCCTTGGATTATTGCTGTTATGAACAATTAAAAAGGAGACACATTGTATTTGCTCAAATGTTTATAAAATCGTACATAAAATCTTACGCTTTACATTTAAGTCCCTGGCATCTAACCTACAAATGTAATTGAACCAAAATCTTCTTTTGCCCATTTTCTCTATAAACTTTTAAACTGCCTGACATTAATTTTATACTGAAAAAAATTATTCCACTGTTAGCAGCAGACATTTAGAAGAATCTATTTTTGCAAACACCTGATGCTATTTAGTGGTTATTTGATGTGAAACAAACAAAAAAATTGACATTTATTTCCTTGCTTGGCATCCAGGATAACAGAACACTTCTAGCTGTTTCGTTTTAAATGGCAAAAACATAAAGACCACTACCAAATCACTATATTTAAAATTACAAAACATTACTAAAGTAGAATGAATAAGTGGGTGAATAAGGCCATGAAAATAAAATTAGCTGTAGTAAATAGATCTAATAGTTACCTTTAACATTTCGGAGATTAAAAATTCACACACATACACAAGGATTTGGAACTCTTTAAAGTTTATATAATTTGAATTTTCTTCTAACCCCAAATGCCAATTGTTTGCATCCCTGCAGACCACTTGTAGCACAGCATGTAAACTTAAGCAATTTAGCCAATTTGTACACTTTGAATAAATGAGAAAAAAAATGCTAAGTTCACTTGAGTATGGAGAGAGGGACAGTTTTTATACTAAACCAAACTATAACAAAAACTTTAAAGTTAGCTCTCCCACCAATTGTCGGAAATTTTGTGGTAAAAGGCAAGCCTGCATTTTTCTTTAATGTGCCTGCTCACTTATTTTCCCCTTTTCATGTGTGATAGAATACTTAACAAATATAAAAGCAGTTCCAGAAAATACTTGAATCCCAACTTCATCCAAACCTCCAAAAATCTTTCCAATAAATCCTTCAGGTCATAATCAGGCTAAGTATGATCTTGGTTGAAGATGTGAAATAAAAACATGTATGCGGTGAATGGCAGTGATTAGTCAAATTCTCCTTTAGGGCCGTCTTGTTATTTGTAGTCTGTATCTCAGTTTCATAGACAACAGACAGCACTGAATGATGTACAAAAAATAAACACCAGAATATCAGACAGCTTGAAATTGTCAGGCCATGGTACTTTAACAATTGTAGGGCCAAATCAAGGCTATGCAGTGATTCTCAAATTTAAGACCAAACCCCCATTTTTTTTAATGTACAATTATTTGTTAAATGAATTTTAATCCCACCCCACACCCTCAATCTAGGATTTCAAACCCTGAGGCAAATCCTTCACAAATCCTGTCTACAGTCAGACTTGGTAGAACAGAGAGTTGAATAACCATGTGAGATTACTTTAAAATTTTGTTCCCTACAATCCGCTGTGTGCAGTCTAGTTTCAGATGTATGCTTCATCCAGATGTATTCACACTAAGAATACAAAGGAAGCAAAAATGATTTAAAAACTTGCATGAGATGAAGCCAACCTGTAACAACCAGGTCCAGGAGTGGTTAACAAAGGGACATCAGGAACACATGTGCCTTTTGGAGCTTCCACCGGTGGCTCTGAGACGCCTCGCCAGTGGACTTCTTTATAACCATGCCTCCCTGAAGAAAACTGAGCTTCAGAAGACAATGATCACATTTAGAAATGAATGTCTGGCATAGTTGTCAAATAAATGCCTGACAGAGGTATTAATAAATCTATAATCTGCTCACCTGGAATGACTTGGTGTAGGGAAATTTTCCATGTTAAGAAATAATTCACAAATGCAAAGTTCACTTGAGTATGGAGAGGAACAGTTTTTATACTAAACCAAACTATAACAAAAACTCAACTTATGAACACAAATGAACTAGTTCTATTAGATAATTTAATCTTTTGGAACTTATTTTAATTTCCCTTTATTTCTTCTATCCAAAGTTCAGTATCCAAAAAGAGAATTACTTCTGGACAATTGACCCTTACAGTGACTCTGGGTCACAATTTTAAATCGCGAACCATAGTAAATTAGTTTACAGAAGACTGGGATGAATGCACAGCCATGCCAGGGAAACTGGTCTGCTTACCTTATTACTGAGAACTTTTTATTACTAACCTGGCTTCTTGTCCCCTAAAGGTAGTACCTGCAGGTCTGGGTATAATTGAAGGTCCCAGAAAGAAATGGTTGAACTTTTGCCTCTACTGCCCCCAACAAAGAACTTTAAACATGGTCTAACACTCGTCAGACATATAGATCAGTGGAATAAAGACCAGAAACAGACCACACATATAAGGCCAAATGATTTCAACAAAAGTCCCAACATAATTCAATGAGGAATGGATAAGCTTTTCAACAAACGGCACTGGATGACTTCCACTAAAAACACACACACAAAACCCCACCCTTGCCTTACACAACATGCAAAGATTAACTCAAAGGAGACCTAAGACTGAAATGATAAATGAAACTATAAAATTTCTAAAAGAAAACAGAAAATCTTTGTACCTTCAAGTTAGGCAAAGATTTCTCAGGACACAAAAAGCAACCCTTAGGGGCTGGGGTTGTGGGCTCAGTGGTACAGAGCTCGCCTAGCAAGTATGAGGCTCCACATGAAAATAAATAAATAAAATTAAGGTACAGGGTCCATCTACAACTAAAAATATATATATTTTTAAAAAAGCAACCATTAAAATATAATGCACCAAAATAAAAAAATTTGGACCAAAAAAAAAAAAAAAAAAACCAACCCCAGTAAAGCCCTTGTATCCAAATACTTAGTAATCTTTCAACTCAATAATAAACAATAACACCAAGTAACATGGGCAAAAGGTTTGAACGGACAACATAGACGATAAGGATTGCAAACAAGCGTAGGAAAAGATGTTCATCATGATCAGTCACTGGAAAACAAACAGCTGGTGGTAGGAGTACAAAATGGGAAAGTACACCAATTCCTTAGAAAGGTAAACTACTTCAACCATCCAGTCCAAGAGCCCCGTCTCTTAAGTATTTATCTAAGATACAAAAAAAGAACCATACGTGAACATTTATAGCAGCTTTATTCATATTACCTAAAAAACACAATCCAAATTTCCAGAGTAGTGGTACATCAATAAACTGGAATACTACTCAGCAACAAACAGTTATCAACTACAGGCAGCATAAATGAATCTCAAAAAAGCAGACATGAAAAGTTATATACAGTATGATTCCACTTTTATGACATTCTGGAAAAGAGAAATATAACGACAGAAATCAGCAAAGAAGGACTGGGTTCGGACTCAGGTAGTGGAAATGTTCTATCACTGACTGCTGCAGTGGTCACAGGACTATAAATTTGACAAAATTCAAACTGCTCAAAAAGAGTAACTTTACTGTAACTTATTTTACCTCAGTAGGCTAGACTTTTAAAAAATAGCTCTTTCATTCTCCAGCATGAACCAGGCATGATCAATCACTGCCTCCTAATTCCAGTAGTTCTAAGCCTTCTTCTCAATTCTGGCACCCCAGTTGAAAGTGGGGCAGTGAGAGAAAACAGAGGGAGAGTGGCTGTAAGTGGCAGAAGAAAACGAGAGAAAGAAGGCAAGGATGCGAAAACGTAAGGGGCAGCTTGCCAGTTAAGATCCAGAAGAGAAGTCAATTAACCATTTTACTTTAATTTTGAGGAATTTCTTTTACATTTCCACAAGCCCCATGTGCCACATTTTCAGTGGCAAAAGCTGGAGACAGTTCCCATCCATTACTAAGGAGATGGCTACCTGAATTACAGATAGCAAAAATAAGCAATTCTATGCAAGGCTTAATTGAAAAGGTCTAGGACTGCTCACAGCAAGACTGAAGGACTCTCATGGTATTTTGTTGACCAACAAAAGTCGAGTTGCAGAATGGCACATCATGATCCTGGTTAGCAAACAACAAAATTGTACTCCCTGTGCATGGAAGAAAGTTCTGGAAGACCCCTGGCAGCTGTCAGTGTTTGCACACAGAGATCTTCAACAGGAAGGTGAAGCTACACTGACGTCTGTCAGGGTGGAGGGAAAGGAAGACAGTTGTCAATACTTCTACTTCAAAGCTTTGTACAGTTCTCTGCCTTGTTCAATAGACACCTATTATTTCTGCGATTAAAAAATAAGGGGAGGCACCGGCAACAGCAAATAGGAGTTGCCCGGGCTTGTAGGTTTCAGAAGGTAGGGGGGGACTTCAGATACCATGCTGCCATCTCCTGGAACACTTAAGAATCTGCAGGAACAGAGGCAGAGGAGCTAAAGGATCAAACATGCAGGGTGAGTTCCTGCAGCAAAAAAAAGGCAAGGCAAGGAAAAACATTTTGAAGTCAACTTTTTGATTTCACCACTAAAGAAAAGAAAAAAAAAAAAGAAGCCTTGATGAAATACAGAAATTAATTTTTTACAAATCTGATACAGAGACTTTAGGTAGATAAACTATTCATGAATATCAAAATATTTATCAATGAAACATTTTAAAACCAACAGAATTGTAAAAATGCGTCTATATTTTTAGCTGTAGGAGTTAGAAAGTGAGAACAAGTTTACTTTAGAAAAACCCAAGCCAAAATCACAGATCAAAATACTTTATCCAACCTCATTAGCACTTTTTGAGAATTTTTTTTTAAATGTGAATTTTTAAAAATTCAAATATGGTTGAGTCGGCATAATAAATTAGAACTAGTGGCAAGTAACAATCATTAGCTTTTCGCCTTCGTATTGAACAAGGGGAAATACAAAAGTTGTTTTTGAAACTCAAAGTCCTCTAATATTTAGGTGTCTGAAAGGTTTATTATTTTTTCATTTTTTTTTAATTACCAAAATCAAAAAGCTTCATATGAAGTTAATTAGTTTTTGTTGTTCTTTCTTTTTTGGTTGTTTTCAAGGGAACTGATTTGGTAATCACATCAAATCATAAATGGGAAAGGAAAAGGCCCATAAATAATTTACATGTAAAGATAAAAGAAATTTTTAAACAATCCACCCTTGAGCAGAAGAAATTGGGGATCACTTGAGTGTTAATGTAAAATACATTCGTCTTTAGCAGCAGGAGTTCCAGACCTGCCGGTGCCAAGGAGGTAACAAATAGTCTCCATCTACAAGGGGGAAATGGGCTGCTCAGCAGGAGCTTTCTTCCCTGTTGTGTTATTTATAGGGAGCCCTATTTGTTAACATGTTTCTGCTATTATGGCAAGGGAGAGCTTAATGATTTAAAGGATTTCAGAGACAATTGTTCAATGATACAATGATTTACGTGCATTCACAAATTCCAGATATATAGTAATTTAGATTTTCAAACTGCTGTCACCAAAACAGCCGGCAGGAAATATTATAAAAGGTACCTAAAGAAGCTGAGACAAGTGATAGTACCGGAAATTATGAACTGCTGGAAAATGCTGTGCCAATACAAACCAGTGACCTACCACCATGTATTATGTTAGTAAACTACTTTCCTAGTAAGTTTCTACCTTTCAAAATTTTTTTTTACCACAAATCATGAATTAAATGCCAAACTACCTGTGACTTATTCAAATCATTTGGGAATCCAGGCTTTAAAAGAGCAATCTTGTTTGAAGAAAAGAATGCTTTCATATTGATGTTATTTTTAAATTATATATTCATTTATAAAGATGGATTTATAAAATTCTGGCTATTGAAAATTTCTAAAAATTCACATTTAGAATTTGATTTTAACTTAACTATTAAAGTAAAAATTTCATTTGAAACAGATAAGGCAAGTCTTCAAAGCTTCTCTTAAATTGAACCCAAAGAGAAAACAAGCTTCATAATTTCCATTTTCCTAATTGTTAAAATATTTAAGCACTTTTTTGTCATATCATAAAACACTTATCACCCCACATTAAGCCTTCAAGCTTGTATTACTTCCATCTTCATAAAGTTCCACATTTCTATACATTTGTCTTTTGCAAAAAATAAACTGTGATATAAGGATCAACCCTAAAGGTTGCTTTTGACAACAGAGTCTACACCTTCAGTGGTAAGTAAGTACTCTCATAAAATAAAGATTCAGAGACATACTGTTGGGTCTAAAAACAATCCTTTTAGCAAAATACTAATAACAGCATTTACCATTTTGGGGGAGAACATACTTAACAGAATTTTTTTTTTTTTTTTTGAATGATGCAGAAATGCACTTATTTCTACTTAAAAGTCAGTTCAGATCAAGTGATTTTATTGATCTGAAACTTTTGAGGCACTGAAGCTGAACAAAGGATGGAACTGAAAGAGAAGATGCTCCTGAGCAGGGACAACTACCTCATCTACTGCAGATGCTGCTGGGGAAGGGCTGCATCCTATTTTACTTTGCCTGTCTCCACCCCTTGGGAGGTGGGCTAGGGGCTTCCTCCCCTCTTGGGAAAGGCTCTTCTCCTGCAGAGGTTGGGCTGAGTGACACTGTGCCTTGCTGGAGAGTGTGGGTGCACAGAAGCTCCTCCTCCTCCTCCTCTGCTCAGGTAGGCGCGAACACTCAGCAGCCAGATTCTGGCTGCTCTCTTCACCTGAGGCAGCGACCACCACACGGGGGTTTTGTCTGGAAGACAGAGCTTCTTTTATGGGGGACATATTTCCCAGGCTTCTGCAGTCAAAAGTACTTATTGTTCTCCTCCTTGATTTTTGGGAAGTGGGAGGACATGGAGGTGATACCCACATAAGCCCTTCACTTTCCGAATTTTTTTGGAACCTTGAGCTTCGTCGCACTTTGGTTTTACCATTTTCTCTCTGAAAGATTTGTTCTAAACTAATTTCTAAAGAGCTTCCCACACTGTAGGAAGGTTCGTGATTCCCGTTTTGTTCCAAATGTAGATTCTGACCATCAGAATAACACATTGAGCGTCTTCTATGTTTCTTTTCTCTGCAACTCATAATGCTATTTTCTGGGGATTTTCTTCCCACATTATCACTGTTGCACTTAGCTTCTTTTATATTTCCAATTAGAACATCTTCTAAACAATTAAATTCTTTGTGTGACTCACACATGAAAGGGCTGCCCTGCAGTTTCCCCTCGGCAGCAACTACTAAGTCTTCTTGTTTCTCATACCTAATATCTTCTGAAATTTTCAAGGTTTGACAGAGCTTTTCTGCATTCTGACCAGCAGCAGCAGATTCCTGGCACTGAAGGATAAAATCAGGTTTCGGGTGATCTGACACAATGTGTTCTCCCATCACAGAAGCACAAGAAGCTTGACTGTCCTCGGTCTCAGTCTTAGTCTCAGTTTTTGATTCATTTTCACTTTCCAACGTATTTTCTGCTTTTGGAATGTTCCCGTTGTCTTTGGTGTCCATGGTATTTGTATTGGGGTCTTCCTCAGAAGTAACACTGCCAGGCAACGTGGAGGTTTTTATGTAAGAGCGGCAGAGTCCATACACATCAGATTCACCAAGGCCTTGCTGCACGTGCAGATCTTTGGGGTTCTGAGGCCAAAGAATGTTTTTTTTAACTCGAATTTTAGGAGGTGTCTCTTCTTCCAGTTTACCATTTGAGTTACAACCATCTAGGGGCACATAAATATGTTTAAATCTAATTAAAAAGTAACAGTGGAAACTCAAGTTTATTAAACAGGTGCTTTATTGAATGACTGTGTCCTATTAACATGACGTTTAAGTTTTCAAAAATTATAAAACCTACAAATGCTACACTACACTTGTCCCCATTTGTCATTCTCCTCCTCCTTTCTTAGCTGTTCCCCAGTCCTCAGGTTAAGAAAACAGCTATTCAACGCATGAATTAACAAAGCACACAACCTCTGACTATGAAAATGAGTGGTACCTTAAATTGCTTCCTCTATTCTAACACACTTCCCACACTACAAGGTCCATTAGCATGAGGCTACCATATTTCCCATCTCCCTGAAAATAAATTACTAAAAATGGGCAACATTACGCTTCTAAAACTTATTCTATCTACGTCCCTGTATTTCATGATGCTAGGGACAAATTTACAATGAAAGAGATGAATTTGGAAAAATCTTGGGGATTTGAGGACTCAGTAACTAAAAGGGCACATAGCTCTCATATTCTCTGATAAAAAATTATACAAAGTGCCCTGTACTTTCAGAACCATGTTTGCTTTACATCTACCCTTTATTCCTCAACCTTTGACTCAACTGCATCCTCCACCAACGTGTGCTGCACGCAGCCTTTCACGAGTTTCAGACACTTTACAGGTAAAAAATGTCATCATCAAGTATGAGGTACGTAACTTATCCTAATGAACTCAGGCTAAGCTCTGTTCTAAATCTCAGTACTATTTATACTGTAATCTCAGAAAACAGTGTTTTCAATTGGCTAGTCAAATGAGTATAAAAAATTTTAAACAAAATAAAAATTGAAGATATATAAATCTAAAAAACAATGTTTCAATCTGAAAATATATCCATGACTAGGGTATTTAAAATCCTGTCATGTAAAGTTAAGAGATTCACATAGGTCAAGGTCCACTCAATGCCAATCAGTGAATATGTCACTTGGGCTTTTACAGCTTTAAAATAATCGGTATTTTTGTATTTTTCATAAAATTCAGCATACTAGAAAAGAAGGTAGGAGACAGGGAGGAAGGAAAAGAGGTGGAGGGAACGTGAAAGACAGATGGAAAGGATAGAGAGGAAGGAAAGAAAGAAGAAAGAAAAGAAGGGAGGGAGGGAGGGAGGAAGTTGTCTTGAATGCTTGAAGTTGTCTTGAACTTTGAGTGGGTAACACTATTGGTTAAAAAACGCTTCAAGTATTCAAAGAATTTTCCTCAAAATGCAGACAGCATGATGATTTCTTAGAACATAAGTAGCATTAGGCCACATTAAGAAAGAGATGGGTGACAGACCTCCTGTAACAAGGTGTCCCACATGAAAAGGCAGGGAGAGGCACAAGTGACAGGTTGGTCGTTCATTTAAATTCTTGCTCTATCCTCAGGCTGAGAAGCATGTAGAAACTAAGAGTCCACATGCTTGCTTCATTCTCAAATCCTAGGAATTGTAAATCCTCTACAGCATACCGCAAATAGGAGGCAGGCTGTAAACAGGATGATTGGCAAAGGCAGCTATTTTAAAAATGATTCCATTAAACAAACAAACAAAAAAAACACACATCAAATGGACACACGTCATCTTCAGCATGATTTAGCCAGGATTTAAAACTTAAACATTAAAAATCAGATGTAATGTCTACCCATTTTTTAATTTAACTAGGATATTAATTGATTTGATCTTCACTTATAAACAAAAACCTTCAAGGGGCTCAAGCTCTGTTTATAAAAAATATTTCTAGAAGATGCTTAATAGCACCAATTCTAATGAAACTTCATGAGGCAAGATTTTTTTTGTTTTGTTTTGTTTTTGTTTTTGATTTTTTTAAGTTTTTGCTTCAACTCATGTATCTTTTACTGAGCCATGAGCTTAAGGGATGGACTGCACAACCAATAGAATTTATTTTAACAAAATGCATTAATAAGCAAAATGATGAAAAAATAGAAATTATTTCCCCTGAAATTATATGCAAGTCTGGCTGGAATTTACAGATAGGACACAGAGCTCCCATCAGATTCGGACACTAGCCCAAGCCATCTCAAAAAGTTATAAACTACAGCTTCCTTTTCTTAAAATTCTCACTGTAATGGGGAAACAATGCTACTTTTATTTACGCACTGTTTATTGAATGGGAAATAGGGAAGAAAGGATGAAATAGAACAAAGAGGGTAAAGAGATGACATATACAGAACTAAGAGGATAAAGCAGGGATACCTGAACACATCCTCCGGACGCCTGGAACCAAAGGTGTCATCTCGCAGACCTCAGGCAGCTCAGGAATAGGACTTAGGAGGGGCTTTTTGGAAGCCATTTCTCTTTCCCCATATAAAGACTTCTGAACTCTTTTCATCCACTTCCCTTTTTTCTCTGTGCAACTTTGTGAAACCTAAGAAGATATGTTAAAAATACTATGAGAAAGATGTAGCACAATGCACAATTTTGATCTTCTAACTTCTAAAACATCTCTAATTATCATTCACAGATTTCTGCCCCCCTCCCCCCAGTGCTGGGATTGAATTCAAAGCCTCATTCATGCTAAGAAAGTGCTCTACCACTGAACTATACACCCACAGCCCTACAGTGATTCCCCCTGACCCAAGAAAACAGGTTTTATTTAAACAAGGGTTTAAATACATTTCATAACATTAAAACTGGAAGGGAAAATGAAAATCAAAAAGCAGTGTATCACTTCATGTGGCACTAAGCAGCCATTGCTAATAGGCTGCAAGCTCCAAGGCCAACTAGGTATTTGACCCCTTTTCAAAAGTTTAACTGCTCTTAGGCTGGCCTCACATTCCATTGTTTTGGACATCCCTTAGTTAGAATATGTCTGGTTAGAAAGATCTTGGCGGCAACCCTGATGGATGTCTTATTACCTCACTGGAGGGAAGGTGGCCTCAAGTTCTGCCCACTTGGGCAGGTTTGGGACACCAGCACCTCTTTCTATTAACAAAGGCTCCCTCTAGTGGCAAAGAGATGTTGCTGCGTACCCCATCCCCTTCTGATTCACCGGGGTTGTTAAGGTCATGATACTCTTAGAGTATCTACTAAGGGAGAGCAGAGGAAATTCTGGCCAGACATAGCCATACATGATCCTGGGGCTCTGGGCTTTGCTGAACGATCACATTGTTTTGTTTCAGGCTGGACACTACCAGGTGCCTACTGCTTGACTGATATAAATGAGGGACTTCAAGACTAGATAGTATGGCTCTTTTCAGTTTATTGCATGAAGAAGTTACACTAGTTCAAGTTAAAAGTAGCCCCCAAATGGTTACATTATACAAGNACAGCATATATGATTTAGGTGACATTAATAGTATGAACAAGTGGATGAAGACTCAAGAGTACTGAAATGGCATGGAACTGTGTGTTCCTTGAGACATCTCGTAAAAATAATAAAACACAACATTCCATGGAAAAATAATTTTAGAACTCTACAAGAATGTTACTCTGGTTGATATATTGTACACACTTAATATAAAACTGAGTTCTCAATATAAATAATCTTTATACACATATGGAAAATGCTGAGTTCCATATTTTATCAATACATATATTTTGCATGAAATAACTGTTGACATTCCATTGAACTGGGGAAATGCTGCCTTAGTAATGGGTGTGGAAGCCATGAGAAAAGAAATATCTCAAGGTGAGACTCACTGAGGAGCAGCTACAAGAGACAATTGGCCTCTGGTGTGAGATAGATTGGGTTCAAATTCTGATTCTGCCACTTAACTGTTTTATGATCTTCGGCAAGAAAACTCAACTCTGCACCTGCTCCTCCTCCTGTGCAGAATGGGAATCACATCAGCACACACCATACTAAGTTGTAGCAAGTGTTACATGAGTCTGCAGCTGAAATGGTTAACATGGGGCTTGGCCTGTACAAAGGGTTATGTTAGCTATTCTTCTTCTTCCAATTCCTTCCCGTTACTTTGAAAACTGATATGGGGAAAAATACTTTAAAACACATTTTGACTGCCAGGTGTGGTGGTGCATGACTGCAACCTCAGCGGCTCAGGATGCTGAGGCAGGAGGACCACAAGTTCAAAGCCAGCCTCAGTAATTAGTGAGATTCTGAACAACTTAGTGAGACCCTGTTTCAACATAAAAAAATAAAAAAGGGCTAGGGATGTGGCTCAGTGGTTGAGCCCCCCTGGGTTCAATCCCCAGTACCAAAAAAACATTTTTTATTGACAAATTATACATATTTATGGTGTACATAGTATACATGTGGAATGGCTAAATCAAACTAATCATCTTATCCACTACCTCACATACTTTTTAGTATCAAAGTATGCTATGTTTTATAGGGGGGCATTGGCCCTACATGGTAGGTTAATACACTATGGTCAATGTCACCAGGTTATAAACTCCAGAAGAGTTTCTCATTTATAGTAAGAAAAAAGAATCCAGTCTGGAGATGTGGCTCAGTGATCGAGAATTTGCCTAGTATGTGCAACGACCTAGGTATAATTGCCAGCACTGCAGAAGGAAAAAAAATAACCTAGCATAATTTTGGGAATCTTTTTTTATGTTAGATTGGTCAAACGCTACAACAGTGTCTTGCATGTAGTAGGTACTCAAACACAAATGAATCAATGAAATATCATAGAAAAACGAAGTACCCTCAAGCTTACCAATTTGCTAAATGTGACTGAAAGACTAAATTTGTTTATATGGTCATGAACTAATAATAATAGTACACACACCACCAAAAAATAATAACCAAAGCATCTCAAGTCTGTCCTGAAAATACATCCAGCAATGCTGATCTTACCAATGAAAAGACTTCATCAGCGAAGGCTAGAAATTGATCAAAATTTCAATTTACCCTGCTTTACTCATAATGTAATCAATGAAAGAAGCCACATCAGAATGGAATTCTTAGGAAGCCACATGATCCAGAAACAGGTTGGTTACTGGGGGCAGACAAAAGATAACTGGAGGTATTGCCCCCAAAGCAGTCCAATTTTCCCCAAAATCAGATTCTTCTCATATAGTGAAGGAGGTCATGAAACAGAAGTATTTTATTGCTTTATTTGCATAATTAAGACAAAATAATTTTCAGAGACTAGTTTTTTAAAAATTATTTTAAAATAGCTAGGCATGGCTGTAGTCCTAGTACTTGGGATGTTGAGACAGGTGGGTTACTTGAGCCCTGGAGATGGAGGCCAGCATGGGTAACACAGAAAGATACCATCTTAAAAAAAATAAATAAAATAAAAATATTTCAGGTACACAGTAACCAATCAAATTGTATAGGCAAGCTTGGAATGATGAAACACACAATTCTCTATCCATGGTGTTCACTATTCCTGGTTCTAGTTTTAGTTCTTGTGGCCAGCCCCCTCTCAACAAATTAGGACCTCATATTGCTGTATTTATCCCTTTTTTAATACAAAATCTCAAACACCCAAATGTAAAGAAATAGTATACTGAAACCTACATACTTAACTAATTTCAACAATTACTAATACAGAAATCATGGTTTATTTATAATCCCCTGCATCCAGAGTATTTAAAAGCAAATCATTTCATCTGAAAATCTTGCAATCTAAGAGATAAAAATTTTCTTTAAAAATCAGTAAGAAATACAAATCAGTGATAAAAAGGAACTACCAATACATATAACCTAGACAAATTTCCAAGAACATGCTGAATGAAAAATGCTAATCCCAAAGTTATAGGACATGAGACCACTTATACAATAATCCCAAAATGACAAAATTATAGAAATGAAGACAAGATTGATGGACGGTGAAGTTGGAGCAGAGTTATTGGGGAGGGGAGTGGATACAAAAAAGGCAACAGGCACATCTTTGCAGCAGTAGAAATGCTCTGTATCTTGACATGTTAATGTCCTGGTTGTGATATTTTACTATGGTTTTGTAGGATGTCACCGTTATGAAGAACTGGGTAAAGGGTCCTTGGGACCTCTGCCTTTTTCTAAAATGATATCAAAATTTAAAAAATTAATTATAACACAAAAACCATAGGGACAGCAATTTTCCCTAACATCGCCTCAGAATTCAAAATTCCAACTGTCCCACAAATGCCTTCTTACAATTATTTAACTTAGGATCCCAGTGAAGTCTCCACACATTTCTATTTAGTTGATATACCTATTCAAGTCTCTCTCACTTTGATACCTTCTTTTTCTCCTTGCTATTTATTTGGTGAGTAAACTGAGGAAACAGTCCTATAGAATCAGCTATGCTGTGGATTTGCTTAACTGCAATCAGTGTACCTTTTTGCTCCTCTATCCCCTGTATATACTATAAACTGGGAATTAGATCTAGATGCTTGATTAGGTTCTGTTTGACAAATCAAAATATAAGTTATATAACTGACAAAAATTACATGGATTAGGTATACAATGTGATGTTTCGATTTATGCATACATTTTACAAAGATCAGATTAAGCTACTAACATATTGATCATCGCATGTGTGTTTGTGTTGATAACATCTAGGTTGTAATCTTAGCAATTTTCAAGGAAACACTATTTACTGTAGTCACTATGTTGTCCAATCCTCCTCAGCCCACCAGTCCCTTGGCAGCTACCATTCTACTGTTTATATAAGTCTGACTTTTTTAGATTCCAAGATGCAAGTGAGATAATGCAGTTGCTTTTTGTGTCGGGCTGCTTTCACTTAGCATAATGTCCTCCAGGTTCATCTATGATGCTATAAATGACCGGATTTCACTTTTATGACTGAATAGTGTTCCACTGTGTATGGTTACCACATTTTCTTCATCCATTGACCTTTCTATGGACATTTAGTCCCACAGCTTGGCCATCGTACAAAACATTTCAGTGAACATAGAAGTACACATCTCTCTTGACATACTGATTTAATTTCCTTTGGATACATCCCTGAAGTTGGGACTGCTGGATCATATGGTAGTTCCTTTTTTAATTTATTTTTTGGAGACCTCCAGTTCATGTAATGGTTGTGCTAATTTAGATTCTCATTAGCAGTGCACATGGGTTCCACTTTCTCCACATTCTTACCAGCACTTGTTACCTTTTTTATAGTAACCATTTCCAGTAGGTATGAGGTGATATCTCATTTTGGTTTTGATTTCCATCTGCTTGACCACTGGTGATGCTGAACATTTTTTCATCTATCTGCTGACTACTTTTAATTTTTTGAGGAATGTCCATTCAGGTCTTTAATCTGTTGTTTAACTGGCATGTTTTCTCACTATTGAGCTGTTTTTAATCATAGGTTACCCTCTGTACTTTGTTGAATGTTTCCTTTGCTGACTGAATCTTTTATCTAATGATTTCAGAAGTTGGAATAAACATTCCTTAGCTGAAAGTTCTCTATAAAGAACTTTCCCCTCATCAACTATTCACCTGAAATAGAACCCAAGCTTTATTTTCATTTTCAAATAAAAAGTGAGCTGATATTCTAGTAAGCTTCCAAGGTGGCCAATAATCCTTTAAAATATTATTATGAACTTATGTTATTTTGTCATGTTTGTATTTCAATAAGTTGTAATCATTGTTTCTGACAGTCTTATATCTGATCACTGGAAGCAACTCCACAATGTTTTTATGTCCTTTAACAAGACCTCAAGCTTTTTGGCATCCTTCTTTCCACTCTGGTACACACCAGGCTCACCTTCTTCACTTGCTGTTATAAATCTGAAAGCAGTTCTTTCATCTCTGGACCCTAGTATCTTTTAACTAGTACTTAGGAAAGACAATACAGAGACCAGGAACGCTCATTCATTCCAAGTCTTGCCAGTGGACAAAGCTCGGAAAATCTTTTAAATGGAAAAATAAAATGAATTCATTATGGTATTTCCAATTCAAACTAAGTCTAACATTTAGTTTGAATTTTAACTTTTGTCTCACAGTGAAGTCTAAAGTGCTAGGTCAAAAGGCAAATAAAAATTAAATTTGGGCAGAGGCTGCCAAATTCCCCCCGCTGTAGAGGTTTGTGTTACTAGAAATGTCTGAGTGTGCCTGTTTGACCCATAGCCTCAATAGCAGAGTATGTGGTTAATGTATACATTTTTCAAATCTAAAAAGTGAGAAATAGAAACTTAAATGCATGTTAGAGTAGAAGTTCTGTTGTGAGCAAATCTGAATACTTTGCATGTTTAAGGCTCATTATCATTCAATTTTGTAATTTGTTTTGGTATCCAAGATTTTTCTGTAAAAGTCATTCACTGTCTCAACAACTCAGAAGCTCTTTAAATATTAGTGATATTAACCCTTTCTTTTTAGATGATGAGCAAGAAACCATCTCAAAAAAAAAAAAGAAATAAAAATATTTCAGGTACACAGTAACCAATCAAAATTGTATAGGCAACCTTAGAATGATGAAGCACACAATTCTCTACCCATGGTGTCCACTATTCACTGGTTCTAGTTTTAGTTCTTGTGGTCAGTCCCCTCTGGGGCTGTCTATGTTTGATATGAGTTGCAAATACTTTTTTCAAGTTTGTCCTTCAACTTTTCTTGCAAAGGTTTCATCCCCCCGTGCAGGTTCCATGTTATTTGGTTCAAAAAAAGTCCCATTTACCAATCTTTGCTCTCAAAACTTCCGATATCTGAGTTATATTTTGGAAGCCTTTCCATTTCTAGGTTGTAAAGGAATTCACTCTTTAGGATTCTAAGGCTACTTCTAATTTAATAATTTTAGTTATCTGTTGATTTCCTGTATTGAAAAATGATGATTTTTTTTCCTGTTAGTTTTGGTTCTATTGGTTAAATTTGAACTTCTTTCTTGCACTAATTTTAACACGTTATCCTGAATCCTGAATTTATAAGATGACAATTCTAACACCCACAGTGCTTACTATGGTCTCACATTTTGGCACATGCTTTATTAACACTGAAAACGAGCTTCAAAAAATGTGCCATTGCCACCACTGCTTTACAAACCAGAGACAAGAATCTTGCCTCCCATTCCACTGGTGGGAGTGGTGAAGCCAGGCTTCAGAATCAGGGTTCCAGCTGCACAGCCTGCACCCTCACCCACTAGACTGTCAGAGCTAAAACCTCTACCTTCTACCTTCCCCCTCATCATAATCTCATGAACATTCATACTGTACTGTACAACAATCAAACTGTTCAAGCTTCATCCTTAGTAGAAAGGAATCTATACTGCTATAGACTGTAAGCATTTGCCACTCTTCTACCTGTGTTCCTTTCTTTTCCTATGGACTCCTTGTGAGAGAGTTCCTAGCACTTTACAACTTATCTTTCCTTGTACTCCATTATTGCTTGAAATCTAACTCAAGTATGCTTCACATCTGCTCCAAAATTTGTCAGATTTTTATTTAAAATGGCATATAACTATCATTTCTTATTTGGGCAACACTCCTTCCACTTCTCAACCACAGGTTTTCTTTTTCTATTCAGGGATCTTCTCCTGGAATAACTCTTTACTCCTGTTCACATTTGGTCTGGCTGCTCTTCTGGACTGGCTGACCAGTCAGTGATTTCCTTTGAGCTGCTCTTCTGTATTGCTACAGCCACTGTGTCCTGATTTCTTAAGCTAGCTCCTCAATTTGCCAGAATATCACCTCCAGTAACACCCAAAAGGAGGAGAATAATTTTCAGAGTCCTTGAATGTCTCAATGTCTTGATTTTTCCATCACACTTCACTGAAAGTTTGCCTGGCAATAGGACACAGAGCTGAAATGAAGTTTCCACTAAGCTTTAGATGTCCTGCTGCACGCCCTTTCAGCATTCTGGCTTCTACTAAACTTGATGCCATTCAAATTCTCTTTCTTTGTAGGAAAACTTCACTTTTCTCATTATTCTTTATCATTTAGTTTCACAGTGACATGTTGAAATCCTGGCCTTTTTGTTTAATTATGTCAGGCATTCAGCAAACTCTTTTAGTGTGAAAACTCCTTTTTCCAGTTCTGTTAGATCTTTTATTTTGGCTGATTTCTTCCTCTCTATTTCTCCCTTCTCTTTCTGAGACCTTTTAAAGTCTCCAAGACTGGTCTTCCTTATTTCTTATGATCAGTCTAGTCTGTCTTTTGCTCTACCTTCTAGGAGATTTAACATTTTTTCTTTAGTCTGCCTACTAAATTTTATATATGAATCATTCAATTCTCTTTCTTTTTTATTCAATTATAAGGCAAACAGAATTAACACATCATTAAGTAACTTCAAACTGACTTTTGAAATGAAGAGTGATCAATTTAACAGGCATAGGTATAAGAATTCCTGACAGCCTGTCAACCCACATTGCTGCACGTCTAGATGGCCAGGCCTCATCAGTACCAGAGTCATTCTCCCTGTTGTTTTTCTAGAATTACTCTTTAAAGGAAAAACCATGATGGGGTTTAGCTGAAACACAAGCCTCCGGTCATGTTGGTGAGAGACAACACCACAAACACATCTTAGAAGATGCCACTGTGCAGGTCTAGTCTCAGGATCACAATGGCAGAGGTTACGAAAAGCCTTATCTTTCTTTTCAAACCTCCCAAAGATTACCTGATACCCTGCTATATTCCTTTTGATATGGTCTTTTTAGCCAGATATTTTCTTCTTTAATTTCTAGGTTGCTATTCTTACATCAGCAATATGATGACCCTAACAGTACCCAAATATCACCCAAATGGAGTTCAAATGTGAACACATGACTATTCAGAATTAGAAAGTTCAGACAGTAGGAAAAGTCACCCTAAAGTACTATCTGATACAGCTCGGGTCTCATGTCTGCAAACAGGAGCCTAAAAGGAGAAATGTACATATACCACTGAACTCGAGGACACCATGTGGGGCTACTGGACCGTTTAAATCTCTGGGTTTCTCCTGCTTCCTGGACAGCTGCTCACATAGCCTAGGGGCATCTGGACTGGTAACATTTGCTGAACACTGGGGAACCCAGCCCCAACTTTTCTATGAAAAGCTGCCATCTTGAATTCGCCATGATGGTCTCTAGATCAATTGCTGAGAATGGGCTTGTACTTTGTCAGTAGCTTGTCCTGCTGTGAACCAGTCAGATACAGCAGTGGAGCTCTGTGCAATTAGAAGGCTCTGCCACTGCTGATGGCACGGCACTTTCTGTTGACCATGAAGAAATGGTGTCATTCTCTCATTTCAGATCCTTCCTGCTGGGAGCATTCAGATCTATTAGGACCAAGCAGCAGAGTTTACCTGAATCAAGACCATCGTACACAATGCTGCTGGCTCTGCTCTTAAACTAGTGGCATCATTATTGATATGAATAAATGCACTTGCCAGCTCATCATCTCTGCCTCAGCATAGGTGATCTATAGGGGAGGCTGTGACCGATTGGAGGTGCAACGGCCTAGATCCCTTATTGAGGGCCACTGGCTTAGAGGGGCTGAGTGGGGTATTCAACTGTGAGAGCCGCTGGACAGATGCTGGCTAGCAGCACTATCTTAAAGCCATTCACAAACTCCAAATTTTTCTATTTTTATAATTATTTTTTTCTCTGTTCCTTTTTCATAGCATCCTTTTCTTAGTTTTATCGACATTGATTTTTTTCTGAAACCCAAGTACAAAAAATATATATGTTTTAGTCAGATCTTTACTGCTGTGATCAAAATACCTGTCAAGAACAACTTAGAGAGGAAGAGTTTCTTTGGGGCTCATGGTTTCAGAGATTTGTCCATAGATGGCTGACTCCATTGCTCTGGGCTCAAAGTTAAGCAGCACATCATGGAAGAAAAGCCCAGCAGAGGAAAACTATTCAGCTGGTGGTGGGATCAGGGAGCAGAGGGAGGGCAAGAGGGAAAGGGCTGTAAGGAATATGCACCTTTTCAGAGCATGCCCCCATAACACGCTTCCTCCAGTCATGCCCCACCTGCATGCAAGTATCGCCCAGTCTATTCAAACTAGAATGGGTCGGGTCAATTAGGTTATGGCTCTCATAATCTAATCATTTTACCTCTGAATATTCCTACACAGACAGTAACCTTGAGGGGATACCTCACATCCAGGCCAGCAGCACTGTCTTGGAGCCATCCACAACCTCCAAAATTTTCTATTTTTACAATTACTTTTCTGTTCCTTTTTTAAAGCATCCCTTTCTTAGTTTTATGCAATTTTTTTCTCTGAAATCCAAGTATAACAATCTATCGATTTATTTGTATGTATCGCTTTCATTCCCTGAATAACCTATATCTCTGGGGTCAGAGAAGCTCCCTAGTATTGATCTTATCTCTTTCATGCTATTGGTTCCACTCAATAATCTGATTTTTAAGAAACAAATGGGTAAATTGGTATGGGTTTCCATACTTTCTAGCTCAGTCTCTTTCCTACATGGAAACTACCTAGGAACCCTGTATAGGATAGGGGGCATGGCAATATGGTGGTATCAATTACCAGGCTTTGCTTTAGGATAAGAGCTGCTGTCAAGATTGTGGGACTTTCCAAATGCCATAACCTAGATGACAACATCTGTTCTGAGTATCAGGGTGGAAGAGGGGGTGGCATGCCTACTGGTGCAAACTATTCCATATATAGAACTTCAATTAATCTTTTTTTTTTTTTAATACCACTTCTCATTCTCACCATCCATTATACCTGCCAATTCTGAGCCCAGAGTCTCTTGGGATCCCCATAGCGGGCTGGTTCCCACATCCCTCTAGTTCTCTCCTAGCACATTCTGAACTGCAAATGTTTCCACCTCTTCTGTCAATATGTTCCCATCTGCTTTGTCTTCTAGAAATTCATTGAAGGCTGTCATCTGTTGCTTAATACCCCTTCCTCTTCTCATTACTACTTTTTTTAAAAAATGTTTTTTAAAGTTCTAATTTCTATTCTAAGTGTTCTCTTTTTATTATAGATTAATTCAGCAGGGTCCTCAAAAGGGTTGGTGCAATCTCATGCACAATCCTCCTTGAACCTTCTGGCCAATGATTTGATATGAATAAATGCACATGATATGAAACTATTTTTTAAAAGTATAGATATGAAGGAAATCAATTTATAATGCAGTGAGTTGTATGCAAGTTTTTCAATTTCTGCGTATTGTTTTCAGAAAGAGGAACTTTCAATAGTTTATTAAAAGCAAACAAACGAGGAAAATTTATAATTTCCTCTGAATTTGATGATTCAAAGGTATCTATGCCATTCAACCAAGAGTGGAGGAAAAAGAGAGAAATTCATAGCTTTGTGTGTGGATGTGTGTGGAGGGGGGGATGTAAAACTGATGAGTTTAGTTTAGAACTGTTGATTATAAAATGTTTACAAGATGATTTGGGAAGATATGTCTAGAAGGTAATTGAACATATATTTATGGACCAGGCAGATTGCGTCTTTGGACCATGCTGCATACAGAACCACCCAGCTAGAAAATAAACAATTTACAAGGGCAAAGAGAATTCTAAGGAATATAAATAGTTAAGGATGGGTTCAGAAAAAAAATCAACCTCTAACAGAGACTGTAAAGGAGTGTCCAATTATATCAAGCAAGAAAAAGACTAAAAAGCATGTATGGATTTTTTAGTAAATTATTAAATACCCTGGAAGAATAATAACATTTAAGAGGCAATTTGCAGCAACTTCACCAATGTGAATGTACCACTTCAGACAATAGTTGAAATACTGATTTGTAGTAGTACCTGCCCCCAACACCTGTGTGCATTTGTTTCTCTAAAGGGAATAAATGAATTCAGAGCTGAAATGTTGCTGAAAAGGATATAGAATTGAGATAACTGACAAGAATTGTTGAAAATGGTTCAAGAAGTTCAGGAAGAAGAGGGAAATATGAAATCATAGGTATCTGAAAATTAGAGAATAAAGAGGGGGGTCAGATGATCATTAGTAGAACAGACACATAGGAAAGGGAATGAGGAAGGGGAAAAGACAGGAGTTGGAGTCAGAGAAGGAGGTATGCAAGAGAGTATTTTTAGAAACAGTAAGGTGTAAGGTAGTAACAAGTTGAAGTGCAGCAGAGGAAGCGAGTGACTTCAGAGACGTGCAGTCCAAATCCCCAAAGTGGAGAGGATAAAGGACTAGAGTTGAGGAATTAGATCAGACATGCACATGGATAGTAGAAGGCATTTGGGATGACTGAAGTACTGAGGAAGACTGAGATCAAATTTCTAAGTTTAGAAACTTAAATTTAGAAATTTCTATGAGAAGTGACCCTGTGACTAGAAGAGAAGTCCAACAAATAGCAGATAGTGCATTCATCCCTGTCTGAGTAATCAGGGAATGCACAGGTGTTATGTGGCCCTCCTGGCCAGTTGGTTGATAGGGGAGTTTAAGAAGTCAGGAGCTGAAGGTGCCTCCTCAAGCGTCCAGGCCACTGCCATCATGCTGGGAAGAGCACAGCAGTGCACACTGGTGGGGCTAAAAATGCGCCAAGACAGATAAGGCTCCACAGTGCATAGGCTTCCACAGAATCGTCATCCAATGATCTGTGACAGTTACTTGTCACCGTAGCAAACAACAGGCACAGTTCAACGAGTATGCACTGGACAAACTGGGTTGGATGCAACCTGAGCTGGGACAACTGCCAAATGCCACCTAAGTGAAAACAGATCAATGTCTCCTACAGAACCCTATCATTTAAGACCAAGACTGGAGCCCAGGCTAAAAGAAAAGCAGATCTGAAGCCTGCCAAACAGTCACCTTCTTTTCTGGACCATGTACATGGGCCCGTGGCTCATACTCAGGACACACTCAACAACAGACGAAAACACCCACGCAGATGGCATCAACCAATAGTGTGTATAATCTGGGATAACTAACAGTAAAAAAAACAATGTGAATTTATGTGACCTGGCAGTTATTTCATAACATTTCCTATCCATTAAAAATTTTAAGGGGCTGGGGATGTGGCTCAAGCGGTAGCGCGCTCGCCTGGCATGCGCGGGGCACCACATAAAAGTAAAATAAAGATATTGTGTCCACCTAAAACCAAAAAAATTAAAATAAAAATAAATTTTAAGGGGGGAAAAATAGAATTCCCAATAGAGGGGTTAAAGTAGACTCAAAGATTATTTATTATGCAAGATATATATAACACAAAATGAAACAGAAGCAAAAATATCCCTCAGGTAGTTCATAGTTGAGTATACAACTTCTTATGGATGGGTCTACACTAGAATAACATGATTTTAATAATCTTGGTCCAATGTTAACTGGAAAAATATTGTTTCCATATTTTCCTTATCATACAAAACAAATAAATACACTACTTCTTTAAAATACACTACATCTTTAAAAAAACATACGTACCTGATTCTTTTTAGGAAGTGCCCTGTTTCTGTACTTCGTTTCTTGAGACTTCCTCCTATTAATTTTCTTTTCCTTACATGACTTAGTTTCTGCATTATGTAAGTTGCAAACGTTCTCCTCTGCAAAACTGATCAATTGCTGTAAGAAAAATTTAAAGCAAGGATCCCATAAAGCCCAAGCAGTCACATTTTTAATGTAAAGCTCTATTATTCTTTTTCCCATGATGCTCCTATCATTTTACATCCCATTTCTTCTTAATTCACAAATTCCACTAGTGGCATTTTAACCAAAATTCAACTAAGAAAATTGAAGATTTATTTATTCATCAAATATTTATGGAGAACCTACAATTTAGCACTTAACTATTGTTGGGTTACAAGAAAGAAAATTGTGAACTGTAAGATTCTATGTTTGAATTATGGGCTTATCACTTAAAAGTTCTATGACATTAAAATATATGTTTATACAATATGATATAAGCAAAAATCCAATTTAATCCAATTTAACATAATAGAAAAAGACTTGCATTCAATGAGCATTATGCTTATAACTTCCAGTTGAAACTCAGTGTTAAATTGAAGTGCAGTTTAAGGAGGAGTTGTGCTTATGTAATTTTCCAGCTCTGTTAATTACAAGCTAATCTCCTCCACATTCACCTCAATGAAATTCATAAAATTACACAGTTCTTAAAAATTTCAAAGGGATTACCTCTCACATTAACAATTTGAGACAACTGCCAAATGCCACCTAAGTGCCAAGATAACTAATAACAGAATTTAAAATCAAATCAGTAAACATTACTACTCTGGATTACATGCTAAGTAGATTAAGATTTAATTTTTAATAATACTCATTAAAGTAAGATTTTACCCATTATCATCTGATCATGAATATAGAAAAAATATATTGTAAGATTTAATATAAACACTTACATTTCTTCTGCCAGAAGTCCGTGTTAGTCTACCAATTTTACGGGAGGATACTTTCTCGTGGTTATTTGAAGAACTAAAGGTATCAGTGCCTGATAAGTAAGACACAAACAAAATCAAGTTGCTAACACAAAATGATAACATGAGCCAGCTTTGGGAAATACTGAACAGTCTTTTAGATACACTCACTTTTAATATCATATTTAGACATAAACAATTACCAAGAGGAATAATTTTTGAGATCTAAAAATTCAGAACACTTTAAGCTTCTGAATATCATCACTTTCTGTGGTGAATGCTTAACATATTATCATGCTAACAGACTAAATTACACCACAATACCACATATTATGATAAATGCATGCTATTTTCATAGATATCCATTTATTCCAAACTATATTTTGTAAAGGAAATTATAATAGCATTAAGATAACCATGAATATATCTTGCTTAATTAAAAGAAAAATTTTGATTTGTTTTATAAAAAAGTACTATAAAAAATACTATAATGAGTTTAAGAGTTAAAACTTTGGAAAGTGATTAGACTACATACAGCTCAAAAGTTAGCACAAACTTAATAATATATAGCTTGGATTCTGTGCTCATAAGATGGCTGGTGTCAACAAGAACCCATTAAAGGATTGCAACCAGGGAAGTAAGGCTGAGTAATTGTTCCCACTCCAAGAGCCCAATCTATAACATTTACCAACCAATGCCTGGTTTGTAAGAAGAGCTGGGAGCAATCTCTGCTGCCTTAATAAAAGATAAGGTCCTTGGAAGTACATGTGCCAAAAACGCCATGCTAATATTGATGAAACATTTTCGATCTTTAAGAATAACCCTTATCTTACAATTCAAATCATTCCAGTTGTGCAAAATATGATAGGCGCTTACTGTTGATACTTAAGAATTGAGAGTCCCATAGCACTTCAAAAAAGGATTTTCAAGATTTAACTTCCATCACAGAAAGTTAAAAGTGGGTGATTATAGGACTTAGAATGGAAAGGGATAGATAAGCAACTTCCCATAAACTTTTTAAATAACTACAGTGGTAGTTTGTTTTTTTAAAACCAAGCATAAATTGCTGTAACAAATATAAGTCATACCTGAGAGATTCTCAGAAACAGAAGGATTCAGAACTCCAAATGATACCTGAAGTGGTTCTATGTTTTCCTAAACAAAGTGGGGGCGGGGATGGGGGAGTGGTAGAAATTAGATATCTTTAAATTCAGTTAATATATAAATAATTTGCCCAAAAGAAAAATGTCTTATTTGGGTAAGAGGAATTGTAATAAGATTATAATAAGCAATAAGATTAAAGAGAAGTTAACGATATTAGATTTAAAAATACATGTTCTTTATAACACTGAACAATCATTTTTATAATGAAACCATGGTTAGTAATTATAATCCACCAAAATTTCTATTAAAAAGTGAAAGTTGCTTAATGATTCATTGATAAGTTACTTTTTGGTTTATTAAAAATTTCACATGGGGCTGGGGATGTGGCTCAAGCGGTAACGTGCTCGCCTGGCATGCACGGGGTGCTGGGTTCCAACCACCACATAAAAATAAAGATGTTGTGTCCACCGAAAACTGAAAAATAAATATTAAAAAAAAAAAAAAACACTCTCTCTCTCTCTCAAAAAAAAAAAAAAAAATTTCACATCATTCCAGGCATGGTGAAGCCCTCATGTAACTCCAACTACTCAGGAGGTTGAGGCAGGAGATCACAAATTTGAGGCGAGTTTGGAAAACTCAGAAAGAACCTGTCTCGAAATTTAAAAAGGGCTGGGGACAGTACCTTATTGGCAAAGCACTAAATTTTATATGCAAAGGCCCTGGGTTCAATGCCCAGTACCATCAAAAAACAAACAAACAAACAAACAAAAACTTTTGTTTAAAGCCTGCAAAGTAAGTAAGAAAACCTAATAATAAATAAAATCTAACATTACAATATTATTCCTGGAACTTCAAGGATAAAGTGGCAATATAAACACATTAATTGCCACGGTGTTCACAGACCATGGACTTCATAGATAAAATTGGTCAATTTGAAGAAATATCCTTTTTTAAATCTGCTTGCTCTAATTCTTTCTTTTTTTCCTCAAAAATGGATGCTGGATTTTGTCAAATGCTTTTTCCGCATCTACTGAGATGATCATACAACTTTTCCTGTTTTGGTCAGCTTTTGCATTGCTGCGACCAAAAGACCTGATAAGAACAATGGTACATCTTACAGCAGTTAAGTCCCATGAAATATGCTATGTACAAGGAATCATGGAAGTATTGTTTGTAAGAGGGAAAAACAGGAAAAAAAAATCTACATAGAAACTAGATTTAAAAAACGGTGGCTAGGAAAGGCAGCAGAATACAACAGACACTAGTATGGCAATATGTAAATCAATGGATGTGTAACTGATGTGATTCTGCAATCTGTATACGGGGTAAAAATGGGAGTTCATAACCCACTTGAATCAAAGTGTGAAATATGATACATCAAGAACTATGTAATGTTTTGAACAACCAACAATAAAAATTAAAAACAAAAAAACAAAAAAACGGTGGCACTTCATTTAGTCTACCTCATGATTTCAAAGCATAGCTACTGCCCATACAAAACAGGTATGACCTGAAGAAAATCCAACAAGCTTGTTCTGCACTCATCACACTTACAAGATTCTCCCCCTTGTCCTCAAAATTTGGTTGAGGCAATTGCTCAGGAACTGGTGATTGCTCAAGTAGCAGAGGACTAACACTACTCAAATCCTTTTGTCGGACAGGTGTTCCTCCTTTACGCAATGGAGTGTTTGCTGGCAAAGATTCATCAAACACTTCTGGGCTTAGATCCTCTCCAAAAGTAACTCTCTTCCTCTTCCTCACATTTAGAAAGGCCGGTGTTTTAAGACTTTCTTGATCTTCTACAAATAATAAATAGGAATATGTTAAAAAATTAAGCCCTAATTCAAATTATTATTTGAATAAAAGATGGTTTATAAAGCAAATCCAAAATGGCAAAGAGAATATGGCACAGATTTTAAAGTATAATTTTGCATAAATATCTTAATAGTTTATAAAATTAAATATAAAGTTTTTGCTGGGCACAGTGGCATACGCTTGTAATCCCAGTGGCTCGGGACGCAAGAGGATTGCGAGGTGAAAGCCAGCCTTAGCAAAAGTGAGGCATTAAGCAACTCAGAGACCCTGTCTCTAAATAAAATGCAAAACAGGGCTGGGGATGTGGCTCAGTGGCCCTGAGTTCAATCCCCAGTAGCACCCTCCCCAACACACACACACACATGCACATATACACATACATACACACATACACGTATATATAAAAGAAATATATATATATATATATATATATATATATATATATATATATATATTCTTTATAATTCTACCATTAAATAAAATGGACATAGGTGAAACAGACAAACATTTAAAAAAAATTCTTTTGCAGTGCTGGGGACAGAACCTAGGGCCTCCCCATATTGGGCCAGCTACTACTGAACTACACACTCAGCCTCAGTAAGGCTCTCCAAAGAAATTCAATCCCTCCCAAACATCTTTCATTCCTACATAATTTCAGGAGCATCAAAGCATTAGTGGATCACTGAAAATGGGATATATTAGATTTTGTTAACAAGAAAAATGATGCCCTCAGGCTTAAAAGTAAATATGAATTTTTTACCTGCTTTTTGTTCTTCGAAACAGTTGGAAAGATTTGAGATTAAGCCTGGATCAATCAAATCATCACAGTGGTTGTCATGGTGCTCCTAAACAAAAATGATAATCAATGAGTGATTCTCTATAAAGAAATGTACATGTAGTTATTAAGAATGGCAATTTTAGGGTACTGGGATTGTGGTTCAGTGGTAGAGTGCTCACCTAGCACAGATGAGACACTGGGTTCGATCCTCAGCACCACATAAAGACAAATAAGTAAAATAAAGATTAAAAAAAAAAAATGGCAATTTTGACGTGAGCAGTCATTGTAAAATTGACATAAAAATGTAATATTTGAGAATAAATTTAATCAACATGAGTAAGAACTGTACCCTTAAAATGATATAAAATTACTGAGGAAATAAATATATAAATTAAGAAAAAAGAATGTCAATTTTGAAGTTTTTCTGTCAAGGGCAGACAGTATAGTACTGAAGATTATCTTAATCTTCATAATTGTTCTAAAACATCATGATGTTAGATACAAAGGAAAAATGGGTTCTCTACATATTATTTTGGCACATAGTATTTTAAGAACAGAAATCCATAAGTGTGAGTTAAATCATTCCATCTTTAACCCAGAAAATAAAATTAAGGAAATATGAGTGGCTAGAATTATAGTGTACTGCATCTGGTATAGGATGAGACAGAGTAGACAAAGAGTCCAAAGTGTTAAGAATTGCACTAAGGGCTGGAGATGTGGCTCAATCGGTAGCGCGCTCGCCTGGCATGCGTGCGGCCCGGGTTCGATCCTCAGCACCACATACAAACAAAGATGTTGTGTCCGCCGAAAACTAAAAAATAAATATTAAAAATTCTTTAAAAAAAAAAAAAAAAGAATTGCACTAAAACAAGAAAAAAAAACTAAACAGGTAAATGAGTTAACCGGATGTGTTTATCTGTAACATGAGAATTGCACCTTCCATAAATGCTCAAATTTCTTGCCTTCATTACACGAAAGAAGGCAGCTTTTGTCCATGTTTATCCAAATGAAGATTACAGAGAGGCAAACTGTAAAGGAGGGATATTGTGAACTCTGCAGAAAGACAAGGGGAACACAGGGCTGCTGGACTTTCTAGGAGAGTTCGGCCTGTGGACTGTGTCAAAGTCCCCTCTGAGTCACCACCTACTTGTACGGCCTCAACCCACTCACTGTTCTTGAGAGCTTTTCCTTTTCTCCACTACATCCATCCCAAGAGCAGCACGTGCCAAGAATAATTCTGCCCCAGACGAACCTCCTTAAACCTGCTATGTCTCAAATCAGTTCTCTTTCCTGACCAGGCAAATGTACATAACAAAACTGTGAAGAAAGTTAACATACACACAAAAATCATGGTTACCTTTAGATTTATTTTTAATTAAAACAACCATAAAAGTTAGCAAATAACTTGAATTTTGTAAGCCAAGTAACTTGGGCCAACTTAGTAAAAAGATTCTCTACACAATCATGCCTTCCTATCATCCTAGTGGCAGGACCTGATGTTTATTATATAATATTTTTAAAAACAATTATACACGTCATTAAGGTGTTATCTGAGAAGTTAACCTAAAGATATAAATAAACAGTGCTGTACTAGAGATCTAAATCAGTTCTTCAATCAAAAAGTTGATAAAACACTTAAAATAGCAACTGACCATGATGACGAAAGGTAATCACTTCATTTTGGCTTTAAAAATAAATCTGTCAGCATAGCTGTGTGTTAAAATGCATGTGCATTGGAAAAAAATATTTGTATTTCTGATGTGCCAGGCACTGGTGCTAACTTAATATCAGCATCAATATATTATAAATATAATTATCAATATACTGAATGCTAAAATTACCAGATACGGGAATTACTAATATCCTTTATAGGCAGAAAACCAGGACAAGAAAAGGTTAAATAATTTGCTCAGTTATTACATTTCTGAGTCTGAATTTGACAACAGGCACTGACTCCTGAGCCTCCATGAGCAACCTGACACAGATTTTAACATCATTCTTACCTGGGTTCACCGAACAACCCTTAAGCCTAACCTACATGCCAAATGGGGCTTTCACCTGTCCTGGAGTATACCACTATAAAGATACCAGAACTGTCCAGAGACACTCCTCAATGAATGGCACCTATTTCCCACCAGCTTCCTCTTTTCTCATATCAACTAAGCTTAGAGAAAAAAGTTTGATACTAAAACGCCCATGAATCACCTGGGTTTCTTGAATAAAGACAGGGTCTAATGCTAACTCTTTGAGTAGGACCCGAGATAGTGCATTTCCTCAAGCTCCAAGGTGACAGTGCAAGGATCTGGGTTCTAGAAATTATCATATGAATATCTATGGAGATATGTATAGAAACATTCACTGCAGTACTTTGTGTAATAAAGAAATACTGAACCAAAAATAGAAAAAGAAAAAAGGAAAAAGTTTGTGTCAGATCAGGCGGGGGAGGCTTTATTGAGATATCACTCCCAGGCAGAACTCGATCAGACCCACAGAGGGGACAGGAGAAGGGTCTGAGGAGAAACTACGCGGAAGTTCAACCAGACTGGACTTTTATGGGGCTTACAGCAGGAAGGGAAGGGCTTGGGACAGGAAAAGGTGTTTCTAGGGTCCCTTGCCCCCTTGAAGTTGGTCAGGGGAGTTGGCTGAACTCCAGGATTGGCCAGGGGGTCCTGTGGATTGACAGGCGTTAGTCAGGAGATGTGGCTGATTCACAGGCGTTTCCGCTGGCATCTGATTGATGTTCTTTTCCGACGTGGGCTGCTTTGTTCTAAGTTGCCACTAAGTGGCCACCAAGTCGCCACCACCGACCTAACAGTTTGGTTATAAGACTTATTTTTTAAGACCAAATATTTTGGATAGATAGGTAACAGACTGACACATTACATTTCCTTTTACATTAGTATGATACATGACATTTCAGAGGTATTGCTTTGAAGAAAAATGAATTCTTATTCATTTGCTATAGGAAATATGATTCTCTTCTTACCTGTAAGTTCTCTGCAAAAAGGTTGCCAGAAGGTTTCTTCAATACAGAACGAAGTACAAAGGAGTCAGTGGATGGAATGTCCCTCTTGCACACAGTGGTAGCTGATGACTTGGCCTCGGGGACTGTGTCTGAGCTTGCCCCTGCTGTCAGTATGTCAATTAAAACAGCATCACTTGATTCTGTGCCCTCTACATAATCAGGAACCTTGCATTCTTCAAGATGAACATGTGATTGTGAGATGTCCAAATCTCCTTGTTCTAGACCAAAAATATTTGATGTATTGCAAAGACAATAGCATGCTATGAAGAAATTCAAACCTTATATATCCTGTTCAGGGAGGAGCATCTGGGATTTAATTTGAACTCATAAAAAGAAGACAGAGAAGTGGCCATCAGTCAGTTTGTAATTCAAAACTGATGAATAAGGGGAAAAAGCAAGCAAGAGATGTTGGCCACCATAGAAATCCAGGTCAGAGGCTGGAAAACAGCACCACAAATGAGCCATACACTGCTAGTCTACCTTGGCTCATAATACCTATTACCTGCATTATAAAACTAACCTAAGCAAATCATTGAGTAATGAGCAATTTTACTGCTGAAAATCAGAGGCAATATGCAAGAGAGGTGGAAATGAGAAGCAGGTAAGGTTATCAAACCAAACCAAGTCAATGTGTCACATCTGTGGATTCTGCATTGGTAAGTGCAAGGACCCAGATAAATCTGAATTTTATTCTAGTTACTTACACGTAAGAATTCTCCTATAAAGGAAAAATTCTGAGACATATTTACACACAAAAAAATTATTTTTCTTTATGAGAAATAAATTATAGGTTAAAAAAAAAGGCAGGAGGGAAAGACTTGGAAGCATGAAGGGAAAGAGAAAGAGTGTGAAGTGAATAACAGCAGGGTCAGACAAGCAGTGCCGCGAGACACATGAGGCTACCAGCAGCATAATTATTCTGAATTTCTGCAGCGGTACAGAAGGGGCAGAGACTGTACTGAAGGCAGAGATCAAAGGTATGCAGGCCTCCTGTCCAGGTGCCCCCTTAACAAAGGACTTTTAATTCCATTTTACAGGATTGTTTTACTCTTCCTGGAGGCACACTGACTGAAACATGACCTCTTGGGAAGCCACCAAACAGCCAGACAGTGTAACTCATAATAAGGCCCCACTGCCGTAGTAGACCCACTTTTCCCTGTCTCATTGAAGAACTTTTGGGCAGCTTACTGGCATGCTCAAGTGAAATTTTGATACTCATCATGTATTAGACAGAAGGTAGAGTAAGGTGACTGGTAAAATGATGATTTTTATTATCTATACTATTTATAAATATTATAAAACTATTTATAAGTATTATTAAGGACTATGTCACTCCTAAGCAAAGTCACACGACAGTAAAGCAAAGAGAATTGGTCAGGAAGCAAGAGGGCCTTATGTCATCATAGTGACAAGCTCATAAGCTGGTTGCTGTTGAGGGCCACAGCCGAGTAGGGAAGATGCATGGCATTTTTGACAGAAGGGAGTGGTTGAAAGGTGACACCAGCGAACCATTGAGATGATAATGGTTAAGTTAAGCTGCGTATTTAGTTGTATATAGACCCCTGCTGTCTACCTCAGGCGCCTGCTACTTTGGAGTTCTCACAGGGATTCCTGGGAGTTGGTTGGTGAAGTTCCGGAGGAGGGATTTCCGGTTGGGGGTGTTCCTGGAAGGGCCACGTGGGTGGCAATCGTGGGAGTTCGGGCAATAAAGGAGTTTGAACCTACAAGAGCCTCTGCAGCAGGCTGCCCTTAGTGACCAGGCAGGCTTCTATCTATCCATCCATCTATCATGGGATTAAAATTAAAAGTCAGAGCACATGCTCTCTACAAAAAAATGCTAAAGAAGTTCTTTTTCAAGGTAAGAGAAAATTCCAGAGGAAACTTAATCTTTAGGAAAGGATGAAGAAGAGCAGAAACGATATATACTAGGCAAATATAAAAGGCTAGCTCCCCTGTTATTTAAATACTTAAAACCAAAAATTGTAACAGCTATGGAGCTACAGTAAAGTATACGTATTATATGACACTTCCAGTACAAAGAATGAAGAAGGAGGGATCCAAGATGGTGAACTAGAGGGAGGCTGCATTCCTTGCTGCTGTTTGCCTACCTTTTGCCTGCTGCCTGCAGACTGTCCACACACAGGGCTCAATGCCTGTTGCTGCCTGGAAGTCCATTGTCAGGGAACCTGTAGGTTTGGTTACACACTGCTGCTACCATCTTGGGACACTAGCTAGGGCCTGGGAGGCTCTGCAGGTTTGCCACTGCCCCACCACCATCTGGGGGGTGCGGCTGCCTCAGTCTGGGGACATCGGCCAAGACTTGGAGATATACTGTCAGGGTACATGCAGGTCTCCTTGCACCTGAGGTCTTCTTGCTGGGTGTGCTAGTGGCCGCCATCTGGCTGCCTCTTTGCATGGTTGCTCCTTTGTGTGAGCACACCCCTGGTGGTCTCTCTGCAAGCTGGAACATCATTGAGATCTTGGGACTGCAGCAGGGCACAGCCTGGGGAATCTGGAGCCCAGCTTCATCAGATTGCAGCTGAGACTATGTGGGTCAGCATGGGCCTGGCAAGCCCGTGGAAAGTCAGAGACTAGGCCCAATTCCCCGGTTGGAGAAACTGGAGAAAACCGGGCTCTCTCCAGCTCAGTGAGTCCTGAAGTGTAAGGGAGAGAAGGGGCTGGTGACAACAAGTGGGAAGATGTAAAGAGGGGGAGAAGGCATCTTGCTCCCAGCTTGCCCAGCCAACCCGCCCAGCACCCATTGGACTGGAGCTACCATCAAACTTCAGACAACCCCATCTATCAGAAAAGAAAAGCTGAGAAAATTTTTAAAAGCCAACAAAAGCAATTGGTCAGTTTTCCATAGACTTTCCTTTTTTCCTCCCCCCCCCTCACATCTCTACCATCTCTGAATCCAAATGTTTTTCATGTATCAGTTTATTGAGGAGTGAGATGTCTGAATAGGATATTACAGTGTGATTGTATATTCTTATATTTTTAAAAATATAATTTTTTAATTTTCTCTTTAGTTTTAGGTGGACACCATATCTTTATTTTATTTTTATGTGGTGCTGAGGATCAATCCCAGTGCCCCATGCATGCTAGGCGAGCACTCTACCACTGAGCCACAACTCCAGCCCCTATTCTTATATTTTCACATTTTGTTTTTATTTGTATATATTTTCTCCCTCACTTATCTGTCTCACTAGATTTTTTTTCTCACTTCTCTCATGTTAACAGCCAACCTCTGTTAATTCCTCCTTTGCTCTTACTATAACTTTTTATCTCTATTTTCTCTTCTTCTCCCTCATAAATATCACATCCTCTCTCCCGTTTGTCCATCATTTGAAATCATAAACCCTTTTAGCAAACTTACTGTTCATTCTATAGACAATAATTGAACACATCATTTCTGTTTATTGCAACAAAACTGGAGATGCCAAAATAGGAGCTATTTAAGGTTGTATATTGTTTGCATTGGGTGCTGTTATTATTGGTCTCTCCCTTAAAAGTGAGGTACAAGCCTTCAGGGACACTATAATTGGACTTCAGGGTAGAAACTGTACTGCCTCAAATCCATACTTCTAGATGGGAAAATGCACAAACAACGTGAAAAAACAAGGGAACAAAGTGCCTCAAACAAACCTCAAACAAAAAGATGTTCCAACAATAGAATCCATAGACAACACAGTATAAGAAATATCAGAGAAATTTAGAATGTACATAGTTAATTTAATCTGCAAAGTAAAGGATAGTATAAGGAGTGAAATCAAAGAGAAAATACTGGAAGTGAAAGATCACTTCAATAGAGTAAGAGATTGTGGGGGGGGGAGCAGGGAAACAAGCAGAAATCCTCGAAATAAAGGAATCAATAAATCAAATAATAAATTCAATAGAAAGCATCACGAACACACTAGACCACTTAGAAGTAGAATCTCAGGCAATGAAGACAAAATATATTCTTGAAAATAAAGTTGACCATTCCGTAAAGATGGCAAGAAATCATGAACAGAACTTCCAAGAAACATGTGATAACAGG
This sequence comes from Marmota marmota marmota, assembly GCF_001458135.2. NCBI lineage: Eukaryota > Metazoa > Chordata > Mammalia > Rodentia > Sciuridae > Marmota > Marmota marmota. Next base: position 4,950,870 of record NW_025999944.1, read on the forward strand.
AAAAGTCCAAATTTAAGATTTATTGGAATAGACAAAGGCATGGAGATACAAACCAAAGTAATGCACAATCTTTTCAATGACATATCAGAAAATCTCCCAAATCTAAAGAATGAAATGGAAAATCAACTGTAAGAGGCTTACAGGACCCCAAATGTATAAAATTACAGCAGCCCTGCACGGAGGCACATTATAATGAGAATTACTAACACACAAAATAAGAACAGAATTTTAAAGGCTGTGAAGAAAAATAAATAAATAAATAAACCAATTTGGATATCAGCTAATTTCTCAACCCAGACCCTCAATACCAGGAGGTCCTGGAATAACATATATAAATGGATATCAACCGAGAATTTTATATCCAGCAAAACTTAGCTTTAGACTTGAAGATCAAATAAAAACCTTCTGTGGTAAACAAGAAAATCAGCAAAGTCAAATCAAAAATCAAAAATAAACTAAAATGACCAGGAATTTAAAGCATATTTCCATAATAACCCTGAATGTTATGGCCTAAATTCATCAGTTGGCAGACTGGGATTAAAAAAAATAAACGACCCAAAACTATGCTGTCTAGGAGAGACTCATCTAGAAAAAAGACATCCACAGTATGAAGGTGAAAGGATGATAAAAAAAAAAAAAAATACCACTCACGTGAACTGCGCAAACAAATGGGGGTTTCCATCCTCATATCAGATAAAGTGAACTTCAAGCCAAAGTTAGTCAGAAGGGATACAGAAGGACATTTCATACTGCTTAAGGGAATCATACATCAACAAGATACAACAATCGTATCCATGGCCCAAACAATGGAGCATCTACATACATCAAACAAACTCTTCTCGATTTCAAGAATCAAAGAGACCACAACACAATAATTCTGAGTGACTTTAACATACCTCTCTCACCACTGGATAGTTCGTCCAAACAAAAACTAAGCAAGGAATCTGTAGAACTAAATAATACAATCAATAATTTAGACTTAACAGACATATAGAATATTTCATCCATCATTGAGCAAATACACTTTCTTCTCAGCAGCACATGGATCCTTTTCCAAAAAATGGACCATAAGTTATGCCACAAAGCAACTCTTAGCATATACAAAAAAATAGAAATACTACCCTACATTCTATCAGACTGTAATGGAATGAAACTAGAAATCAATGATAAAATAAAAAATAGAAGCTACTCCAACACTTGGAGACTTAATAACATGTTACCGTGTTGGGAGCCATTTGTGAAGGATGGGCAATGTTGGAATCATTAAGGAAGGGAAGCTGCTCTTCCAGGAACCACTGAGTGAAATTTCCCAGTTCCAGAAAGCCCAGATCACTGTGGCACTCTGACCTAGCTCACAGCTCCACGTTCAAACACAGCCATTGGAGATGGCTGGAGAATCCCTGTGGTCCTGGGCTTTTCTTAGTTAGTAGGCTTTGATGGCTTCTTCTATCCCACTGCTCAAAACTGTTCTGTTTAAATTGTGTATATCCTCTTGCATTCAGTTCGGGTAGTTCATATGGGTCTAGAAATTTGTGGATATCTTTGAGATCTTCTATTTTATTGGAGTATAAATTTCCAAAATAGTGTCTAATTACCTTCTGTATTTCAGTAGTATCCATCATGATATTTTCTTTTTTATCATGAATTTTAGTAATTTGGTGTTCTTTCTCTTCATTAGTGTAACTAAGGGTTTCTCAGTTCTACAAGACTTTCAAAGAATTAACACCAATATTCCTCAAAGTATTCCATGAAATAGAAAAGGAGGGAATCCTTCCAAACTCATTTTATGAGGCTAATATCACCCTGATACCAAAACTAGACAAACTCACACGGAAAAAAAAAAAAAAAAAGTCAGACCAATATCCCTGATGAACATAGACGCAAAAATTCTCAATAAAATTCTGGCAAATCACTTACAAAAACATACTAAAAAGATAATGCATTATAATCAAGTGGGATTCATTCTAGAGATGCAAGGTTGGTTCAACATACAATAATCAATAAACCTAATTCATCACATCAAGAGACTTAAAAGTGTTTGACCAAAAAGAGCACCTCTTCGTGTTCAAAACACTAGAAAAACTAGGAATAGTAGGAACATATCTCAACACTGTAAATGCTATCTGTGCTAAGCCCAAGGCCAACATCATTGTAAATGGAAAAAAAATTGAAAGCATTCCCTTTAAAAACTGGAACAAGGCAGGGATGCCCTCTTTCACCACTTCTATTCAGCATAGTCCTGGAAACTCTAGCCAGAGTAATTAGAGGAAAGAAATTAAAGGGATACAACTAGGAAAAGAAGAAGTAAAACTGAGTTTGCTGATGAGATGATTCTATATTTACAAGATCCAAAAAATTCCACCAGAAAACTCCTAGAGCTAATAAATCAATTCAGCAAAGCAGCAGGATATAAAATCAATTCTCAGACATCAAATGCATTTCTATACATCAGTGATGAATCCACTTCAAGAGAAGTTAGGAAAACTACACTCATTCACAATAGCAAAAGAAAAAAGAAAGAAAGAAAATACTTGGGACTAAATCTAACAATAAAGGAAAAAGACCCCTATAACGAAAACTACAGAACACTAAAGAATTTGAAGAAGACTTTAGAATATGGAAAGATCTCACATGTTCTTGGATTAATATTGTCAAAATGGCCATACTACCAATCTATGAAATGGCTTTATATAGATTTAATGCAATCCAATTAAAATCCCAATAGCATTCCTCATAGAAATAGAAAAAAAATCATGAAATTTATTTGGAAAAAGAAGAGACCCAGAATAGCCAAAGCAATCCTTAGCAAGAAGAGTGAAGGAGGAGGCATCACAATATCAGACCTTATAAACTGTACTACAGAGCTATAGTAACAAAAACAGCATGGTATTGGCACCAAAATAGACATGTAGACCAATGGTACACACAGAAAACACAGAGATAAACCCACATGAATAAAGTTATCTCCTACTAGACAAAGGCACCAAAAGCATACATTGGAGAAAAGATAGCTTATTCAACAAATGGTGCTGGCAAAATTGGAAATCCATATGTAGCAAAATGAAATTAATTACCTATTTCTCACCCTGCACAAAAATCAACTCAAAGTGGATCAAAGACTTGGGCACTAGAACAGAGACCCTGTGCCTAATAGAGGAAAAATTAGGACCAAATCTCCACCATGTCAGCTTAGAAACTAACTTCCTTAACCAGACTCCTAAAGCACAAGAAATAAAATCAAGAATCAATAAATGGAATGGATTCAAATTAAAAAGATTTTTCTCAGCAAAGGAAACAACAAATAATGTGAGGAGAGAGCCTACAGATTGGGAGAAAGTTTCTACCATATGCACCTCTGATTAAAGCATTAATCTCTAGGACGTATAAAGAAATCAAAACACTTAGCACCAAAAAACAAAACAAAAAAAAAAAACAAGTAGCCCCATCAATAAATGGGTTAATAACCCAATCAATAAATAAATTTCTTCTTCACAGAAGAAGAAATATAATCAATCAACAAACATGTGAAAAAACGTTCATCATCTCTAGCGATTAGAGAAAAGCAAATTAAAACTACTCTAAGATTTCATCTCACTCTAGTCAGAATGACATTTATCAAGAAGACAAGTAACAATAAATGTTGGCGAGAATGTGGGAGGAAAGGTGTACTCATACATTGCTGGTGGGACTGCAAATTGGTGCAAGGACTCTAGAAGGCAGTATGGAGATTCCTCAGAAAACTTAGAATGGAACCACTGTAAGGATTCTGGCTGTGGAAATGTTTAAGGCAGTGTTCACTCCTGGCGGGTAACAGGTGCTCTGTTTTCCACACTTAAAATATTCAGCAGTTTTTCCCTGGAACTAGTATGATAACTAATACATGTGCACTGCCTAGCTGCTATGGTAACATCCTTCATGAGGAGGCTCTGGGCTAGAGTCTTATCAGTCTTGACCTTGCTCTCAAGACACTCAGCTCCTGGGAATAAAGGAATTCTCTTGTTAGTCAACTACAATGTTTCACTGAGCCTAAACCTGCCCACCTAACAATAACTTTATCCAATGGACTTTCTTGAGAGCTTCACAAAGCTCCTAACATTGCACATTGCAACTTAGTACATAACTGAGGAATAAACAGCATAATGTTGCTAGGTCCGTAACCTGCCTAGTGATTCAATGAACAATATGTACTACGGATGCCAATGACCTAAAGTAACCTATTGATATAAATAAAGCTAGCAGCTCAGGCAAGCAGCTTTTGCTTTGCCTCTGCACCTTGCTTCTGTCTCCTTTTGTTTTCCTTGCAAACTACCATTTGACCCAGCTATCCCATTACTCGGTTTTTACCCATAGGACTTAAAATCAGCACACTACAGTGACACAGCCACATCCATGCTTATAGCAGCTCAATTTATGATAGCTAAACTATGGCACCAACCTAGATGACCTTCAACAGATGAATGGATAAAGAAAATGTGGTACATATACACAATGGAATTATTACTCAGCCTTAGAGAAGAATGAAATTACGGTGTTTGCAGGTAAATGGATGGAGCTGGAGATTATCATGCTAAAGCGAAATAAGCCAAACCCAAAAAACCAAAGGCCAAATGTTTTCTCTGATAAGCAGATGCTAATCCATATTGGGGGTGGATGGGTGGCTAAAAATGAAGGAATTCTGGATTGTGTAGAGGGGAGTGAGGGGAGAGGAAGTGAGAATGGGAAGAACAGGGGAGTGAGACGGACATCATTATCCTACATACATGTATGATTACCCTACTGGTGTGACTTTACACCATATTCAGCAAAAGGGAGAAGTTGCTTTCTATTTGTATACAATGTATCAGAATACATTCTACTGTTATATATAACTAATTAGAACAAATTCTAAAAAAACAACTACACACACACACACACACACACACACAGACACACACACACACGACAGTTTAGATTTATGATTTAATTGTCACTGCTCTCCCAACTGGATGATTCCTGCTGGTTAAAGAAAGACGAATCAATCATTGACTCATTGATTCTCAACCTGTACCCGCTGCTCTGGCCCCCCAACAAATTTACCAGCCTTCTCTCCTGCAAAATAGAAAATCTAGTTTTACAAACAAGGAAATATGAATCACTGTAACAAAAGTGAAGGATACAGTCAGTCCAGAAAAGATCATTTGTGTGTTGATCATTTGTGAACCTTGAGATTCACTTGATGAAGAGAACTTTGCTGACTATACAGATTCTCAGAGATAATATGAATTGATAAGATTTAATAGTGCAGAGGTTTCTCAAGCTGGAAAGATGCAAAGTCTTGGTGTGTCCTTGAGTGCAACTTTCTTTTCCTGCTCAGGACAGTCCTTTCCCATAGTCCCTGCTTGCAAAAAAGTTAACACTGACCATGACCATTATTTGATGTGTGTATTACCCAGTGTTTTATCTTATTTGCCTGGAGAAGACTTGGGAAAGCACTTAGCCTGAAAACTTAATTAATATATTTAAGAATTGATTAGTGAAGCAGCCATGGAATGGGGACATGTTAATATTTTAATAGGGGTGAAAACACTGGCCTTCACGAAGAGCTTCATTTATTGACCCCTCTGGCTTCATTTTATTCAAAGTAGTAAATAACATACCTTCCCTTAATCAAAAATAAATAAATATTTTTTTTAAAAAAGAACTAAAAAGCCATGGTGGGGGATAGGAATCAAGCTGTACAACTGGTAAATTTCTATATTCTATGTGAAGTTGTACAATACTAATTGTAAGAAGACTATGAGAAGCAAAAATTGTTATGTTATAGTCCCAGAGCAATAATAAAAAAAAGATGCAACCTAGGTAAAAGGCAAGAAATTAAAATGGAATTCTAAAGTCAAAGTCAAATAAACCTAAAGGTGGCAAGAACAGAGAGGAACAAAAAACTAAAAAGTATATAATAAAATAGTGGATATAAATATATACTGCAACTAAATGGTGGAAATTATCAGAATGAATAAAAAAGCAAGATACAACTATGTCCCACCGGAATTTTACTTTTAAAAAACAAAAACAAATAAAAAACAGGCAGGCAAGCCTGAAACTGTGGTAGCAACTCTCACTGAATGTGAGAAAACGAATTTTGGGAAAGGATAAATAACTTCTGCATCCTATGAAGACTTTTTGTATCCTTAAAAAGAGAAATAAGTAGCAAAATTTACATATAGTGCTACTCTAACAACACAGACTTAATATATTAGTAGCCCCTACTCTTTATACTACATTCTATTAGCTTGGAAATACTTGACCAATTAAGACAGCAGTTCAAAAAATAAATTGCTCATATTCCAATAATTCCAACACATTCCTACTAGTTTGAGAGCTCCTAAAAAGTATGAAATCATGAAAGCTCCTAAAAAGTATGGAATCATGTTAGTCTTCTGAAGTTTTAGTGTATAAGTACATAAATAAAACATATCCATGGAATGGGGTAACCAGCAAAAATACTAAAGAAAATTCCCTACTTACCGTTTGAAGCCTCTGGGCCCACTAAACAGGTAGAAGATGCTTTTGCTATATATCCAGGCTGGGTTAAACCAAGTTCAGATGATTTCTTAGAGAAAACAGGTAAAAAGTAAAGAAGCATTATATTTTATTACATGTAGTATAACTTAAACTTGATGCAGATTTTAGTAGGCATCATGGATTACCTGGAAATTTGGTGTTCAGTCACCTTATTATCTAACAAACAAACTCAAAGTGAACAGGAATCTAACAGAGGAGTATTCATCTTAATTGTATCCTAAACATCTCACAAAATAAATTTTCAGTCCCCTAGAAAAAGTTTAAAGGACATATTTATGTTGCCTATTGAAATTGCTACCTTCAAAGAGGAATGTCTTAAAGTGTTATGTAATAATCAAATACCAAAAGATAAACAGCTAGAATGAAAGAAACATTAATGGCTAGGACAGAATATATATTCATACTAATTCAAAAACCATTTCTATATTTTGGTACATGTCCAATGAATCAAAGTTCTGATAAGAAAAAATCATTATGGCTTCTGTAGTATCATGTAACTCTAGCCAGAATAAAGCAGAGTGAGCAAAGATTATGGACAACTCTGGGACACAAATGAAACCTATTAGAAATTGAAGAATCTCTAGTGAGTATGAGAGATATATTATAACTGTCATATACAAATCTAAGTGACAGGGACGGTGCAGAAAAAAGTTCCGGCTGTTTAACAGTTAGATGCCCCTCTCACAAAGCAAATGAGAACCTACTGAATCACACTAGAACAAGGAATATAAAGCAACAAAAGCTACGACACTGGCTCCCTGTTCCCTCTTGCATAACGGTCAGCAGATCTTCAAGAGTATGATTTTTCTCCTGTTTTAGTAAAATTCATGTTGGTTATTGTTCTTAGAGAATTTTACTAGCTAGGTAGTTATAAGCCACAAAAGTCCCTGATGTACTTGAAACAAGGAGGCATTGCTAAAGGGCACCTAGATTCCCAGCCAGTATTAACCCAGTCAGGCGCAACAAGTGCAAGACCTTAGACCTAAGCAGCACCTCCCAGAGATCACCCTACATGCAACTGCAGTGTAACTGATGTTTAAATTATCTGTCCGTTTAGATCCTACTTTCCTCGACAATAAGCTGCTTGAAAGCAAGACTAAGACCATCAAACCATGACCATCTAGAATAACAGATCATGCAGATGACACAGAACTTAAGCTTTTCATAAAGTCCTTTGTGGAAGATCAACATATCTATCAAAACTATTTCTAGTTTATGTAGTCAGAAAAATGAGAAATTATACCCCAATTGATTCAAATGTATGAATTGCCAAGATCATTGTAATGTCATGTGTAGCTAAAAAAAAAAAAAAAAAGTAACATGAAGGAAACACCAAACACAACTTAAAACCCTAGCATCTACATGTCACAAGAAAGCAATAACATTGAAATAAGGCCTTGACAGTCTTAAACCACCCAGGCAGGAAACCAGAGCTCCATTCGTGTGTGTAAAATAAATGAATTACCTCAGGAAGATCTGCAGAAGCTTCATCAGCACACATGCCATCCACATCCATACTAAGGATCTGAAGATCCATCACTCCCCTTTCGACATTGCTGAGGTTGTCATCAGAGCTGCTCTGCAAGGATATTCTCCGACGTTTGCATGGTAACTTTTCAGAGAAACCAGACTGCTGACATTCACCAAGACTTTCCATGTTGGCTACACACACAAAATGACACAGGAATCAACATTTTTTTCCTAAGCTATTTTAAAATTTTGTACACTATAAAAATTGGGGGAAAATTCAGTGTTTAAATTATCAATGAAAAGAAATAATTTTTTTTTACATCTTTAACCTTTTTACTCAAAAAGGAGATTGAGTTGACAGGCAAGAAAACATGACTACTAAAAAGACAATAAATTTAATTAGAATTATGGGATTTTTAGAATGATACACTAAAATACATGTGCATTTCTAATAGGGTGTCTCACTCTTTCTAAATTTACCATTAAGCCTTTTATTTTGAACATTTTAAAGGATGTGGTTATGTTCTAATACTGCTGTGTTTTTATTGTGACTTTTGTGAAAAAATGCAACTGTAATGTGCCTCAGTTCTTTCTTAATACAAAAAAAGAAGCCCTAACCCTTGATAATTCAAAGTCAGCAGAATTATAATAATGATACAAATAAAATAAATTTTAAAACCCAGATAAAAATCCAAATAATAGATATTTTAGAAACTACAAATACAAATTAGGACATCTGAATGGGTCATGCAATGCAGAGGTGAATGAATCAGACATGTTAACAGTAGACTGCACACAGAAAGTACTGAAATGTACTTGAAGATGGTTTAAGCAGTGTTATGGATTGTATGTGAGGTGAACCCCAAATGCTCATGTGAGAAAGCATGCTAGAAGGTTCAGAGGAGAAATGATTGTGATGAGAGCTTTAACCCAATCAGTGAATTAATCTCCTGATAGGACTAAGTGGTAACTGAAGGCAGGAAGGGTATGGCTAGAGGGGGTTGGAACTAGGGCGTGGCTTTGGGGAATATATATTTTGTATCTGATGAGTAGAGTCTCTCCCTGCTTCCTGATCATCATGTGCACTGCATCCCTCTGCCACATTCTTCCGCCATGATGTTCAGCCTCATCTCAAGCCCAGAGGAATGGAGTCAGCTATCTATGGACTAAGACCTCTGAAACTGTGAGCCCCCAAATAAACTTTTCCTCCTCTAAAATTATTCTTATCAGGTCTTTTAGTCACAGCAGCAAAAAAGCGGACTAAAACAAGAAGTCAAAAGAGAATCATTTGTGATCGCCTCGGCATCACATATACTAAAATTGGAACGATACAGAGAAGATTAGCATGGCCCCAGTGCAAGGATGACACACAAATTCATGAAGTGTTCCATATTTTTAAATTCTTAAAAAAAAAAAAAAAAGTCTAATAAAGCAAAAAGCATCTTTTCTTTAAAAAAAATTAAAAATTAAAAAAAAAGAGAATCATTTGAAACCTAGGCATGTGAAGTACTAAAGGAATAGTTATACTGATTGCAGTAAGTCCAAGATTTTGTTGAGTTCTGGTATTTCAAGTGCTTTGTATTTGGAAAAACAAAAAATGACTAAAAAATAACCAAATGAATTATAATTTAAGAGGTACAGCAAAGAATACAGCAGATCATTAAGATATCAGATTGGACATATATGTGGTTAACCTCAGAGTTGGGTATTTGGTATTCACATAAATGTTTGCAAAACTAAAAGAATAATCCTATTAAAAAATCAAGGTTTATAAACTCAAATTTGCCACATATCCTATTCTAAAGCTGATATGAGCTAATAAGCTCTATTTAAAACTTTATACACAATGGAGTATTACTCTNTAAATGATATGTCAAGAAATTTGTAATGTTTGAACAACCACATAAAAATTAAAAAAATGAAAAAAAAAAAAAAAACTTAGAACTCAATTGCAATGATGTGAAAATGAAGGTTCAGGAATGCTTGATATTAGATTTTTTTCAAAAGAAACCAGAAATCCAGATTTCTGTGTGATATGTCCCAATTTTAAATGTTAGGCTCCATTTAAAGATACAATGGAACTCTGCAAAAACTGTTTTCTCACAGTGAAAATAAATCTTCTTTATATCTTAGAAACTTGTCTTTATCAACACAGAAGTCAGAATACAGAATGAATTCTTGATACTCACTCAAACCTGTTGTCTCAAATCCTCCTCTCACTCCTGAGAATTCTGGACAATCAATCATTTTCTCATCTTCCTTTATGGAGTGAAAAGCTGTCTGGAAAGCAGATATCCGCTCTCTTAATGAGCTAACATTTTGATACAGTCCAGGGCTGCCCTGTTATAGTACAAAAACAGAGTATTATCAATCAAGCTTAGTTTATTCTAGGCCTATAATCACTGAATCTAAAACTAAATACACAAAGGCCTTTTGAAGATCAGATGTAAAGAATAGGTATAGCAAAGCTTCTTCTACCTGGAAGTCTGCATTTTCTATCTGAATATGTGGTATACTACAATCATTTTAATTTCCCCTCTGTTTTTCCCAGTTTTTAGCAAAACCTCAGGGAAGAGGAATAGCTAAGTGGTATGGATAGATGTGTAGCTATGTGCTAATACTGAGTAATGAGCCCATGAATCATGTTAAGAGAAGCTTGGAATAGGTGGAAATGCTTTAGAAAGGAGTCCAGATAAAATGCATTCCCAGTTATATGGGATTAACAACTCTTTAAAGGATTCCAAGGCCCTTAAGTGCTTTCTTTCACACCTTGGTATCCAATACAAAAACAAAACAACAGAAAAACACCATACTGAATCCCAGAGATGGGGCAAGGAAGAAGGGGCTGGAGGGTCCTGCTTATTTGGAAATTTCATCAAAAGTTGTGCTAAAACTGCAAGTCATCTGTGTGATGCCTTGTCACATGTTTCATCTCAGCACACCTTCAATCCAAGCTGGTCTCTATACTCATCCTCAGTCTGCAAAAGTCCCCTGCCAGGGGAAGTCAGAATAAGCACAGAAGTTCCACACTGGCTCCTGACATCCCTCCTCATAGAGCCAAAGAGCTCTCCCTGGCTACCTTTTCCTGATCTTATGGAACTTAGGAACGAAAGCCAGACACTCACTTAACATACAAACCTAGATGGGGCATGCCCAGGAGCTCTCTGGAAACCCTTCTGACAGGGCGCCAAGCAAATACTAATAAAATGAATTTACACTAGCAGGTACAGAAGTGCCACATGACAGGTGATATAAAATTTAAGAGTTCTGTCAATATCAATAGTAAGTTAGTGGTAAGTTCTCTCTGCAGGATTTTTGGTGTTTTGTTTTTCCTTCCTTTATTACTTGGACTAACACATTTCCACTGATAGGAGCTTGTAGCAATTCAAAAATTCACATCAAAATGCAAAAGTAAAAGAAAGATATTACCTTCCCTTAAGATATCATATGGAGGGAAATAAACAGTTAAAATCTTCAAGTCATGTTGGATGATCTGTTCATACATTTGATTCTATCCCTAGTACATTCATAAAGCAAGTCTATTACATAAAAGCAGAACATTTTAAATTCAAATACACTTGATGATGTAAACCTTTATGACATAAAGAACACATATTATTCAAAAAGTCTGTAGGTCACTTGTCTCTAGGAGTGATGGGACAAGATTATCTCAATGGCATATGAATTGCTTTTAATGTGCTTTGTGTGTACTCATATTTGAACATGATAGGGTTGATGTAATGTTCTAGCAACTTGGAGCACTTTGAAATGCAGCTTAATACAAACTATAAGTTTTCCTACTTGCAATGTTGTTTTCCTGCTGGAGGAAGAGAACAAGGTTCATGTACTAAGTAAATGAAACAGTCAAAACGTACAGCTTTTTGCCACTTTTGTCTTCTCAATCATGTCAGTCAGCCAACATTCCTTTCTGTGAACCACAACCTGTTCTAGGAGCTTAAGATGTGGGAGGAATTACATTCCAGAGTGAAATTCTGAAAACATATTAAAGTAAGTTTGAGGACAAGAGATTTTGGAAAATATAAAATATGAATATGGCCAAGTCACTAAAGTGCTAAACACCTGAGATGAAACCACAATAATGGGAAAGTGGTGCAGGGGAAAAAGGTGTTCTGCAAGAATTAGGAGAAGTGAGCAGAAGCTCTTGGTGGAAATAGGATGGGGCAAAATGAAAGCCCACTGACTGGAAGCAAACAAGAGAAGGGCTTGTAGGGCTCAGATCAAGAGGGACCAGAAGCCTTCAGGATTTAAATCAAGGCATAACAGAAAGCCATGGCAAAGTTTTAAGGAGCAGAGTCAAGGATCTCATTTATACTTTAAATATATCTCTTTGATCTGTGTAATGATAGATAGATAAGGGAAAAAGGAAAAAGGAGACCAGGTAGGAGGAAGCAGTTGGTGACACTGGCTAGAGTCACTAAAGCAGAGTTATAGCTGTGAGGATGTGAAGAATTATAGGTAGGCTTTTGAAATGCAGCCAAAAAGTAGTGATAACTTGGAGATGGGACTAAGGAAGACAGGAATCAAGAAAGATTAAAAGGCCTGAGGCCTGAGCAACTAGATGATGATGGCTTTCCCTGAAATGGGAGAGTGGACTAGAGGATCTGCTGGAGGGTGGGTATCAACAGCTGGGTTTTGGCTAGGTTATGCTGGAAATGTTTTTCAAAACCCAAGGGAGCTTGGCTGGGGTAGTGGTTCAGCAGTAGAGCGTTTGCCTAGAATGTTCTAGGCCTGGGTTTGATCCTCAGCACCACATAAAACAATAAATAAATCAAATAAAGGTATTGTGCACAACGACAATGACAACAACAAAAACCCCAAGGGAGCACCAGGCGCAGTGGTGCATGCCTTTAATCCCAGCAGCTCAGGAGGCTGAGACAGGTTGCTGAGTTCAAAGGCAGCTTCAGGAAAAATCGAGGAGCTAAACAACTCAGTGAGACCCTGTCTCTAAATAAAATACAAAAGCTAGGGCTGGGAATATGGCTCAGTGGTCAAGTGCCCCCAAGTTCAATCCCTGGTAACACCTCCGATCCCCCCGCCCCCCAAAAAAACCCACAAGGGAGCAACTGAATAGTGGGCCGCTGTTATCCAGGACTTTGGGGCTGAAGACAGACATTTCAGACTCATCAGTGTAGAGATGATTCTCAAATCAAAGAGAAGGAGACAAAGAAGAGGCCTATACTGAAAACAGAGCTGACCAAGGCTCTTCAATGAATAGTGATATTCCCACATTAACTTTTAGAGCTCTAGGACTCAGGTTTATACCACCAGGAATTCTTCTCAGGAAAGCAGATCAGCCAGAGAAAAGATTCATAGATTACATTTGTTTCCCCAGGGAAAAAGTGGCCCTGTTTGTCTTACATAGAAATTCACTAGTTAGCAAGCCCTGTCTGTGCACCTTGAATTCCCAAGCAGTTTTTCAAAGTGCCTGAGTCTTAAATACAAACATCTGAAGATTAACAGACATTTAAAGTGCTGAGAATAAGACAATCTAAAATACAGCCCGCAAAATAAAAGGAACCTGATGAAAAAGACATCTTGAAAGGCAAGGAAGAAAACCTCAATAAAACAATCCACAACAAAAGATATTCCATCATAAAAAGAAACATGAAAAGTCAGCCATCAAAATATTTGTTGAATAAATGAATGATCAGAGCTATTCAACTCTGTAAGCCAAAATACAATGGAGTAATGCTTTCAAATTTTTGATGGAAAATATTTCAACCTAGATTCCTGTACCAAGAAAAACAATGTAATGTGTTAGTAGAATAAATCTATCAAATATGTGGCAATTCCAGAAAAATGAGGTAGTAAATTAAGAAAAAGGAGACCAAGGAAATGGGATCCAAATGGAAGTGGAAAAGGTAATTACTAGGGATGGTATAAGAAGCTACAGAATGGTGTCTGCCCAGCAAGCCTAGATGGCAACCAAGCCAGACAGGACGAAAAGGGCAAGACTCCAAGAAGAAAAGAAGACTGACAGACTCCTAAGGTTCACAGTTTTTGTCAAGTAAGGAAATGAGATATGTAGTAGATTAAAAGAAAAAAAAAGTACTTATTAACTCTGGAAAAACAAAAGTTGTGCAAGAAAGAAAACCACTGCATTGTACAGAACAGTTTCTGGAAAATATGTACATTTAAGTAATGCATACCAAACCCTAATTTAAACAAAAATTGTACCTGATGGCACTGGAGGGAGAAAGGGGAAAGCATTAGGTTAGGTAGGTGAAGCACTATACTATACCAACTGTTTTGCTATAGTTATTTTCAGTAGTAATAACTATAGCAAAATCAAACCATTCCATGCATATTCTAGGAAATGCTATAAGTACATCACATTTATTTATTAATCCTCAGAAAGTCCTTGCTATTATTATCACCTGATTTAAACTTGGGAACAGAGAATTTAAGTAATTTGTCAAAAGTCACAACTAATTACTAACAAAGCAAAGATAAAACCCAAGCAATAAAGCTTTAGACTCCATGCTTGTATCTACTGTAACAGCAGACCTCAACACGGTTTCCTACTCTTAAAAATTATCAAGTACTCTGAGCTATGTATGTTGGTTACATCTATTAGAAGTATTTTAACAGCCTTTTCAGAATTGTCAATCTTCTTTACTCAATAAAACTCATAAGGTTTGTTAAAAGTTAATCACAACGTCACACACAAAATTCTATCAATTAATGTTTCATATTCTGTTATGTTAAAATCCAATCTACTTTGCAGTATAGAGGTTATCTTTTAACCATGCAAGTTTAAAAAAATTTTTTTTTGTTCTAATTAGTTACACATGGCAGTAGAATGCACTTTAAAACACCATATGTAAATGGAGTATAACTTCTCATTCTTCTGGTTGTGCATGTACAATCACACCGGCCGTGTAGTATATATGCACACAGGGTAATAATGTCCAATTCTTTCTACTATTCTTCTTACCCCCCCTGCCCCCTCCCTTTCCTTCAGCCTAATCCAAAGTAACTCTATTCTTCCCTAGCCCCCTCTCCCTTGTGAATTAGCATCCTCATATCAGAGAAAACATTTGGGTTTGGGGGATTAGCTTACTTTGTTTAGCATGAATACTCTCCAGCTCCATCCATTTACGAATCTGCCTCAAACAAATAATTCTTACCAATGAGAAAATTTGCATTTGTAAGAATAAATTAGAATTTTAGAAACCATGTATCCACTACTATTAAGCCTGACAACTTTCTGAGATACTTCAATGGATCAGTAGGAATATTTATGAAGTATTTTACTATTGCCTAATAGAATGCATCAGTATTTGGAAGATAATATAGTGAATCAATACTTTCCAAATGACTGGGGCATACTGTTAAAAAATCTTGCATGGGCATACCTTTTCCACACATCCTCATCAACACGTATTGTTGCTTATGTGCTTGATAATTGCCATTCTGACTGGAGTGAGATGAAATCTTAGAGTAGTTTTGATTTGCATTTCTCTGGTGAGACTGCAAATTGGTTGCACTATGGATATTCTTCAGAAAACTTGAAATGAAGCCAGCATTTGATGCAGCTATCCCACTCCTTGGTTTATACCCAAAGGACTTAAAATCAGTATACTACAGTGATGCAGCCACATCAATGTTTAAAGCAGCTCTCAACTCACGATAGCTAAACTGTGGAACCAACCTAGGTGCCCTTCAACAAATTAAAGGATAAAGAAAATGTATATATATATATGTATACACACAATGGAATATTACTCAGCCATAAAGAAGAATAAAATTATGGTTTGCTAGTAAATGGATGGAACTGGAGACTATCATGCTAAGTGAAATAAGTCAGTCCCCCCAAACCAAAGGTTGAATGTTCTCTGATATGTGGATGCTAACACACAATGGGGTGAGGGAAAGTAGGAAAAGAATAGAAAGTCATTGGATTAGTCAAAGGGGAATGAAGGGAGGGGGGTGGGAACAGGAAAGACAGTAGAATGAATCGGACATAACTTTCTTATGTTCATACGTGAATACAGGACCAATGTAACTCCACATCATGTTCAACCACAAGAATGGGAAGTAATATGGGGCTAAGATTGTGGCTCAGTGGTAGAGTTCTCACCTACCCATGCATGAGGCACTGAGTTTGATCCTCAGCACCACGTAAATGAGAAATAAAGATATTGTGTCCTCCTAAAACTAAAAAATAAATATTAAAAAAAATGGGAAGTTATATAAGTACATATAATGTCAAAATACATTCTACCATCATGTATAACTAAAAAGGACAACAACAAAAAAAATGTTTTTAAAGATTTTTAAAGCAGGAAAGAAAAAAGTTGGAAAACAATAAAACAGTGCCTCATCTCATTCTAGAAAAATAGACAAACTGAAAAATGTTAGTAAAATAAATAGAAAGCTCCTCTGGAAAGAAAACCATTTCAATCCAAGGCCACCTAACTCTTATCCATGTTTAACATTATCATTTATGTTAACTGCAAATTCTCTGCAAGACACAGAAAACACACTACAAATCCAAAATTTCATAATAAACCAAAATATTTTCCTAGCAGAATTCATGAAAGAATGTACAAGAAAACCATACCTGAAAGGGAGAATCCTGTGCCAAAGATGTTCTCTTAGCATTCTTTAAAATCCTCCGCTGAGCAATGAAACGAATCAGATGGTTTGTTTCAGGAGAGCCCCGGGTGCCAATTGAAGAACGTCGACGAGACTTTTTTGTAATGAAATTCTCTTATAAATTGGAACAAAACACAGCAATCATTAGTAATCATGTCCAAAGCTGGTGATGTACCAGCCTGAGAGAGAAAACATGACATGTTACACAATACTAAGTAGAGAATTATTGGCAAGGTAATTCTAACCATCATCAATTGGGTAGAAATCTTTGTTTTGTCCACTCATTTAGTCCATGCTCCTAAAATAGTGCCTGGCACATAGAAGGCATCTATGAAAGTTGTCGAAAGATACAATAACACATTTCATCTAGTAGTTTTATTTTTGTTCCATATTTCCTGCATACAGAGGTGGGTAATGGCTTTCTTTTGACTAAGAACTCCTCCTTTTTTTGAATTAGTTTTATCCACAATGACAGAAAGATTACCTAAGCACCTGAATAGCAGTCCCCCTTTACCCATGATTTCAGTTACCTAGGGTCACCCAGCTGGAAAACATTAAATGGAAAATTCCAGAAATAAACAATGCATAAATTTTAAATTGCATTGTATAACAGATGAAATCTCAAGTTCTCCAACTCCAACCTATCTAGGATATGAAACAAACTTTGTCAGGCATGTCCAGCATACCCACACATTAAGTCACTTAGTAGCCACATGGGCTATTTAAATGGTCTGATAGTATTTGTGTTCATGTAAACATTATTATACTTAATCATGGCCTGAAGCTCTAGAGTAGTGATGTTGGAAATTCAAACATACCAAAAAGAAGCTGCAAAGTGCTTCCTTTAAATGAAAAGCACAATAAGATGTTTAGAGAAACAGAACAACTTCATATGACTTACTACAGTAAAGTTATAATTTTTCTGTTATTAGTTAGTTGTTCTTAAGCTTTTACTCTACCTAATTTACAAGTTAAACTTTCCCACTGATACACATGTACAGGAAGGAAAAAACAAGCACATACAGGGTTAAGTTCTATCTTCAGTTTCAGAAATCCACTGGGAGTCTTTGAATACATCCCTGTGGATAACAGCAGCAGGTTGTGAGGGTAGAGACCACTACTATGCTCTTTTGCTCTTAATCTTTCAAGGTAATTTTTTTTTCTGAGATACCTACTTACCTTCAGCACACTACCCTAAATTTTGCCCTTTTGCCTGAGTACAAAACAGATCTAGCGTTTTACAGTCCTAAGAGTGATGTTCCTTTTTTCTTTTTTAAAATATTTTTTAGTTGTAGACAGACACAATACCTTTATTTGATTTACTTTTATGTGGTGCTAAGGATGGAACCCAGTGCCTCACATGTGCCAGTCAAGCATTCTACCACTGAGCCACAACCCCAGACCCAAGAGTGATGAACACAGAACAACAACAAAAACAAACAAAAAAGAACACAGAACAAGTGCCACTTCAGCCTTGTCTCATTCATGTCTCATACTGCGCGATAACGATTGGTCTCTCCAGTCTCCTGCTATACTCCATTTCTAAATGTCATTCTCTAATCCAATTCTATTCCCATATTTCTTTCTTATCCACCGAAGTCAGACTTCACTGGTGAATTTCATTTCTACTGCTTGAACACCAGCCCAAGTCAATTTTCTGTTTGTGATTTTTAAAAGAGGCACATGCCAATCTATTGATGTTATTTTTTTGAATTGATCCTCAACTTCCACTTATTTTTGCTATATATAAACATTAATGAACGACTATTCCTATTATACACCCTCTTAGATCCCCCTTGTTGGGTCAAAAAGTGATTCACACAGTTTTCCAAGATGGGCATGGAACACACCTGATTTAGGATCATCATCAAGCTGGGTGCTCCAAGACCTTATTGCCCCCATCTGCCATGCTAGATGAGTTGGGCATGTGCACTGAAGTCACCCAGGCCATGCTGCAAGCCTATGATCCCAGAAACCCAGGAGGCTGAAGCAAGAGGATTTCGAGGCCAGCCTCAATCTTTGTGAGACCCTGTCTCAAAAAATAAAAAGAGCTGGGATGTAGCTCAGTTGCAGAGTCCCTGGGTTCAATCCTCAGTACAAAAAATTTAAAAGGCAAAAAAAAAAAAAATCACCTGAATAACCAAGTTTGCAGAGTCAATCAACTTAGACACCTATTGTAATAAGATGGAGAGAAACAACAAAACTAATTATACTAATGTGATTTTTATACCTGAAAAGCAGTACAATAGAATGACAACTTTTCTTACCTGAAGAGTTCTTAACAGAGCTTTCAGGTGTAATTCCCAATTGTTCTATGGTTGCTGTGGAAAAGTTCAAAGATGATTTAAAAGTATCTGGTGTGCAAAGATCAGGAGTCATTCCTGCTGCATGCTTCTGAGGAATCACAAGCTTTCCAGTTCCCAAAATGAAAGCAGCATTTTCTGAAATGGACAAGATGTTGTAGGGCATAAACATCATTATCAAGATAAATACCTAAACCTTAAATTTCATGAAGAGGCAACAGATCACCACATACCAGCATTATTAATTGCAGACTCTTTGATTTCAGAAGGCTCCTTGTCTTTTGAATTAGTATCCATCTAGAAGACAAAATTTAAAGAAACAAAAAATAACCCACCACCAAAATTAATGTGGCTAGACTAAAATCCTTATTCAGGATTGAATGCCAATACAATTTATATCAGCATGAATAGATTTTTTTGAGGTATAATGGCACAACACTTAAAACCACCACCAATCTTCACACAATAATTTTAATCTTTGTGTCTGGGCTAGCACCATCTTGCACTCTGACATTCCTATGTGTACATAAGCAATTGCTTACACAAAAATAGATACTGTAATGTTTTCTTCTTGGATCATTTTTGCTCCAAATTACAATTACACGTAAGTATGTCGCTGATATACACAATTCACTTTCAACTGGGAAGTATGGCAACTTCCTATGAGAGGGAGCTAACCCGTAATTCTAAATATTTTGATTTTTTTTTTTTTTTGTATATAGCTGCCATAAAAAGAGCTGTTGAGAGAGAAAGAAATGGAGTTACTGCTGTTCAGCTTGAAACAAAGCAGACCCCTCAATCTTTCTGGATATGTGAGTCATCTGTGTATCCCCGATAAAGAGGCAGCTGTGTGCATTTCCCGAAATTCTAAGTGAGCAGGTCTGGAGGGACCCCGGAAAACTCATTCTAAAGACCACCCCGGGTGACCCAGGGCAAGTCGTAAGTGGGTCACCTTCCGCGTCCCCGTGCGAAGTGCTAAGTCCAGCAATTCCGAGAGACACCCCGGAGAAGGAGCACTGCCAACCCACCCCGAAGCCAGAGCCCTGAGGCGGGCCTACCTCTCACGCCCACCTCGAAGCGCCCCGCGCCCGGGTTTGCTCTGAGAGCACCGCAGCGGACCAGAGTCGCGGCTGTCTCCCTCTGTGGACCCTAGCTCTTCAGGGGGCTGCTCGACACCTCTGTGGACCCTAGCTCTTCAGGGGGCTGCTCGCCACGTCTGCCCACCGCGCTGCGCCCCGCGTCCCACACCGCACCTAGAGGTCCCCTGCCAGCCCACCGCTCCACAGCCGCCCGCCGCCAGATTCAAATTGCGGCCCCGCCCCCTCGATGCCGGCGTAGCCTCCGGAATCTGTACGCCGTGCGCCACCCGAACTCTCCTAGGCCTTTCTCTGGCCGTCAGGCATAGGTGAGGGCCCCTGGGACCGGAGAGTAGCCACCACTAGCTACAGGCACGCCCCCGATACAGCTGACTGACTGCTTTCCTGAGTCCCGGGCACTATTTTTTTGTGAGAAGCTCGCGGAGTAACCATTTAGCCGTTTAGCTCCGGGCCCAACCTTTCGATTGGATGCCGCAAACTTCGAAAAGAATCATTAGACCAATCCTGACAGAACGACGGACTGGCTCTTTTACCCAATCAGCCAATCCTGACTGCAGCCGTTTCCGCTGTGGGTTGAGCGAGTGGGAGGAGTTTTGTGCGCGGGTCTCTTCTAGCACTCCACCTTCTTCCTCCAACCCCGCCTCCGTATGCAGATGAGTGCCAACTAGAATTGAGCGTGCGCTTGCTCAATAACGCGTAGAGCAGCCGTTCGGCTGTAGTTTAGGCTCTGATTGGCCAATATCCCTTTCCGTCTAGTAGCATTCAGCCTCTGTTCCCTTCCTCCGCCCCGAGTGGGTTAGTTAGAGTCCACCCAGTGCAGGACTCTGATTGGCTAAGTGCTGGCCGGCGCCGCGATTTGATTGGCGAAGCTCAGTGTCGGTCTCGGAGCGGTGGGGGAAGGGCCGCTGGCAGGCAGAGGCGCCTAGGGGCGGGGTGGGAAGGAGGACCGGCCAACCCTGGGGTGTGGGACTGAGAGTGCGTGTGTGTGGTGTGTCCGCCAGAGAAGGAAGGTGGCGAAGGGAGGAGAGCCCGAGTGGGTGGAGGGAGGGGAAGGGCGGGAGGAGAAAAAGGTGGGCGGAGGGCCAGGTGGGAGGGTGGCGGCTCACTCAGGACCCGGCGGGGGCAGCGCGATGAGGCGGGTGACCCTGTTCCTTAACGGCAGCCCCAAGAACGGAAAGGTAAGGGGTCGGGAGGAGGCGCGGC
>NW_025999944.1:4972150-5028764 GCF_001458135.2 Marmota marmota marmota
GTCCCCGCGGCCTCCGCCAACCCGGCTGCGAGCCCCAGCCCGCCCCGCGCCTCGGCTGCCCGGGACCTGCGCCGACCCGGCTGCCTCTCCGCGGTCCTTGAGTCCAGGGTAGGGGTCCTGGAGGAGGAGGGAGCGGGGCGCGCCCAGGGCCGAGGTCCTCTCCCACCTCGTCCCCTGAGACCCCGCAGCCCCCTCGCCTGGCCAGAGCGGGCGCCTCTGTCCACCTGGGTGCTGAGTAATGCTGCCCGGGAAAGTGGCAGTGCCAACAAAGGCTTGTCAGACTGGCCAGGTAAAAATAATTAAACTACCAGTGGAAGCGGGGGTAAATCCTAGGTCGGGTAGAGGATTTAAAAACAGGGACATCTTCACGATGGTTTTCCTCTGGCTCTTTTAGTGCCCCAATTACCTGAGCCCCGCTGCGGTAACAAACTTCTGTGCACGTTTTATTATTTCGCCTAATTTTGATTCCTCCGAAAACTGTGACAACAGACCAACAAGAGTTGATTTGACAGCCTTGGCTGTGTTGAGCCTTTGTTGAGGGTGTGGTGCTAAATATTTTTCCAGTGCTGGAGCAAGCCAGAATGAGTCCTGTTCCTTCTCAGTCTCCTGCCCCACCCATGAAAGTTGTTCAGCTTCTTTGGAAAATTTTGACTGTTCAAGGCAGGCGTTTATTGTGTGGCTGAGTGACACCCAGAAGCCGCTGAGTCTTTAGACTGGAGGTAAAAGTAAATTGGCCTCATTCTGTTCATTCCCAGTATACTTTGATTTCTGAGCATTCTGAAAACAATAATTTTTAAAATGGCACAACTGGCCAGGCACATTTAAAAAAAAAAATGTTTTTCCACCTACTCTGCAGTTTTGAGTAAACATGTTCTGAACCACAGTGTGGGATTTATTGACTATAATTTTGTGTTCTGGTCTTGGAGATTTAATACTCATACAAAACAGCATTGGCGTAAAGTCAAGTTCCTGAATTCCCAAACCTCAAAAATGTGCTTCACAACTTAACGTTCCTTAAACCTGTTTTGTAGTTAGGTAGCATTCCTAATCTGAAATCTATGTTGTTATTGAAAGATAGAACCAAAGTGATAATTTGCCTCAAAGGCAAACCTCTTACTGTTTTATCCACTATCTCTGGTGTTAGTCTATGAAAAAGTTTTTAAACTGAGTCATAGATGTTTAGCTAAGTTCTAAATCTTCTTTGAATCCATTGAATTTTTTGGTTATCAGAATTAGGTTTATCTGTTTATATTGTTATTTTAAAGCTATCATAGTTTTGACTAGCATAGATTTGGGGGTTTAAATTTTTTTTACTTTAAAAATATTTTATCAAAGAATCTCAAACTGTTGGGAGAAAGGCAACTCAAATAATCACAGATAAATGTTTACCTTACAAAGATCATAAAAATCCAAATAGGAAAATACTAATTTGATTTAAATAGGATGATTTAAAAATATAAATAGGATACTAGTTTGATTTAATATTAAAATGAAACAGTGCTGCAGTCCTTATTAACTAGAGAACATATTCTCCAAAGTTATCATGTTTCTTCTTCCTTCAGCTGATTAATAATAACAAAATACTATTATGGCTCTTATTTGACAAAAGAACAGAATAATGCATAATAACCTGCATTTGTGTATGTATGTAGTGACTAATGAGATTGTCATGAACATGACACAAATATTCATTTAGAACATGCTGAAACCAAGTGCTACTGAAATAAGAGTTTTCCATCTACCAATAGGAATATATATTTCACTTACATGTCCTTATTTACTTAGTTTTTATTTTTATTTCCTGGTCATAAGTATAATCTTTTATTTCAAGTAAGTTTTCATCTTATAGCTGGTATAGCAGTTGTGGGGCTGTGGCCATGGAGCTGGGTGTGGGCAGGCACACAGTTCTTCACAGGGTAATTCACCATAGCCTCATCACAGGTTTTCTGTGTATAAATAAATGTAAGTGTAACTGATGAATGTTTCTGATGTTGAAGAGAGGACTCTGCATTCTCTAACACTGGTTTCCTGAGTGGGATTGTATACCACAAGGGTGTACAAGATGATCCATTGGGATTTAGGAAGAAATACATCTATTATATTTTTTTTACTTAATAAAAAAAAATTTTTTTTCTAATCTGGAAAAACTAACAGAGGCCTTCAGACACTTAGCACATCACCTGATCTCAAGTTTTCTGCAAAAAGTAAAGGCCTTCCCTTGTGGAAAGACCTGTAGCTAGACATGTCTTCACTTACCGGTTTGCTCTGACATACATTATAAGGAAGATTATGAGTGCCATTTATATCATATCGTCTTAAATACATTGATCCTCACCAAATTGCCAAGTGATTTTAAAAGATTCCTCCACAGAAACTGCAAACTGAAGGAAATATTAATTATGCAGGTACAAGTAAACAAGAAGAAAATGGCAGAGTTGCTGGTCTTCTAGCATAAATTCTCTTTGGATTTCAGAAGTCAAAAAGTTCGAAGTTTTAAAAAAGACTATTGGGGTCAGGTTTAATAATTGGTATTAACAATCAGCCTGTCTTTTGGTGTATGTTTTTAAAATATTAGTGATGGTATGAGGTCATTCTAATTAGGAAGACATTTAAAAATATTTTCCATCACATGAAGACAAGTGGCCTCAGGGTTTTTTGTTGTTGTTGTTGTTTTTTCCCTTTTTTTTTTAAATTAATATGTAATGTCAACCTTGTATTTAGTAGAGTCTTACTTTAATGATAAATATTATTTCAGGGATTATTTGGGAAAACATGTTCTGACAATAGTATATAGTTTGTAAATAAATATACAAATGTTAGACCACATGCCCAAAAATGTTTCACCAATGGATTGCAGAATAAAAAATATTTGAAGTTCATAGTTTTTAAAAATTGGGATCTTTAAATTATGGGGTTTTTAAAAATTGTTGTCTTTAAATCACTCAAAAAGTTATGCTTGCACCTTTCATCTTTTTCTCCAAATGCTTTAGAATACCCATTTTCTCTTTAATATTCCCCTTAAGAGTTACCATTATGGAAATTGTTATGAAGATTCAGACATCTGAATGTAGTATGTGACTTCTGATCAAACTGATGTTCATTCTACATTCATGCACATCTTGAACACAAAATACTTTTTCTGAAAATTTTAAATACTTCAGAATAAACTGTGCAAATCATGATCCTTTGGTATACTGGAGTCCTTCGTTCTTTCAGATAACACCAGAATACCTTTTGAGTGTGAATCATCACGCCAAACACTGAAGACATAGTAGGCATAGGAACATCTGCATTCTGTACTGATGTTTACTTTGTTGGTCCAGGAAATAACTGTTTTCTTCTGGCTTTGGTATTAGGTCAAAATTCATTGAAGTTATTATATATCCAGATTTGAGAACCCTTTACACTATTAGAGCTCAGAAAAGGTAAAAATATATGTGAACATTTACCTCTGAAAATCTAAACATTAATAAGAATTTTGTGAGAATTACTCTTGAAGCTTAAACATTTCATGATATATTTATATATACAAAGGGATGCAATAAAGAATATTAATATACACATGATTAAAAAGAAAATATAACAAAATGTCTATTAACCTGCCATTACAACCCAAGAACTAGTGTATGACCAACAACTTGATGTGCTCATCCTCTTCCCGATTCCCCTGCCTTTCCCATAAAGGCAGATATTTTCATGAATTTTGTATTACTCTTGGCTGTTTTTTATTTCTTTTTTAAATCAGTATTTTTTGCCACATATATACGGAAACTATATATTTTTTGTTGTCAGCTTTTAGATATATTGTATTTCAAGTTGATATCTTTATGAAGTCTTTTGCAACTGGATGTTTTCATTCAATATATTTCTGACATTCTATGTGTAATCTTCTATGAGTGATAGTATATGAGTGATATATTCATTTGCACTGCTTTATTGAAATTCATTATATTTTAAAAGAATACCATCATTTTTCCACTCTCCCATCAATTGTTGTTTGGTTTTGGTCTTTGTATTTTATTCTTAGCAATGCTGCCCTGAATATTCCTGTATTTGTCTCCTGCTGCACATAAGCAAACATTTTCTGGGGCAGTAGTGCCGTGCATCAGAATCTCCAGGAGGGCATGATAAAACATATTGCCAGACTCCATCCCCTGAAGATATGGGGTTGGGTTAAGTGTTTGTTTCATCAGATCTTCAGAAATTTATAACATTACAGGTGTCCAGATCCTGCCTCTTAGAACCACTACTCTAATGCTATAGTGTATATGTGAAGTTGTAATTACCAGGTATTGAGGTATGCAAATGTTCAGTTTAAAAAAAAAAAATACCAAATTGTTTTTCAATCATTGTGGTCATTTATATTCCCATCAGTAATGCATACTTTCTACCATGGATTCACCTCCACTCCAACACTTGGTAGTATCAGAATTTTTATTTTATTTTTCTTTTGGGAGGTACTGGGGATTGGGTACTTGGGGGGCACTCAACCACTGAGCCACATCCCCAGCTCTATTTTGTATTTTATTTAGAGACGGTCTCACTAAGTTGCTTAGCGCCTTGTCATTGCTGAGGCTGGCTTTGAACTCACGATCCACCTGTCTCAGCCTCCCAAGCCACTGAAATTACAGGGGTGTGCTACCGTGCCTGGCACTAGAATTTTCAATTTTAATATTCCTCTTCTTGATCTTAGAGTTAGATATGTCATCATTTTAGAACAAAATCATTTTATTTTTTAACTGCAAAAAGTGTAGTTAGAGTAAATTGAGTTCTGCATTTTAGTTTTGAATTATAATTGGTGCTTTGGTTGAGAATCATGCATGAATTTAATTAATTGTGTATTATGTATATTACATTTTGGGGTATAAGAAAAAAACTTTATAAACATGTGCAGGTTTTAATTTTTAAATGTTGCATTTGAAAGTGGTTTTTTGTTTTTTGTGGTGCTGATGATTGAACCCAAGGCTTTGTGCATGAGAGGCAAGCACTCTACCAATTGAGCTATGTCCCTAGCCCTGAAAGTGGTTTTTAAAGGAAAATTAAAACTAGCCAAGGCAGCTAGTCATGGTGTACCATTTACTTTCCCAACTGATAGATAACTTTCACTTGTCATGGGATCTGAAATTTAGAAAGGATTAAGTCTAGGGGCTGGAGATGTGGCTCAATCGGTAGCGCGCTCGCCTGGCATGCGTGCGGCCCAGGTTCGATCCTCAGCACCACATACAAAGATGTTGTGTCCGCCAAGAACTAAAAAATAAATATTTAAAAAAAAAAAAAAAAGAAAGGATTAAGTCTAAATAGTAGAGTAATATGGTCATCATACAGTTGAATTAACATACTTCTCAATTTACTCTGTTCCACAAGAATGATTCTTAGTGTCTAAAGTATTTAAAGAGCCAGTCGGTGACATGGTTCATGATGAGGAATATTATACTCCGGAAGCAAATAATCTTTATAAGCAAGATCATTTTTTTGAGTGCTTGGCCTCTCTTTGGCTTAGTATGAATACTAAAATAAGATAAGTACAAATTGAGCATTCCTATCTAAAATTTGAAACATTTCAGATTTCACATTTTCAGATTAGTGAAACCTTAAAATCTATGCAAATATTCCAAAATTCAAATAAATAGATAAATAAAACATTTTTTAAAAATAAAAAATCTAAACCACTTCTGGTCTCAGGCATTTTGGATAAGGGATATTCAGCCTATATATATCTGTTAGCAGTTACATCCTTGATATACAAGATTTCCATTGCTTTTTCCTAACACAGTTATTATATAAAGAAATGTACATGTTACCGCTCCGTTTGATCTCTAGTAACTTAAAAACCCCATTCTTGTGTATCACTTTTGTATGTTGATATATGTTTAAAAATCCAATTACCTGTTAATTTTAGTAATAGTCTTAATATCTAATATTGTTGGTATTACAATGTACTTCCTTTTTATTTAGAATGTATGCACATTACCATTGATTCAAATCCACTCCAACACTTGGCATTATCAGAATTTTCAATTTTTAATACTTCCGTTCTTGATCTTAGATATGTCATCTAACTCTGGTGTCAGTATACATGAATGATTCTAGTTGAAAAACAAATCCCAAGTATAGACTTCCAAGTGAAAAACAAGTACAGTTAGACCAAGTTATGGAAAGTTTTACAATTTATGGAACTGTAAGGTTCTTCATATTTATTTTGTTTCCTCTAATTGACAACCCTTTGGTTATTCCACTTAAAAGAAGTTGTCAACTGCCAGACTGTCAACTACTAAAATCATCTTATTTGTAAAACTAGTGTCTAGAGCATTGGAGACATTAAAATAAAATGTTTTCCCCTTTCCATATCAGTAATACAGGTTCATTGTAACAAATTTGGAGAAAAAAAAATCTCACCAAAATAAGCCAAAATTCGTTTATTCATAGATCCCCACCTTTAATAGTTGTAAGAATATTACTCTAAAATTGCACTAACATTGTATGCTTTGTTTTGCAACTTAATGCCACTAAAGAAAAATAACTGACACATTAAAAAAAGGTGTGTTCTAGTTCAACACTTTGATAGTAATGGAATTTCACTCAACATTCAAGAAACACTTGTCAGAGACCTACCTTAAATCAAGTAATGTAACATTTGACTAAACCTGTTCTTGGATTTAAACTGGCAGCACTTATTTTGATTTCAGAGATTAGAGTTGCGCTGGGAATGTATTCAACTACTTTACCTGGTAACATTTGGTTACCTGTATTCACAAAATTAATAGCAACTTTTTACAAATTTAAACTACTTCATTGAAACTTTATATATAAAGTCAGAAAATAATTGGTAAAATAATTATGTTTAATTCTGTTTTCGAATTGATTATGTGATAAAAGTTGACCTCAGTTCTTACCTTGACTCCTTAACAGTTTTCCAACTTGCAAGGGAATACCTATGGAGCTTTTGATTAGCTTGAGACTAGTCCTTATCAAACAATATATGTGGGTTTTTCTATCACAGAGTCAGATTTGACTTTATGGGGAAGAAACAAAAGATAGCAACACACCTCTCCTCAATTTGTTACTGTCAGTTGCTATTTCATGAGAAAAACCTAATAGAATTAAAATAGATGTTACTTTGTTCTTTTTTTTTATTCTAGTCTTTAGCACTGTCCAATAGAACTTCTGTGATGGAAGTATTTCATACTGTCATGCTTAACATGGTGACAGTAGCCATTGTGGTAGTAGTAAAGCACTTGAAATATGCTTAGGAAGGAATGAACTGCATTTTTAGATTTTAATTCACCTTAATGAATCAACATTTTAATATTCCTGTGTAGCCTAAGGCTTTTGCATTAAAAAGTGCAGCATTAGAATGTAGCAAATGGCCTTTATTTTTTATTAGAATCAGATCACAGGAAGCTCACATGGACAACAATTTAATTTAATTAGAAAAATAAGTCAAAGTCTTAAGCTCTAATACTTAAGTACAGATGTTTAATATAGACAGGTGCATTAATCTTGGATCCATTTATAGTGTGACCAATAGAAGCAAAGAAAATTCTGAGAGAGGAAGTTAACATTAGGGCAAGGAGGGAATATCAGGCAAAAGAAAGCTATGTAGAAATATATAAAATGCAGAGGTAAATAAGAGGAAGAAGAGAAGATTTAGAAAATTCTAGCAACCATGACCAGAATGTTGGATGTTGGAGAGGAGCCCCCCCTACCCTCCCCTAATAATATCTTGATATAAAATCATTGTGCATCTGCTTTGGCAACCTCTTACTTTGTTCTTTCTCTTCACGTTCTTTGCCTTAGCACAACCAGATTTGCTGTACATAATGCCATATGTACTATATTGTCTTCCTTTTCTCCCCAGAATATGCAATAATAGGCTCTGTTGCAGAGGAGAATGATGATACAAAATTAGGGGACATTTTATTTAGGCTTCAGTTATTTATGACATGCCTTCTGTGTGTGTAAGATACTCTACCAAGGGCTTTACATTATATTTTCCATCATGGTAACGTATAAGAGTTTTCCATGTTAAACATTTTTAAGTATATAATTAATTAGTGTTGAGTAAGTAACATTCACAGTGTCTGTGACCATCACTGTTTATTTCCAGAACTTTTCATTATCCCAAGCAGAAATTAATTCTCCATTCCCATTTCTGCTGTGGTAACTTCTAGTCTACTTTTTGTTCCTGTGATTTTGCCAGTTGTACCTTTATATAAGTGGCATCATATTTGTCCTTTTATGTATCTGGCCTATTTCATCTAGCATAATGTTTTCAGGCCTCATTCTTGCTGTGGCACACATCAGAATTTCATTCCCTTTTAGCTGAATAATATTCCATTGTATGTATTTTATACCACATTTTGGTTATTCTGTCATCTATGGACACTTGGGTTGTGCATTGTTTTTTATAGTCGGCCTCATGTCCTTGCGATTGTGCTTGCCTTCAGCCCTTTCCCAAGTACCCCTCCTCGTAGCTCTCTTCCAGCCCACATCCAGGTCCAACAGAAAAGAGCTGGAATCTGAGTGCTCTGCTTTTGCAAGATTGCACGCTGCTGTGTTAGGGAGCACCTCCCTCCATGCCTTGCTATCCATTTATTTAACTAAACTTGTCTGCTCCAGTCCCTGGTGGGCAGGAACATCATGGGTCCTCATTTCATGTGGCATTTTTACATTTGTATATGTTCATGGAAAGCCAGTCAGGTGCTTGTGTTCTGTGTGCAGCACCTCACCTGCTTTTCATTCCTAACTTCAGAGGTCCTTGTCTGGTAACACTACAGCCATGTGGCTCAGTGATTACGAACCCAGGTTTACAATGGTGACCAGAGCACAGAATTCATTTACATGAAGGGATTCCCAGGCCCCTGCTTAAGCAGTGGCAGCTGTCTTGTTTAAAGACAGTGGTTGTCACCCAGTTGTTGTATTCAGAATGTTAGATGCTACAATGTGGCTTTTACAAAGCAATGAATATAAATAGTTATTGAAGAGCTGAAAAGTGGGAAATTGTTACCTTTCCTATGATAATTGATATATTAAAGGACATAATAAACTATTAAGTTATTCCTACTCTAAAAATGAATCATTCCTATAAAAAGGAATAATATCAGAACACGAAAGACTTGAGGTGCATAGTCACAGGCACAGAGATCTCGGCCACTTTGCTAAGCCCTTATATTCTTGAGCTCACTTCAGTTTCAACTTTCTGAGATGTTACTGTTTTTTTCATTATCAGTTAAAGCAACAGAAATATAGAGTTTGTCTCAAGGTGACAGACAATGTCAGAATTTGGATTTAAGCACAATTCTACCTTTGGAACTGGAACAGCACTGTATTTAAGACTATAGATTGTTTTTGGTCAGTGGTGATTCTGTATTCTCTAATTTTGGTTTTCTACAGTGTGAGGCACTGAGTAAATTCATGAGTCATAAAAGAGAAAGGGACGCTATTAAGAACCCCTTGAAATCTCCTTTTATATGATAATCTGATATTTTTAGTCCTATTTATAGTGTGATGGTTTGTAATTTGTGGGTGATGAAATTAATTGTATAAGTTGTTCAAATTAATCTGGTGTGTTTACAGGTGGTTGCTGTATATGGAACTTTATCGGATTTGCTTTCTGTGGCCAGCAGTAAACTCGGCATAAAAGCCACCAGTGTGTATAATGGGAAAGGTGGACTGATTGATGATATTGCTTTGATCAGGTAACCTACACCTTTTAATAATCTGTCAACACGGGCCCTCAGCTTCTTGGTGCTGTGCTGTTTCCCTTAAGCTGTATTTTCATCACTACAGGATTTGGTGATGAAGACAGGATTTGGCAAGTGATTGTCTAGAATTGACTCTTTAGTATATTTCAGCATGTTGATAGTCTTTCTGCATAGTTCATATATGAGTATGAGGATGTCTTCTTTGTGGTACTTGAGATAAAACCCAATAAGACATGCAGTTTTTAGTTTTAAAAATCAAATTGATCTCTTTTATATGCAACTGCTTATTGCTAAATTTATTTCCTAAGAATGCTTTGAATTTTATAAATATCACAGACCTAATTTTATAACACTTGCTAAATGTAATAGAGCATCAGAGGCCCACAACAGTAGTACTTTTCTGGCTTGTTTTTTATTTTTTAAATATCCCAAGCAAATCCTCTCTTAAAAATAAGTGTAAAGTTCATTGCATTCCTTCTTCAAAAGGTCAGTGAATTTTGGGGGAGGAAGAGATTTAACCAAACAAACAAAAGTAAAAAGAACACAAGTACTGAATATGCCGGTTATGTTGTAATTGACTTGCCTGAATTATCCCATTTAGTTTGCAAAGGATAAGGATTTCTTTTTTTAATTGATGGTGTGGAGATAATGATGTTCTAAATTATAGTTGTATATAAAGTTAATCCAGGCCAGAATGACCTTTCAATGTAGTGTACTGCCTTTAAAAATCAATCAGTTCTAGTTCCTTCATTTAATAACAAGGAAACTTTAAGCTTCTGCTTTATCCAGGGCGTAGAGTTTCATAGTTGATTTTTGTTAACAAAAACAAACTTTCACATTAATCTAAAAAAAATTAACTGACATCATGCACAAGTAGTATATTATAAACTATAATATACAAGCACGTTAGGAGAATTTTTTCGTTTTTCAACATCTCTCTCCCAGCCTATCTTTCATTTCAGTAGAAAATTGAGGAACATCATTGAATGGTCTATATATCAATCTAATTTTCAAACACAAATTCTGATTCTAACAAAAAAACCAATGTGTTCTATAATGTCCTGTAATGTCTGTAATTCAAAGAATATTACTGAAGCCTTCAGAGCTAGCTGTTTACTGGTTTCTGGTTCATAGTAGGGTCTCTGATCATTTATTTATACTAATGGTGGGATGGATGGCAGGAGAGGAGGATATACACTGATAGTCTACAGTTTTAGGTTATATGTGATCATTTGTGTTTGGGTGTGTAGTGGGTGAGTGGTTATAGCAGTGACTTCAAATGTATTTTTCCTGGATTTAATATGAAAATGTATTTTTATTTGTAAAGCACACAGCAGCTAATAATGATTTGGGAGAGAATTCCAATAATTTATTTAGGGGTAAAGAATTAAAATTAGAAGAAATTGACTATGACTTTAATCATATCCTTTGAGCATAATAGCACATTCTTCAGTTAATAAGAAAGCCAGATTCACAACTTGTGTAATGGGATTAGTTTTGTTTTGTTTTTTTTTTTCTATTTCAAAAAACTTCCATGAACAGGATCTCATTTGAATTTAAAACCAGAGACATTTAAGTTAGGGAGTTAACCAAAGCACTCAAAACTTAGCTTTTTCTCAGGGTAGATTGATAGCAAAACCTGTCTTTGATAGAATTTCAAGGAATAGTTCCTTAGTCAACAGATAATTAATGTTATTTCTAGATTTTGATGGTAGCTTTTTAAATTTTGATTTCCCCAGGGATGATGATGTTTTGTTTGTGTGTGAAGGAGAGCCATTTATTGGTAAGTGATTTCCTTAAAAGCCAATTTTGTCTGCCAAAATAAAAATAGATGAAATGGTAAATATTTTACCAAGAACTGTAAAGCTTAAAATTAAGAAGAATGTTGTGGCTATACTAAGATCTTCACATTCTTTGATTCCGCTTTTGGGTATATAATATATATTAATGTTCATCTTTATGATCATATTTTAGTATGGATACTTAATCATTTACCTGCCTTTAAAGTGCCCTGGACTTGTACATATTTGATAACGGTGACATAGTAGGGTAATTTTGATTTTAGAAATTACAAGTATTTTAAGATTTTCTTTTTCATTGTAGTTGTCAAAATTTCTCTGGAGTGTTGTGTCACATCTTTGTCAGCATATATTGCTTGACAGTCCTTCACTACCGATTAAATTAAATCAGTCAAAATGTGACATAAGCCACACAGAGGCACATACACCTACCTACCTTTTGATTTGGAAGACAGTATACACAGATGAAGACCTCAAAAAGCCTAAAGCTTAAGTAAAGTAAATATTCCTTAATGAGTACTTTATTTAATACCCTGAGTGCTTCTGAATTTGAAAGTCAGATGTAAAATCATATCAGAGTTTATCAAATTATAAACTTCAAGCTTCTATAGTTTCTTTTGTGTCATTTTGTCTTAGTGAAGCTATTGAAGAATCCTTGCTTTACATCTTTATTTGAATACCTTAAATATATTACTCAGTTTCATTGTGGCACAAAGTTTTGGCATCAAAAAGACCAATCTTCCTTAAGTAATTATTTTTACTAGATCACCAGAGGATTTTTCCTTCTTTACAGTATTTTAATAGAATATTTCATGGCCTTCTGGGTGGTTCTGGGTTGATTTTTCTCAGGTATGCAGTCCTTTTAATATGTGGTGTCAAGTGTGTATAGTTTTTTTTTTTTAATTTTTTATTGTTGGTTGTTCAAAACATTACAAATTTCTTGACATATCATATTCCTCACTTTGATTCAAGTGGGTTATGAACTCCCACCTTCACCCCATACACAGATTGCAGAATCACATCAGTTACACATCCATTGATTTGTCCAGTGGCGAGAGAGGTGTGTTGAAGTCTCCCATGATTATTGTATGGTGGTCTATTAGACTCTTGAACTTGAGAAGAGTTTGTTTGACGAACATAGCTGCACCATTGTTTGGGGCATAAATATTTATGATTGTTATGTCTTGTTGGTGTATGGTTCCCTTAAGCAGTATGTAGTGTCCCTCTTTATCCCTTTTGATTAACTTTGGCTTGAAATCTATTTTATTTGATACGAGTATGGACACTCCTGCTTGTTTCCGAAGTCCATATGAGTGATATGATTTTTCCCAACCTTTCACCTTCAGCCTATGTATGTCTTTTCCTATCAAATGCGTCTCCTGTAGGCAGCATATTGTTGGGTCTTGTTTTGTGATCCATTCTACTAGCCTGTGTCTCTTAATTGGTGAGTTTAAGCCATTAACATTTAGGGTTATTATTGAGATATGGGTTGTTCTTCCAGCCATATTTGTTTATTTCTGTTACTAAACATGGTTTGTTTTCCTCTTTGATTATTTCCCCCCCCTTTACTGTCCTACCTCCCACTGTTGGTTTTCATTGTTATTTTCCATTTCCTCTTCCTGTAATGCTTTGGCGAGGATGTTTTGAAGAGATGGTTTTCTAGCTGCGAATTCTTTAAACTTTTGTTTATCGTGGAAGGTTTTAATTTCATCTTCCATCCTGAAGCTTAATTTCGCTGGATACACAATTCTTGGTTGGAACCCATTTTCTTTCAGTGTTTGAAATATGTTATTCCAGGATCTTCTAGCTTTCAGAGTCTGTGTTGAAAGATCAGCTGTTATCCTGATTGGCTTACCCCTAAATGTAATCTGCTTCCTTTCTCTTGTAGCTTTTAAAATTCTCTCCTTATTCTGTATGTTGGGCATCTTCATTATAATGTGTCTAGGTGTGGATCTCTTATGATTTTGCACATTCGGCGTCCTGTAGGCTTCTAGGATTTGGGATTCTGTCTCATTCTTCAAGTCTGGGAAGTTTTCTCGTATTATTTCATTGAATAGACTGCTCATTCCTTTGGTTTGGAGCTCTGTACCTTCCTGTATCCCAATGACTCTTAAGTTTGGTCTCTTAATGTTATCCCATATTTCTTGGATGTTCTGCTCATGGTTTCTTAACAGTCTTGCTGAGCTGTCTATGTTCTTTTCCAGTTGAAATACTTTGTCTTCATTGTCTGATGTTCTATCTTCTAAGTGTTCTACTCTGCTGGTAGTATTCTCCATTGAGTTTTTAAGTTGGTTTATTGCTTCCTGCATTTCTAGGATTTCTGTTTGTTTGTTTTTTATAACCTCTATCTCCCTGTATAGTTGATCCTTTGCTTCCTGGATTTGTTTGCGTAATTCATTGTCGAAGTGATCTTTCATTGTCTGATTTTGCTGTTTAATGTCTTCCTTGATACTCCAGATCATCTGAAGCATGTATATCCTGAATTCTTTATCTGACATTCCATCTGCTGCAGCTGTTACCTCTTCTAAAGTTGCGTTGACCTGCATTGCTTGTGGTCCTTTCTTTCCTTGTCTTTTCATACTGCTTGCGTATCTTTCCTGCAGGCGCGGGCGGCGGCTCTGCTCTCTCCTTATTCCAATTGGGGTGTCGTGGCTACCACGCCGGCAGGTCACTGGGCCTGTTCTGGGCGCTGGCGGCGGCTCTGTTCTGCCCCTACTCCAATTGGGGTGACGAGTGTACCACGCCGGCAGGCCACCGGGCCTGATCCGCCAGTCGGTTGCAGGTTTGCCTACCCTGCAGACACGGGCGGCGGTTCTACTCTGCCCCTATTCCAAATGGGGTGTCGTGACTACCCCGCCTGCAGGACGCTGGGCCTGTTCCTGGCACGGGCGGCGACTCTGCTCTGCCCCTACTCCAATTAGGGTGGTGTGTGTACCACGCCGGCAGGCTCCTGGGCCTGATCCGCCGGTCTGTCGCAGGTCTGCCTACCTTGCAGGCGCGGGCGGCGGCTCTGCCCTGCCCCTCCTACCACGCCCGTGTACCACTGGGTCGCGGGTCTGCCCACCTTGCGGGCGCGGGTGGCGGCTCCGCTCCGCCCCCTCTCCAATTGGGGTCACGCGGTCACCACGCTGGCGAGCCCCTGGGCCTGCTCCGGGCGCTGGCGGCGGCCCCAAGTGCGTATAGTTTTAATCTGAGAAAAGTGTTCTTCAACTTTATGCATTTTGTCTTCTTGCTTTGATTTTCTTCTTTCAGAACTTTTTTGTATGTACATTGGATCTTCTATACTTTTCTTTTGTATCTGAAGCTTTCTGTTATAAATCCTTCCACCTCTTTCTTTCTTTTTTTTTTTTTTATTTTAAAGCTATTTCTTTTTACCTTTTTTCCCCCTAAAGACATTATCTGTTGTATTTATTTACTTTGTGTTTCATCTAATTTAGTCTTCTTTTCTGAAAGGGTTTTTCTTTTATTTCTAATTCACTCCTTAGTTCCTTTCTGAATGTTATAATTCTGTGTTGTTATTTCATACTTTTATTTATTTCTATTAGTATGTTTCAGAATATTAGGTTAGAGTTTTTAATCTATCATAAGTCTTTCTTTCTGGCATGTTTTATCTTTAGGAATACGATTCTTTCTTTAATACTCTTGTTTGGATCTGATCTCATCCTTATCTGTTGCTCATTTTTACATGAAATTAGTTGTCCTTAACTTAAGAAGGGAGAGCTGACCTAACAAAGTTTTTCTTATTATTTGGCTCTAGACTTCCCTTTTCTCTTGTTGTTTTGTGAAGTGTTAAAAAATATGGGACTCATTTTCTACATATGTTCTGGTCTATTAGGCCTTCGTAACTTTAGTGGGCTGCTCTTTCTTTGGTTTCTGTTGTCTTTGTTTTATTCAGCTTAAATTCTTCCCCTGCTTCTTGTTGTCATGTGAGCCTGTGTCCTTAGAAGGGAGCTTTGGTTTTGAGACATAATTCCCGGCCCTTTCAGGTCTCACCGCAAACTACTTGCATCGCCTGTCCCACTTTGAGTTGGCTGTTCTCGAATAGACTTCTTGAGCTGCGCAGCCAGCACTTCCGGTTCCCTTTGGGAGTCTTGGGTTCATAGTGTACCCTGTAGCTTCTCTCTACTTTTTCCTTCACAGACACTGATAACATGCTGTTCTTAGAGCTGTACATACTGGTTAGAATACTTCATCACCTACTTTTGTTTTAGTGCTGCCTATGGGTTAGGGTTTTGCTGACCTAGGAACTCTGGTATACTTTAATGGTAGATTTAATTTGAAAAGTTATACCATTGTCATCATCCAGAATCCCCAGTCTTAATATTATTGTTATTTTCTACATCATCTCTAGATCCTCAGACAGATTCTAAGCCACCTGAAGGATTATTAGGATCTCACACAGACTGGCTAACATTAAATGTTGGAGGGCGGTACTTTACAACTACACGGTAGGTGGGGTCTATGTGTGGGGTGTGTGTGTGTGTGTGTGTGTGTGTGTGTGTGTGTGTGTTGCGCGCGCACATTTGCGTGAAAGGGACTGAATGTACTGTTTGTTTTTTCCTTCAATTTGCTGATTCCCTTAAAAGATATTCTAATTTGATATAGAATCTTTTTCTAGAACTTATTTTGAAGAAAAAAGTAGAACATAGTACATATATCATTCCAGAGAAAGCATTAAAAGCATGATTTCAGTGTTTTAGAACATGCTTTTTAGATATCAGTGATACACAGGCAATGCAAATTAAAACTGATAGCATTAAAATCTGTAGGACTACAACTACTTATATTGAAGAGATCAGAAAAATCTAAGTGTAGAACATCTAGAATATTGTGATATAATGTCTTGCTAGAAGATTAGATAGCATGTAAATTGAAAGAAACTAAAATCATATTTAAATCAGAGGAAGTACCAGATTGGAAGGGAGTTTAATAAATGGCAACTTATTGCACGTTTTTGTTTCCCAGCATTACTCCTCCCAGGTTATAGCATGCATCTTTTTGAGAGAACAGCTGAAATCAAGTATGCTCTTGACTTAAATATGTTTGTTTATAAAGACACATGGAGAAATCAATTTTTTTCCCTGACTTCTTAGGAGCACTTTAGTGAATAAAGAACCTGACAGTATGCTGGCCCACATGTTCAAGGACAAAGGTGAGTATAACACATTGTTTTCACATTTTGTGTGTTCTATTTGTATGTGTTGACCTTACAACTGCTGGCCTTCTGTACTTTTAGTGGTATCAACAATTTTCATTGGAGTAAAACTTGCTGGTATATTATATAATTTTTCTTCCATGAATTTTAACTTTATTGTTTGCTTATGGGGGGCTTTCTTCATTATAATGTTAACACAGGTGTCTGGGGAAATAAGCAAGATCATAGAGGAGCTTTCTTAATCGACCGAAGTCCTGAGTACTTTGAACCCATTTTGAACTACTTGCGTCATGGACAGCTTATTGTAAATGATGGCATTAACTTATTGGGTGAGTAGTCTGCATAATTCCTCACATTCTTTAAAATTGAGATTTTTATTTTGTTTTCCATTAGTAATGTCTATTTTCATAGAGTGAAATATATCTTTTCTACATTTTCAACTGTAAGTTTTCACATATATGAATATTTATAGTTACAGAAATAGGTACTGACATAGGTAGTCTTTCAGGTCTGTAGTGTTTGTTTATATAGGTATATCTAATCCATATATTTTAATTTTAAATTCTAAAATTAACTTGAGGGAAAGTCTGAGTCCCTTTTGAAAAATGGGATTAAAATTCTTTCAGCCTTTCTACATTACAAAAATTTTGTGAAGGTTCATGAAAATGATATAGACAATGTATTTTGTTGATCTTATAATAATCACTATTTTTAAAGTAAAGTAGTGATTGCATATTTGAAAGCTTATAGGCCTTTCTATCAATAAGTTTTATGTTACTGTAACAACATACCTGATGCAGATAACCTAGGAAAAGTTAATTTAGCTCAAAGTTTTAGAGGTTCAACATCTATGATCAGGTGGGCCACATTGCTTTGTCCTCTGGTAAGGGTGGCAGTTGGTGGTACATCCTCCTGAAACATATGTAGGAGCAAATAGTCACATCTCAAACCTAGCAGAGAGAGAGAGAGAGACTGGAGTGGTTTCCCACAATCCCGCAATCCCCTTTGAGGACCTGCCCCCAGTGACCTAAGGCTCTCTCATTAGGCTCTCTCATAAAGGTCCACAGTTACTCCAATTCTGCCACCTTAGGAACAAGCCTTTACATACAGACTTTTAGGGTCATCACCATCTAAATAATAGCACCCTCCAGTGACTGAATTTGGCCTGATGTTAGTACTTAGGAAGTGTGGCGGTTTAGCTTTAGCAAATTTTTACCATATATGAATATGGACTTAGGGTGCCAGAGCCTTGATATTTTTTTAAAGAAACACTGGAATAAAATCTAAAATTTTATGTCAAATTATCTGATTTTTGAAATGCTACATGCTCAATGCATCAGAATCAGCTTGAGGACTGCTGGTTTATAATCTCTGTAGTGTAATTCCAAACACTCAGTGACTTTCAATGTTTCTATATTAAACTTTATAATATTCACTTTAAAATGAACCCATTGCAACAAAATGATATATTGGACACTCTCGGGGAGGTCCATAATTGTTCTGAAGTAAATTGTTCTTGCTTAAAAATTTTTTTTTTTAACTATCGGGTAGGATGGTACACATCTATAATCCCAGCAATTTGGGAGGCTGAATTAGGAAGATTGCAAGTTCAAAGTCAGACTCAGCAACTTAGACACTGTCTCAAAACGAAAAGGTCCGTGGATATAGTTCAGTGGTAGAGCCCCTCTGGTTCAATCCCTAGTACCAAAAAAATAATAAAAATAAATTACCAAATGTTGCTTTAAATGTTTTCCAACTTGATTTTTTGTTGTTGTTGTTATATTCATTCTGCATACATCATTATAAACATAGCCAATGATCCATATTATATAAGTCTTTTTCTTTTTGATACCTGCATCATTCTGCAGCTTTTCTCTCCGATGGCTACTTCCCTGGGTTCATTTTAAACATAACTTCAGCTTTCCTGTGAGCTCTTATTCCTCTCATTTTAATTTTTCCCTTATATTATTGATTGATAGCATTTTGTATCCTCTCAGATTAGAAAAATAGCATTCTATCTTAGATTTCTACAATCTATTACCAAGATTTGCTTGTTTTTCCTTTCTCGTGTTTTCCAACTATTTCTCATATTTATTTATTTGTCCAGCAATCAGCTTTCTACTAGATTCATTTTATAAAATGTTGCTTTTAATTAGTTTAGTTTCTCTTGAACATTGCCTACAGGTTCTCCTAAGTAAGTAAATGATTTAAAAATAATCTGTAGTAATTTTCTTGAAACCAAAAGGTAGTGAGGTGGGCTGGGGTCATAGCTCAGTGGTAGAGCATTCACCTAGCATGGGTAAGGCACTGGGTTCCATCCTCAAATCCACATAAAGGTAAATAAATAAAGGTATTGTGTCCATCTACAACTTAAAAAAAAAAAATGTAGTGAGAGGCAGAGTTGGAATTCAAATCCAAGTTTAATTGGTACTAACAGAAAATATACTGAATATCACTCCCTTTTCTCAAGGCTACATGTATAGGTTTTATATTTATAAGGCGTTTCTGGAAGTTTTCATGAGTAATTCTAAATGTCAAATTAGAAGTGCATACATACCACATTCCCTGAGAGGTTCCGATTTGCCCAGATGATCTTGGCAAACTGATAACAAGGCCCACTAGAACTTCTTTAAGGTGGGCTTCTCCCAGGGGCAAATACTCTATTTTCTTCAGGAGGAAGCTGGAGAGGGAACCGGCCTGGCATGGACAGGAGAGCAGGTGTCAGGGAGTTCCCTGAGTGGTATACTGGCCATCAATGACCTTTATTTTGCAATTGGATTACTGGAGATGAAATTTGGTTTCACTAGAAAAGATCATTTTCTTCTTCCCAAGCAACTGCTTACTGTTTTCTTTACAAGTTTAGAATTGTTTGAGGGGAAGGATTATGTCTCTTACTTTCTTTGTCATTTCTGAGTCCCTAGTGGTTTTTTTAAACAAGTGGACTCAGCCAACTGACTCTCTGAGTCTTTATTTGAAAGAAAGTGAGTCCCAGATTTCCTCCTGCATACTCTGGAGACAGGAAGCATATCAAGATACCTAAAGGATGTCTGAATGGGTTCCTTTTTTTTTTTTTTTTTTTTTAACCAAGTTAATTAAAGCAAGTGATAGGTGAAATTCCTTTTGCCATTTAGAAATATCTTTAAATTTTTTATTTTGGTGTAAAAAATTTTCTGAATTAGACTTTTTTTTTTTTTTTTAGTTTTTATTTTTTTAGTTGTTGATAGACCTTTACTTTTTTTATTTATATGTGATGCTGAGAATCGAATCCAGTGCCTCACACATGCTAGGTTACTGCTGAACACAGCCACAGACAGCCACAGCCCCCTCAATTATACTTTTGACTTTCATTGTGAAACTGATTTAAACTTCATTCACATTCATTTTTTGATTAAGTTAAATATATTTGTGGAAAACCTAATCAGATTCACTCCATTAAAAAGGAGTTAAGCGAACTGATCATTTTTTATTATGTTCATAATGAAATCACTAAATCAACTCTTATAGGAATAGGTAGTGTTAACATTTCTTGTTTGTGACCCACTTAAAGCAATTATCAGAAATAACTGAAATATGGAAGGCTTTGTTGTGATTTATTTTCTATTTTCTTTCACAGAAAAATCTGTATCAGAAATATTTTTCAGTATTCTATGTGTACATTCTAAACATTAGTTACTTGTCTACTATTGACTAACACTCTACTTGTTGAATTTCAGTCTCATCATGAGAATGTAACAAAGAATTCTATAAATATCAAAATGAATTGTGATCATAAAAGTCACATCCTTTGTTCTGATAGGTGTATTAGAAGAAGCCAGATTTTTTGGTATTGACTCACTGATTGAACACCTAGAAGTAGCGATAAAGGTGAGGTTCTTTTTACCATGGCTAGTATTACATTTATTGTAGGTATTGCCCAAAAGGCCCCACTAATTTTTTAATACCTGTTTCAAGAACTCCCAACCACCGGAGGATCATTCACCAATATCCCGAAAGGAATTTGTTCGATTTCTGCTAGCAACTCCAACCAAGTCAGAATTACGTTGCCAGGTAATTAAAGTAGATTTTAACATGACTTATTTGTATTATCTAGTTTGTGAATAAAATTTTACATTCTGTGGTTCATTTTTGTTTTGTTTTGCTTATTTTCCTTTATTATGCAAGAATGAAATTCAATTATGGGTCATAGCCTTGATTTAATTTCAAAATGGTTAGCAGAAAAGAGATGCAGTAGTTTTCTTATTGTCTAATTATGCCTTATGTAGTAGTTCTTGAGTAAACATGGAAAATGCAGCAATTTTTAACAAGTTATTGGCACAGTTGCTACGTATGGCTGGTCTGTGGCAGACACTTTGACTTTTGTGTATTGTAGCATTATAGATTTTGAAAATCACAGTGCCCATTTTTTTCTTAATAAAACTGTCTTGAATTCTTGAATTAATAAAATAATTTAGTTACAAATAATCAAGTTGAACTAAAATAACACTTAGCAGCAGATACATTACTGAGAAGGATGTCCGGCACATAAAGGAAGTATAGTCAGGCCATATCCTAATTCACATATAGATAAAACTTCTTTTACAAGGAACCCATTAAGGACATATACATACTTTATGTATCCAAGTTTCATTTGTTCATGCTTTGTAATAAATTCCAAGTGACTGAACCACCAATTGCTTCTAAAAGAGTTGGTGGTTAGCTCCAGTAATTACATTCAATACAAACAGATGGCTTAAGCATTATGACAGTTTGTGCTTTTTAATTTCAGGGTTTAAACTTCAGTGGTGCTGATCTTTCTCGTTTGGACCTTCGATACATTAATTTCAAAATGGCCAACTTAAGCCGCTGCAACCTTGCACATGCAAATCTCTGCTGTGCTAATCTTGAACGAGCTGATCTTTCCGGATCAGTGCTTGATGTAAGAATCATTTTTGGTTATGAGGAAAATTAAAATTTTAGGTTACTGAGCAATCTAAAAGAACAGGAGTTCTATCTGTGTCTTATTGGAGCTTTTTAAATAGTAGACAGATCATTTACTATGTTGATGATAAAGCTGAAGGCTCACTCTAAAAGTGGAATGGGTTGTTTTCATAACTTTGATATCCTTTATGTACATAGATCTGAAAGGTTTAGCAAACAATAAAAATGAACTCTTAAAATTAGATCCTGATCTCAATATAGTATCCTAAATCTATCAAAACTGGTATTTTTGACCAGATGGTGGCTCAGAGCTATAACCCCAGTAACTCGGGAGGCTGGGGTAAGGGGAGCACAAGTTCAAGGCCAGCCTCAGCAATTTACTTGGGATTGAATTCAGGAGCACTTGACCACTGAGCCACATCCCCAGCCCTGTTTTGTATTTTATTTAGAGACAGGTCTCACTGAGTTGCTGAGGCTGACTTTGAACTTGCAATCCTCCTCCTGCCTCACCCTCTCAAGCTGCTGGGACTACAGGCATGCACCAGGGCACCCTGATCTACACCC
Source organism: Marmota marmota marmota (assembly GCF_001458135.2). NCBI lineage: Eukaryota > Metazoa > Chordata > Mammalia > Rodentia > Sciuridae > Marmota > Marmota marmota. The sequence goes on from NW_025999944.1 coordinate 4,994,290, forward strand.
AGCTTTTGCCTTACAGTTTTTCAAACAGTTTCACATTCAGCTTCCATTTTGATAATTATAATTTGTGAAGGTCTCATGTTAACATCAACTTTGTAGATGAGCTTCCTGGCTTATCTAGTAGTTCCTAGAGTTCAGATCTAATGGCATGAACTCTTTAAGACGAATTTACAATTTAAAACTCACGTGTTTATTTTTTAACTTTTTACTCTCTGCATTGTGCATTGTGGTGTGAGCGCTGGAGCTGACAGTGTCTTGCAGCCATGGTTGGTACAGAAAGACCAGAGCAGTGACTTGTTAGTGTGTTGTTGCTAATTAATCCCTTTAATTGATGGCATTTGTATTCTGGCCTTTGAAATGAAAGTGGTAGTAGCCTCTTGAACAATCAAGAAGTTCATTTCTTGATTTCTACAGTGATAAGAGAAAATCCATACCCCTCCTAAATTTCTGCCTTCTTAGTCATACATTTAGTCATATGGTCATGCTCAAGGCTGTTGATACAAATAGGAATAGAGTGTTATAGTTCTGACTGCGTGGGTTCTTTATTTAAACCCTTTTCATGTAAAGTGAGCATGGTACTGTTTATTTGGCATGTTTCTCTTTTAAAACAATTGTTCTAAAAGAAATGTTTCTTTAAAACATCCTCAATTCTTATTGTGTTTCATTAAAAGAGTCTTCATAGTAAACAAAAATAATTGCAAATGTGTTGAATTGAGCTTCCCGCCCCCCACTCCTAGTTTTTTCTTTTACTGTTTACACCAATGGGACTAAAATCATGAACCTTAAAAACCAGGACTTTTTTCTTTGCAGTGTGCAAATCTCCAGGGAGTCAAGATGCTTTGTTCTAATGCAGAAGGTGCATCCCTGAAACTGTGTAATTTTGAGGATCCTTCTGGTCTTAAAGCCAATTTAGAAGGTGAGATCTTATCTGTAAATATCTGTTCCAGGGTGAAAGGAGACCAGGAAGTAAAAAGCTCCAGGAAATCATTGCTAAGGGTCGAAAAGAAAAGAGTAGGGGACAGGTTTTATCTGCTGTTGTATTTGGAGAGATTGCAAAGGGTCAGTTGCTTCCTTGGTCTTAGTCATATGAAAACCAAACTTGAGGACTCAGAGATAAAGCCTGAAATAGTTAATGAGGCTTCAAGTTGGACAATTAAATATCAACATCTTAACCCTCAAGTAGAATTAAATACTCTTATATTGACTAACAGGAAGAATTTCAGTTTGCAAAACGCCAAATTTTTTTTTGTCAGTTTTTAATAATTCATTATTGCTTTGTTGGGTTTGTGAATTGGGCGTGTTGTTCACTTGTATTTTTAGGAAACACATTTTTATCTTCCACGTCATGAACAATTTATGGTGGCATAAAAGTGCTAACCACCTAAGATAAGATTGATTGCTTGGGCTAGGGTTGTGCCTCAGTGGTAGAGCACTCGCCTAGCATGCATGAGGCACTGTGTTCGATCCTCAGCACCACATAAAAATTTAAAAAAATATTGTGTCCACCTGTAAGATTTATTTCTCCCCTCAGAAATACCTATGAAACATTCTTAATTCATGCTCTAAGCAAACAAGTTGCTGGCATTGAATTTTTCACATGTGTAAGCCAGTTGAGAATGACACTTGAGGTTCATTTCCAAAAGTATAAGAAGACCATCCTCATTTATCCTCTAATCATCTTGCAGTTTGTTGAAGGTAGATAATTAGACATATTTTTAAAGTTAAACTGCTCTCCAAATATGTTCACTGTAGGTGCTAATCTGAAAGGTGTAGATATGGAAGGAAGTCAAATGACAGGAATTAACCTGAGAGTTGCTACCTTAAAAAATGCAAAGTTGAAGAACTGTAACCTCAGAGGAGCTACTCTGGCAGGAACTGATTTAGAGGTAAGTTCACCAATGCCTGGTGTTTGAGTAATCTTAATTACTGAGTATCTCAGGTAAAACTTATTGAAATTATTAGGGAAGTAATTGGCTGGTAAATTGCCCAGTAACATGCTGGGGCAGTTAGAGGGATATTTTCCTTTCAATGGCTTGTTCAAACATTTCAATTCCAGAGCAAGTCCATCACCTGAGGCTTAGATCTAGTTCCAGGTGTGAAGACTCTTCTGACGTTCAGTCTCCATTTATTTCATCTCATCTTTTTCTTGGATCTTTTAAGTTCAGTAGTCTTTTATTAATCTAACTACTGTGTTTTCATTAACTTTAATTCCAAACACTTTTATAGGCCAGATTATTCTTGAATGACTTGGGAAATTTAAATGATATCCACGTTTGAAAGCAGATTCAGGAAAAGCCTATTTTATTTTTTTAACTATCTTTATTTTATTTATTATTTTTTATGTGTTACTGAGGATTGAACTCAGTGACTTACATATGCTAGGCGAGTGCTCCATCACTGAGCTGCTGCCATGGCCCAGGAAAAGCCTATTTTTAAATTGGCATCATACCCTTTTTGAATCTCAGCTAAAGATTTTAATCTTGTCCAGTTAAAAGAATTATATTCTGTTTGTGACTTGCAAATGTAGCAGTAGACTTCGTGGCTGTTGATGTGTCTGCAACAGCGCTGTCTGGTCACACACTTTGCATGCGGGTGTGTTTCAGATCCATGCTGTTCAGTACAGTTGCCAAATAGCCACATAGAACTGCTGGGCACTGCAGCTATTCTCAACTGAGAAACTGATTTTCAAATTTTACTTAATTTTAACTCATTTATATTTAAATAGCCACAAGTGGCTCATGGCTATCATATTAAATAATATAGTTTTATACAAGCAAATCTGGTATAGACAGGATTGTAGAAGACAGTAGGTGAAAATTTAGCTTGCTGCTGATTTTGTAATGGATGTTTTTGCCTTGATCTTGATAGCTCTCTGAAATTGAGAGCCATTTAAACTTAAAGGCAAGAAGAACTAGCCTCAGGTTAACAATATAATCCTATTATGAGCATAGTTATTTGTTATTGTCACTTAAGGTCATAGGTTTTTTTCCTTGGTTTCAGCTATCATGTAGTCAGTATGGTTAAGCAGCAAAAGCCTTTCTCCCTCCAGCTGATTGCAAAGACTGATCCAGTTGACCATTAAGGGACAGCTGTGAACATTTGGCCTCTTAAGAGGCTCTATGTAGTCACCCTTCTCTCACCATCCCTTAGGGACTTTATTAGAATCTGTCTCATCTTTCCCTTATCTTGAGAAATTAACAAACAGCTTCCAGTTGTGGTGGTTATGCCACTGTATATATCTACCTAAACTCATTGAATTATACACATATATTTGGGGTTTTAAAAAAGGCAGTTTCCTACTATAAAAACATTAGGACTACAAAATGGAAAAATCTACTATACAGTTTAATTATTAAGTAAAAATCTCAATATTTTTTCTAAATAGTCTTCCCCCATCTCATGCCTTTCCTTATTGTTATTTTGGGATGTGGTAAAAATAGATAATAGTTATTATATTGGAATTCATTCTTGATTTTATTTACCTGCTTCCTCTTTAACCTTGATTGTACATACTTGTGGTGGTCAACTTGAGCATCACCCAGGAATAACATTGCAGATAAAAGATCTGACTTTAAGACACATGGTTAGGAGTGTTCCAGAAACTGTTTTGTTATGTAGGAATACTGTCCTAATATGCCTAGAAATCTTTGTGAAAGAAACACATAAGGCCCTAGATCTCCATAGGTGTTACATGAATCTTATTTTGTCTTACAGAACTGTGATCTGTCTGGGTGTGACCTTCAGGAAGCTAACCTCAGAGGTTCCAATGTGAAGGGGGCTATATTTGAAGAGATGTTGACACCACTACACATGTCCCAGAGTGTCAGATGAGAATCTCAGGGGCTGGAGGAAGATGTCTGAGATGAAAAATGTTCTCCTAATCATTTTCTTTCTCCACTCTCTCAGTTATCTAGAAAAAAATAACACTGTAAAGGAATTTAAAAAAAAAAAAAAAAAAAAAGTTTAGAGGATTATGCTTGTTCTCAGCAGTGCATAAGGAAGAAATTGAATTTTTTCCATATTCTGATTTTAACAGAAAAGCACTCATTTAATAGTTGTAGGGAAACTTAGATTATATTGCTGCCTTTTGAATGGGGTAGGGAGATATGCTTGGTCTTATGACCAGGAATATAGTATCTATTTTATTTGCTTTTAAATAGGCATGATGTGGAAATCCATCTTGGATTAAGATGCATTTGAGAAATTTAATTTATGAAAAGCACAACATATGCAACTATATTTATTGAATACCTAGATGCAGTATGGATATTTAAATTGTTAAACTTTATGAAAAGTTTGGAAAGGTTGTTCAGGTTTATGAATAGCTTTAGCAATGCCTCCCCTCTTTATGTACCTGTCACACTGTATGAATATGGTGAGGTCATACTCCCTAAGGCTCTCTTTTCAGGTTTATTTTTATAATGTTTACTTTTAGAACAAAACAATAGCTAAATTAGAGAAATAGCCTGTTGTTCCTATTGAGGCAGAGAGGAAAGATATCGTTGTACATCTTTATTATATTGAAGATTTATTGGAACTCTCCAGTTGAAGGATGAATTTGCCTACAGTTACAACTTTTGAATGAGCATTCCTCAGAAGTTCATTCTAGGCAAGTTCCACTCAACATCAGACCAGGAGGTTCTGTCTATTTATACTACTAACCTAATTTTCTCAGATACAATCAATATATAAGCATAGGATGATACTTCAAAACCAAAAAACCAAGGTTCATCTTTAATAGCCACTTAAATAAAATGTCAAATGGTTTAAATTGGGCCAGCTTAAAAATAGGTATCAAATCCAAAACTGCTGCAATTAAGAGTATAAAATACAAATAAAAAGGACAAAATAACTTTTTAGAAGGCAATATAATATAATTGCAGCTAAAATCTTACAGTGGGAAACGAGGATATTTAAACTGGCTATTTGATTAAACCATCAAAAGAAACTAATAAATAAAAATAAAGGCATTTGGATGGCCTAAGATATTAATCAGTCAGCACCTGTGGTTCTTTTACTTATATTTGCTGTTGTGTGTCTTTGGTTTTCAAATTGTAACCCAATTTTCCTGAGTCCTTTTCTTTCTGCCATAGCAGAGTCAGGGCCTTTACTTCCCTCCCAATACCCCAGTGTCCTTATATCTGCCCTAGAGCAGGGATATAAGCTGTGTCCAAATGGGTTCTGAATCCTGCTTACTCATCAATTTTAGGCAATGAATCATTAAAAACCACTTCTGTCTCCTTTGGGAGAAGGACATATTTCAGTGTTTCCATAGCTTACTCTTCTATATCTACATATGCACAGCTTTCCTTAACAGTAAAGGGCACATATGCACAGTGGGAGGAGATCAGACCTTTACAGGTGAAGGAAAGCAACTTTAGAAATGAATTATTTTCTTTGCTTTATTATTTTTACCAAGACAGATAAGTATTGTATTGAGAGATTCTATTTTCATAATCAATATGTGCCTAAATAATATTTAAATCATTTCACTCTATACTATATTTTCAATAATTATAGAATGTGTTGTTCATTCACTTAAGGGTACCTCTGTAGACAAACCTAAAACTGCAGAAGGTTCTGAAAGAAACCTGAAAAAACATGGTGTTTTCAGAAACTGCAGGCTTGGGATCTAATGTATATTGCATTAATAAATGATATAAAACAATGAAAAGGCCTTTCTTCTCTTGCTTTGGAAAATAAACACTTCTGTTTACCTTTTCTTCAATATGGGTTGACAACCAGCCCTGAAGGTCTAGATGAAAAAGAAAATACAACATAATACTTGCTATTGGGTAGTCTCTTTGAAAGTGCCATTAAATTCATTTTTTATGATCTGCCCTTCAAAATCCACCATGCTAACAATGTGGGAAAAAACTATTAGTTCTGAACAAAAGAAAAAACTGTCTTCCAGTAACTTATTCAGGTTGTGTTTACTCAACAAAACTAACTGGTAATGTTCACCAGTTAAACAGTATGCCCCCAAACATTTTTGCCTGACAAGAAGAGCATTCCAAAGAGGAAGAAAGTTTCAGAATAGTAAAACTTCCATTAGCTTCATTGATGAAACATATCTGTACATAGCTAAAAATGCAGTGTTGGGGGAGAGTTAGGGTCAGGTTTTAAACTTAAATTGGTTAGACTCTCTATATTGATAAAATCAGTTCTCTATACTTACATTAGCTACATTGATAAAATTCAATTCTCTATGGTTAGATTAGCTAATTAAATTCAGTGCTCTCTCTGAGTAATTGTCTAAAGCAATACGTGTTATGCTCTGATGTAGTCCAGTTCCTTCAACTAGTTTCAAGGAAATTTTAATAGGAAGCGTCAAGTTATTCTTATGAAGGTTTCCATTACAAATCAGTATATAACTTTTCTCTAGTTATTTTATGAACCTGTTGTTTATACCGTAAATCTGTCCTCAGGTCAATTCTAATGGTCTTTAATATGTGAAAAAAAAAAAAAAAACTAGAATTTTATTAAATCCCCAAGCAGGATAATATATTTAAAATTAAATGTTCACCAGTACAAGAAAAACTGGTTACATTATTTCAGTAGAAAACAGTATGTCTGAGGATTAGTTCTCTGCCAGCCTTTCACAAGTGGATTAGACAGCCAGAGTTACCCTTGAGTTCTTCCTGCTGAGATTTTACATTAGGGTAGAGGAGGTTTTTTCCCCATCTGTCATTCAGCAAGATTATGAAATTATAATAGTTTTGAGGTGTTTTCATGTTGAAAATGAAGCAGTTTTCCCTCTAAAGCCATTCTTTCAAATTTAGGACAGAACTATGACAACTATAAATTCCATATTTAATATTTAACCTAATTTATTAAACTCCACTCCTTGATCAGCTGATCTAATCATGGAATTGTGAAAAGATTCAAACTATCACTAAAACATCAGAAACTCATTGATTTGTGGTTTGATAGACTGCTTGGTGCTGCAGAAAGTAAGACAAGACAAATTTGGCTTTTGCCCTTGAGATCTGTTGGATCTAAGGCAAGACTGATGCAGACTTAAAAGACATGCAGCACTGAATAGCGTCATAGATCATGTTGCTGTGCTCATCTTAAACATCGCAAAGCATATTTCCAAAAATTTCATACCAACTGGTAGAAATAACCCACGAGAAACCCAGTGATGCTCAGAGGTGAGTGCTTCACCTGACAACAGGGCTCAGAAGTCTTTACTTCCATCCCCTTAGTCCTAACCAAAGGCCATGCTTTTTGCTTCAGTGACACAGAAGCATGTCTCAGCAAATAGGAAATCAGCTGCACGATTTAAACCGGCATTGTTCAAACATAACCTTTCTCCTTATCTTTAATATAGTGGGTCAAAATTCCACTCTTCCTATTAGAATGGTGTGTTAGGATATCTAAATGAAATTATGAAGATAAGAATCAAGTCCTGATGTTTTGTTTTAAAATTTCTGTTTGCAGTTATACTTCAAAGTTGATCCCCTTCTCCACCCTTGGGTCCACAGAAGCAACTGGGCAAGCCAAGCAGTATACTGGGCAAAACACCATTTCTCTTCACTTGAAATCCTTACCAATGAAATTATTCCATAGGACACTGGGCATGGTTTTATCATCCTACCCAAAGAGCTGCCAATCCCAGTTCTAAAATTCACAAATAACTATTTTTTTTAACTCTCTCATGCCTTAGATAAATTAACAAGCTTTACAGCCTATTGTACCTTAAGCTTAATTCTATATCAGATAAAACGTCTTTGAAGTAAAAATAGAGAAAGCATTAGGCCTAATCTGGTTAAAAGTTTCTGGCTTTCATTGATTGATTGATTCCATTCATTCAAACCTATACTTAGTGCTGCCTAGAAGCCAAGGGGTCATTCATTAAAGAGATGATTAAACGAGAGAATTCTTGACTATCATGAGTTGTAGACCAGAGGTAAATTAGGGGAAGGCAATCATGTATTTAAATGAATGTAATAAAGAATAATAGTTCTATTTCTTTTTTAAGTGCTTATCTGAATAACATACCTAAGGTCATACTTGCCAGTTGGGTGAAAATTTGTATGATGTAGCCCCACAGTGGCACGTGTCTGTAATCCTAGCACTCAGGAGGCTGAGGAGGAAGGATTATTTGAGCTCAGGAGTTTGAGACCAGCCTAAACTGAAAGACCTAAGTAATCTCCACTCTCAATCCCGCCACCCTGCTACCCAACCCTGACTTGGAGGCTCCCTTGCATGACTGTGCACAGATCCTAGGGCAGGTCCATGGCATCAGAGAAGACCTCAAGGACCAGCCTTTGCCAGCTTATCTGGTTTACAGATGGGAGCAGCTGCATTCAACAAGGTCAGAGGTATGTGGTAACAGAGACTGAAGTGGTATGGGCTCAGCCCCTCCCAAGGGGAACATCAGCCCAGAGAGCTGAACTGATAGCCTTGACTCAAGCACTAATGCTGGGAAAAGACAAAAAGCTGACTGTTTACAGTGATAGCCAGTATGCTTTTGCCATGGCCCACATACATGGCGCCATCTATAAGGAAAGAGGCCTACTGACAGCCAAGGGAAAGACTATAAAAAATAAAGAAGAGATATTGGCCCTCATTACCGCCCTATGGTTGCCTAAGAAATTGGCCATTGTCCACTGTCCAGGACATCAGAAACCTAAGGACATGGTGTCTAGAGGGAACAATCTGGCTGATAGAACTGCTCAGGGAATAGCTATGCAAAGAGAGACTGTGATGATAGCCAACCTGCCTGACCCGGGCCCCGAAGCCTACCAGAAATGCCACTATATTCCAAGGAGGATTTAGAATGGATTAAAGAACTGCCTATGACTCAGTGCCTTAATGGTTGGTGGCAAATATGGATATAAGTACCTTCTAGTTTTTATAGATACCCTTTCAGGATGGGTAGAAGCATTTCCAACCAAGCGTGAGACAGCTCAAGTAGTGTAAGGGTAAAAGAAATTGAAGTTAAAATGTAAAAGACCGGGCATTGTAAAGTTCCTAAGCTGCAAGGCCTGAGTTAAAAAGTGAAGTACTAGGTATTGTTAAGTTCCTCTGCTACACCCAGAACCTGAAATTCCTGAGGCAGTTAAGACAACGCCCTACTGGCCATTTAGTTGATTAATAGCCTAGGGCCCTGTGCAGCTTGTCACGTAGGCATACAGGGCCAGAACCAATCAGTTTGAAAGTGTACCCCGCTTAGGAGTGACCAATCACCCCCCCCCCACCCGACCTGTTCCCACCAATGAATGTACTAATCAAGTTTAAGAATTGTTATTTGATGATGATTTGTCCTGATGCAAAGCCTCTGCCCTCTCCAAAAAGTGTACTTAAACAGTGCTCAGCCCCAGCTGGGGGCTCTGGGCTGCTCTCCCTTCTTGAGTGAGCACGGAGCCCCAGCGCGCTGGAATGGATCTCCAATAAATCCCCTTCTGCAATTGCATGAGTCAGTCTCTTGGTGGTCTCTTCCTCCGACGCTTCGCTGGACCCTTACAGTAGTAGTTAAGAAGTTGCTGGAAGACATCTTACCCAGGTACAGCTTCCCAGTCTTGATAGGGTCAGATAATGGACCGGCCTTTGTGTCTAAGGTAAGTCAGGGACTCATGTCTATTCTTGGGGCAGATTGGAAATTGCATTGTGCTTACAGACCCCAAAGTTCAGGACAAATAGAATGAATAGAACTCTAAAAGAGACCCTAACCAAATGGACCATGGAGACTGGCGGAGACTGGGTAGCCCTCCTTTCCCTATGCCCTGTATAGGGTACAAAATTCCCCTTATAAATTAGGAGCCACTCCCTTTGAAATTATGTTTGGCATACCCCTCCCTATAATTCCCTGCTTGTCTGAACACCTGCTTGTAGAATTTGATGACTCTGACCTCTTATGTTCCCTAAAAGCCCTGCAACAAGCCCACCAGGATGTGTGGCCCCACCTCAAAGCTCTGTAGGAGACAGGACCCCCTCCTCAGCCGCACAGCTTCCATCCCGGAGACTGGGTCTACATAAAGAGACATGACAGGACTCACTGCAACCTCGCTGGAAGGGACCATACGTTGTGATCCTCACAAAGCCCACCGCTCTCAAGGTTGAATCGCCACCTGGATCCACTACTCTCATGCAAAGCCAGCGGACCCATCCTCTGTGAGGAGCGACTTCATTCCCGATTCGAACTCCAAGTGGCAAGTTACTTGCCATAAGAACAATTTTCTTAAACTTAAGATAAGGCAAAAAAAAAAAAAAGAAAGAAAGAAAGAAAAAAAAAAGATAAGGCGTTTAAACCCTAGTTAGGATGCTATTATTAGGCTGGCTACTTATTCTTGCTTACATTAGTACTGTTCATTGTAATAACCCCCATTTTCCACATAAGTGGACCTGGGTAATCCAGAATCCAGCAACTGGACATAACATAGTCTTGGCAACTCAGGAAGGACCCCAGATATGGTTCCCGGACTTAGAGTTCGATCTTTGCCAGTTGGCTGAGGGGTCATGGAAACAAACAAAACAAAAAGGCTTTGACACACCCATCCATTATATGAGAAAGAGGTACCTGAGCTCTGATGGCTCAAATGGTCCTCCCTGTAAAATGGACACCTGGTACATGTGCCCCTCCAGAATGTGGGAGTTCTACAGAATATTATTGCAAGCAATGGGGATGTGCGACTAGTGTGGGAGGGTCTGGAGCCTGGGAGGTCACCAGAAGTAACTTAGTAAAATACTCCAGACCACATAATGAGAACTCCTGGATACAAGTCAGATTCACCCCATTATGCCTAAAAGTACCCAAATACCTAAGACTACCCAGAGGATCCCTGAGGAAAGGGACCTAAACTCTCCACCTGAACTGCCCCACCTACTTGTGCCCTGCATTTCAGAGGAGAACACCTTGGGAGCTCCCTTGCGGAAACTACTGCTAAAAACCTATGATGTTGTGAACAAAACCCAGCCCCAGGTGACAGAGTCCTGTTGGATGTGTTATGATATGCAACTCCCCCTTTATGAGGGGATAGCTCTCCCAGGAAGTTATACACTGACTAGCAAAGTACAGGACTGCCGTTGGGAACCAGTGGAATCTGGACTTAGCTTAAAGAAGGTTATTGGAAAAGGCAGCTATGTGGGAAACCCACCACCCTCTCTTGCAGCATTTATGCAATCAGACTTCCCAAATGACTTATCTATTACCATCAGAAAACAGTTGGTGGGCATGTGACACAGGCCTTCCCCCCCTGTGCTCACACGGCTGTGCTCAACCATACCAATGGATTTTGTGTTATGGTTCAACTTGTACCCAGATTCATTTACCACTCTGAAGAAGAAGTGATACTCAGATTAGAAAGTAAGGAATTACAAAGGAAGGTAAATAGAGAAGTAGCTGTAGCCATATTAACCGTAGGAACCCTGTTAGGAGCAATAGGAGTGGAAACTGGAACAAAGGCCCTGATTGAACAGCAGCGCTCCTATTTTTCCAGTCTGAGGGAAGCCATAGATGAGGACATCCAAGAGCTACAGAGACAGGTGAAACATTTGGAGGAATCACATGCATCCCTTGCAGAAGTTATGCTTCAAAATTGAAGGGGCTTAGATTTAGTCTTTTTACAACAAGGAGGACTTTGTGCAGCGCTAGGGGAAGAATGTTGTTTTTACGTAAACCATTCCGGGGTAATCAGACAATCAATAGCCAGAGTACAGGAAGGATTGGAGAAGCGGACTATTCCCCTGGCTCACAACTTTAATTTCAGCTTTGGTTGGACCCTTACTTGTAATTATGCTTGCCCTAATAGTAGGACCCTGTATTATAAATAAGTTTGCAGCCTTTGTAAAGGAAAGGATCAATTACAGTCCAGTTAATGGTGTTGAGGGCCCAATATCAGCCCCTAGACAGAAATAATAGAACTGAATCCTATAAGCTCACTCAGAGGAACCCATGATTGGCTTCCAAGGTACCCCCCCACCAGAAAAAAAAGAAATGGGGGAATGAAAGACCTAAGTAATTTCATTCTGCTTGGGGCCTCATTTTGCTCTGAAACTTAACCTCTGACCTACTGTAGTCCTAAAAGTCAGGAAAATACTACAGAAAAGCTCTGTGGAAACAGTTCTTGGAAAAGCCCAGATGGTGATCACCTAAGATAGGCCAAGAGATCTACATATCTGAAATTCCAGATGGCCCCCACCTAGGTGTGATGACCAGTATCTAAACTAGAAGCCCTGCAGTTTGGCACGTACCCCCATACCCCCCTTCCAATCAATTTTAAGTCGTCAACCCCTTGAACTAACCAATAATTCTTTCCAGATTCTTTCATGTTTTAGAGTTGTTGTATGATTTTCCCGCGGTGTGTGATGATTTGCTAAGAGATGCTATGATGTATGTAGGGGGTCCCTGCCTTCTCCAAAGAATGTATAAAACTGCTGCAAACCCTGAGCTTGGGGCCTCTTAGTGTCACCTGTTGCTGTGTGTGCGCAGAGGACCGAGCTCGTTTGCAATAAATACCTCTTTGCTGCTTACATTGATCTTGGTCTCTGGTGGTCTTTAGGGGGTCCCAAATTCGAGCATAACAAAGCAACATAATAAAACACTGTTAAAAAAAAAAGTGGATGATGTTCTTCACTTTGCCACAATGTTAGATGAGTGACCTTGGTCTTATTCACATGCCAGGCAACCATTATTTCTCATCTTTGTGCTCACTGCTTGAAAAACCAGCCTCTACCTCAGAGCAAAGCCTGTCCAAGGAAGGGACATGGCCTTTGTCCTTGGAAAGACCCACAGAGCACCCCTAGGCACATTCCCACCCTGCTAAGTGGTTTATCTACAAATAACAGGAGAGATCTGCTGTGCCAGATGTCCCTGACTCAGTCAGGCTAGGTGGGGATCCATAGCAGCCCCCTAGCAGCCACCAATCAGCATGAGACAGGGAAATACCTGGGATGCCAGATGACCCTCCCAGTAGTTTATGGTGTTGAGAAACCATGTAGTTCAGCACTATACCCCTTTTGGCTTAAACCAATCAGTTCAAATGAATACCCCTTTTGTGCCGACCAATCACCCCTACCCAACTTGTTCCCGCCAGTGAATGTGCTAATCATGTTTTAGAGTTGTTATTTGATTTTCCCCGCGGTGTGTGATGATTTGCTAAGAGATGCTATGATGTATGTGAAGTCCCTGCCTTCTCCAAAGAATGTATAAAACTGCTGCAAACCCTGGGCTCAGGGCCTCTCAGGGTCACCAGTTGCTGTGTGTGTGTGCGCGGAGGACTGAGCTAGCTGGCAAGAAACACCTCTTTGGTGTTTACATCAATCTTGGTCTCTGGTGGTCTTTTGGGGGTCCCGAATTCGAACATAACATGCTCAGCACAGTGATTTGCGCATTTTGACTCTATCAACTTCTAAAATGAGTTGATCTGTCCACCTAAGTCTGCCCAATAACTATTAGAGTTTTTCTTACTTTTTTGATGTTTTGAAAGGCTTTCAAGAATAGTCAAGGAGGGTTGGACATGGTAGTGTACACCTGTAATCCCAGTGAGTGGCTTGGGGGGCTGAGACAGGAGGATCGCAAGTTTGAGACCAGTCTCAGCAACTTAGCAAGGTCCTAAGCAACTTAGTGAGACCCTGTCTCAAAATAAAAAAATAAAAAGAGCTAGGGATGTGGCTCAGTGGTTAAGACCCCTTGAGTTGAATCCTTGGTACCAAAACAATAAAAATAAAATAACAATAGTCAAAGAGGGGCCCTGGTGGGTAGAAAGCTGGGGAATTTCCCATTTACAGAATCCTAAATAGACTTGGCATAGTGCCAATAACGACTTTTTTTTTTTTTAGTTGTAGTTGGACACACTATCTTTATTTTATTTATTTATTTTTATGTGCTGCTGAGGATCAAACCCAAGGCTTTGCGTGTGCTAGGCGAGCACTCTACCACTGAACCACAGTCCCAGCCCCAATAACCACTTATTAATAAATCAGATTTTTAAAACTGAAAGTAATTCTAGGATTATGTGGTTTAAATCCTTCCTTTTACAAGTAGGCCATCTAAAAGCTGAGACTAGCCCCTATGACCTATCTATATTTACTGTGTAGCCTCCTTGGTGGAAGTTTCTGTACGTGCATTTGGTTTAGCTTACTCTAAGACATCTCTTTTCCTTGAACCCTTGATAGGTCTGTCAGTTTCCTCAAGGGACTCCAGCCTAGCTGGATTTTAATCTCTGTGGATGGTGACCTCAGCTATAAAAATTTTAGCTGAGGTTTTAATGGCCAGACTTAAGTGAATTTAACAGCTATGCCAGCGGGTGTTCCAATTACATACACCATTAAAGGGCTTTATGTGAGGATTAAAAAAAAATTACTATTAAAAAACACTAAACTCCATGGGCAGCACAATTTACCAGTGGGGACAATTTCGATGTCCTGGAAAAGTTTCATATAAAAAGGAAGCGAGGTGAGTAGAAAAGTCACAGAACTCAACACACCTCAAAGGCAGCTTGGGATCCTTGTGACACTTTGCCTCCAAACAGGTAAAATGCTTTGTACTTGTAAAGCTGTCAGTCTGTTGTGTTAGTCTGAGCTTGCATGCTATCATGTGTCCTTGGGGCACTTTACACCCCAAAGGTTTAGTCCAGGCCAGACGGGTGTATAAAGCAGGCTTGTCCTTCACTGACCTTATCATGGCCAGCTGCAGAGATTGGGCCTTTAGGACACCCAAGACCCAATGAACTGTGCTACTTGGACTTTAGCCTCTTCCCCATCAAATGAAAGTTAGTCTGAAGACACATTTCATCAGCTCAATACGAAGCCTGTATTCCTTTCCTTGGAAAGGAAAGCATGGGCTCTGAGACTCACCACTTCGAAGTGGGTTGAGTCCTTTCTTGCTCTCACAGCCGGTCTCTCACAGCAGTAATGCTTGAAAGACTAGAGAGAAGAGTCAGAAAAATGCATCAATCCCATAGTGTAGCCATTTGCAGTCCAGAACCTTCAGCCAGAGACACCTAGCAGGGGCTGTGCAGCAGAGTGGAGCAGGTGGCGCAATTCTTTTAAATGGAATAGTTGAAACCAACCGGAAAATGGGGAAATGGGAAGGTGAAAAGACACATTTGATCAGGGAGGAGGTCTTGGGTTTTAGATATCCAAACAAGCAATCAAAATAATCATGACTCCTTTGGCACAAAAAAATACTGAATATGTGAGCTTAACATTCTGATTTTGGTCCCCAGTGGCTAGGAAACTCAAAACAGTCAAACAGAGGTCTGTGTGTAAAATTAGGAGTGTAACTTACACTTTCCACAGGTTCGTGATATAGATGTGGGTCTTGTCATCCAGAGTTCTTTGTGGTCTGTTTTCACTGAGAGTTCAGTCTGGGTCTGTTTTGATTGTGCTTTGAAGTTCCTTAGAATGGAGCCCACTCCCAAACTCCTGGCTGGACTCCTCCTGCTGACCCTGTGTGTGCAGGGCTGTTCCAGCCAGCATTGGTCCTATGGATTGCGCCCTGGAGGAAAGAGAAATGCAGAAAGTTTGTCTGATTCTTTTCAAGAGGTGAGTTTCTCTCTCTCGACTTCAAAATAAGACTTATTTTGATAAGACTTAGCTTATTTGGTTCAACTTAACCAAATAAAAGATCCAGTGTGGCACTAGGCTGTACTCCACCCTGGCTAGGTCAGGAGGAAAGGACTCTTACAAAGGTCAAGTCCAATTTCTACTTTCAGTTCAGTCAGGTGCTGATGAAACAGAGCACAGCAAACACTGGGGGAATACAACCATGCAGGACGTCAGTCATGCCCTCTGTGGGTGCAGTTCCACGGGAATTAGAATAACTGGGGGAAATCCGGGGTCTCTAACAGGTGATTCTTTGCCTTTGGGAAAGATAATCTTAAAATTTCTGCTTATTTTTTTTCTATTTCATCTAAATCTACAATATTAGATCAGTAGTATATTTCAAAATGTGTAAGTAGGTGTCCTTATGGAGGAGGTATGCTCTAGATTTCTTTTCACCCATAGAAGCATTTAAGCAAGGAAGTGGGAGTTAACAAATTTAAGACAAGGCAATGGGGTAGAGAACATGCTGGATTTAATTTCATACAGAGGAGATTACACACTAGCACCAGCATTACCATGGGTTTTTTTTTTCTTTCTTTTTGTTTATAAAATATGACTTCTCAGGGATGGATGAGGATTATAGTTCATTAATCCAAAAAATATCATAGGGCTATGAATGGGAAATGTAAGTGGAAAAACTCAAAACCATTCAGTTTTCATTGAAAAGAAATACCATTTTTGTTTTTGTTTTGGGTTTTTTGTTGTTGTTGTTGTTGTTGTTTTTGAGAAATAACAAAGACAAAGAAACCCCAGGATCTGAAGTCTCTTCTCCATATATCATATGTGAGGCAAATCTCATTAAACTATGACACATTAAAAACTAGAAAATAAAAAACATTCCTCTTCACAACTATAAATACTTGGGCTGTCTCTTCATGAGATTCACAGTTCTTCAGTCTCATCATCTCTAAGGAGAGAACACGGTCTCCTCTCATCTGCACTGCCTCCAGACCTCCACTCCAGCTATAAAAATGCCTCACATCCTCCAAGTCCCCTTCCTAATCCTGAAGTTATTCCAGCCTCCCACTGAGCCCCACAGCCTCTAGACTTCACTCGCAATTTCTGGTGGCAACGGAGAATGCCATTTTGTTTTCTCATCTCCATCTCCATGGGTCATATTTTTTTCTTCAGATAGCCAAAGAAGTTGATCAGCTGGCGGAACCCCAAACCTTGGAATGCACCATCCACCAGCCACGGTCCCCCATCAGGGACCTGAGAGGAATTCTGGTGAGTTACAGTGATCCTAACATGGAGCTTCTCAGATGGACTGGCCCTTGGGTACCACTTATGACCACACTTGCCCGCTGTGGGACTTACCTCCTGCCAGGACCCCACCTGTGCCTCGGACCTCACTATTTAATGACGTTCCCACTCAGTGATTAGACTCATGGCTGGACCTTTGTCCCCCCTTTAGTTGAGTTGAAATCCTTCTATGAGCTTTATCTGCTAATCCTGGCTCCAGCCTTTGGGAGGATCTATAAGAATGTCTTCCCACTGCCATACTTTAATTCTCCAAGTACATTCACCAACCCCCTCAAATATTCTTCTCTGTGCTGATTTCTACATGCCATTTGATTCAGCAATTGTTCTAGGATGGTTTTCCAGGGCCCTACAAAATGTGGGCACTAAAATTGGTGTTCTAAATTTAATTCTCCCTTTGGATTAAAATAATTCAAACTCAAAAATTTACTGCTCAGAGCCACAGATTTTATTTCCAGTTCTCTATGAAGACTAAATCACCCCCCTCCCCAAGTGGCAGTCTACTAATGTAACATGGTTTGAAAAAAAAAGTATAAAACAAGTTAAGTGCAGAAATCAAAACTTTAATTCAATGTGAGCATTCTCTGTGCTCCATGGACCGCTTACGTGCACAGTCAGAAAACATGGTTCATTTTCAATTATAGCCTGGGAAAGTCCAAAAAATCATAAATGAAAATAAGCTATATTTTTCAAATTTCTCCAGTGACTGCAACTTCCATACCCACAGGACAGAGAAAAAAGTGGGTACTCATTTTTATTTCCTTTCTTTCTTTAAAGAAATCATGCATATGCTAAAAAAAAAAAAAAAAATAGCAAGCTGTTAAATTTCCCAAATATGACATTACGAAGGAATTGAAGCCAAGGCTGGTTTAATAGACAACTGAATGATGAGACCTTTCTTTCATCTTCTTCCATATATCTAATCCTTAACCTATTATTAGATTGTTTACCAAGAGGCTTAAAAAGATACAGTCTATCCTTCCTACCTAGCATTTTCTAGTACCTGATGATGAATGGGACTTTCCTCCTTTTTTAATGTAATGAGGTTAAGTGACTCAGCACGACCTTGATCTATTTGTTACATTTTCCAGGAAGGTCTGATTGAAGAGGAAACTGGGCAGAAGAAGATTTAAATCTACTAGGCCAGAAGGATGGACAAACCTTGACATTGAAATCTGTGACCCATTCCCTATCTGTAAATCGTGTGAATTTCAGAAATTCTTACACCAAGCATCACATAGTTCACAATAAAGTGTTGTGTTGGGAATAAAATGGTATAAGTGCAAAGTCTTTCCCTCACTCTGAGCTCAGGTGGGGAGGGACTTTGCTCCTTCTGAAGGATCCCTCCATGTGTGTACTGGTGGCAGATGGGAAAGGAGAGGACATAATGTCTATTGTGGACTAAAGGGATCTTTCTGATGGTTCTCATCTGTCTCCTCTGCATGCACGAGGAGAATGGCTGCATATTGGCCCAGGCCAGAAAAAGCTGATTCACATTCTATAGGACTGCAATTCCATCTTGACCATTCTCTACAGAAGTTAAGATAGAGCCATGGCTAAGGCTTCCTGCCACTTGGAAAGAAGTTCCCTCCCTGTATTGTACCTACCTCCTCTGAAGGCCAGCTGGAGCTCCAGTGAGGCCTGCGGGAAGAGGGGGCCTCACAGGACTCTTGGTCCAGTGTTCTTTTTCGCTCCATATGATCTGTCCAAGCAGTGCACAATTGAAGGTCGGGACTGTCTTAATTTGCCTTCTGTTGCTATAACAAAATAACAGAGACTGGTACATGTTAAGGAGGAGAGGCTTATTTGGGCTCAGTGTTGAAGGCTGATCAGTCCAAGCTCTGGAGGCCTCCTCTGGAGAGGGCTTCACACTGTCTTCACATGGTGGATGGAATCACCTGGAAGGAACAGGTGCAAAAGTGGACAGGTGTGTGGAAGAGGCCAAATGTGGGCTGACCTCACCTGACTCCAATCCACTCTCATGGCAATTACTTCAGCCCCACAGACTGAATGCTTGTGAGGCAGGCGTTAGTGCCTTCTGGTGGTGGGGCTACCTCGACCTTGACCTTGGGGACCAAGCTTCCAGCACACAAATCTTTGGGGACAAACCACATTCCAACCACAGAAGGGACCCATGCCTAAAAATAAATGTTTATCTGCTTGATTCTTTTTGGTATTTTGCACAAGAGGGCATCCTGGTGTTTCCTGTCCCTGGCCCCTCAACTTCACCGCTACTCAACGCCACACAAAGACCAAAGGTGGGCTCTGTGCTAGGTCGGTGCACTGATATTTTCAGTAAACAATCGGTGGTAAATAGATGCTACTGTCTTCACTTAAAAAACGAGGAATGTTAGGTTCAGAGGGCTAAGGTGAACCCCTCGGTTCTGCCTGGTTCCACATCCACTGCTCCTGTACTGGATGGGGCCGAGCAGCCAGTGAAGCTCCGTCCTTGGATGCTGGTTATTTTGCTGAAACAGGTCACTGGAGCTCAGGTGTCAGCTTACTTCTACTGGTGGCCGGTTCTCCCTGAGACTGTGACCCCAATATGTTCATTTATTGTCCTAACTTCCAGATGGCTACGAGACCATCTGAAAAACTCAATTTTCAGATCAAGTCTAAGCAACAAATTAACATGGGAAAGTTCTAGGCCCTTTTGCCTCTTTTAATCAGACAAATGAAGCCTGTTTCTAACTCCCTGTCCCTCCACCTTCAAAAAGAGAGACACCTGTGCTAGGAAATTCAACAAAGGTCAGAAGCATCCCACTGGGGAGCAGACCCTCCCTTTTTAATAAAATATTTGTGTCTGCACAAAGCTGGACTTCCCAAGTGTCTCCATTTGAAGAATCTCTAAAACTTAAAGAACTTCTTCACTCCCACTTCAATAAAATTCGATAATGATGTGTCCACAATCTGCTTTATGGAACAAAAGCATAACTGCATTATTTTATTAGTCAATAGATAGATACAAGTCAGGATGACAGGCTTCCATCTGCCAATCACTCAGTAACTGCTTTTACAAAAACAATATAATTTACAATCTTTACATTAATGAACACATTTTCCAAAAAGTCCCACTCCCACTTCATGTACGTGTCCTGCTTGAAGCATCAGGTGTCCTCTGTCACTCTTCTTCTCTGGGTCAATCTCTTTGGAGCCAGCTGCAGGCCTCCCTGAAGGTGAGAAATGCTCATCCGTCTGCCTGGCACTAGTGTTACTGGCTCCTGGTGGCACTGGTGGTTTGCAGTTTACGTGAGCCTCTTGGGTCCACTTGATTCCCAAATGACCAAGGGGAAGGAGGAGAGTGAAAATAGCCCCTTTGTGCCATCACGTGGTGTACACCTGTAATCCCAGTGGCTCAGGAGGCTGAGGCAGAGAGATCGCAAGTTCAAGGCCAGCCTCAGCAATATAGCAAGGCCCTAAGCAACTCAGCAAGACCTGTGCCTAAATAAAATATAAAAAAGGGCTGGGGATGTGGCTCAGTGGTTAAGAACCCTTAGGTTCAATCCCCAGTTAACAAACAAACAAACAACCAAAAAACAAAAAAACACAACCCTTTACTCATATGTCAAACATGTTCCTGAATCTGAAGAACTCGCTCATCAATATATCAAAATAAGCCTCTTAAAATAAAGGGTGGGGAAACATCAAAGCACACATTTAATGTGATAAGTTATCCAATGTATGTGACTTTAAATGATCAAGTAGCAAAAGGATTGGCTTGAAAATAGATAGGTCATTTCCAAAGTTTTAAAAGCTTTAACACCCCCTAGAGATAACTGGAGAAAAAAACCAGAATCCCTGTGTGAGCTGACAACACTTAGTGATTCTGATAGTGGAAGATACTTTAAAGTAGAATTTCTTAAGGGGCTGGGGGTGAGCTAGGGATGTAGCTCAGTGGGTACAGTGCTTGCCTTGCATGCATAAGGCCCTGAGTTCAATCCCCAATGCCACCAAAAAAAAAAAAAAAAAAATGCATTTTTAATCAGCAAATGGGTGNCCTGAGACTGTGACCCCAATATGTTCATTTATTGTCCTAACTTCCAGATGGCTACGAGACCATCTGAAAAACTCAATTTTCAGATCAAGTCTAAGCAACAAATTAACATGGGAAAGTTCTAGGCCCTTTTGCCTCTTTTAATCAGCAAATGGGTGACAGACAGTGGAGAATTACTGCTTTGCTTTTACAAAGTAATAGACTGCAAATGTTTGAAATCATTGGGGAACTTTTTCAAACACACACACAAGTCCCTCCAGCTGCAATGGGACCTCCCTCCCTCCAACCTGATCAGCCACCTGCATGGATTTTACAAAACACGCCCAACTACCAATTTCTCAACCTTGGCCTAGTGTTGGAACAAATGGAAACTCTGAATGAAATATGAGCCTGGGTTCCACTCCCCGCCCTCAAAAATGCTGATAGGACTGGGCTGGGCTGGGCTGGGGCCTCTTCCTAGTTAATAAAGAACCTTCCCCCTAGGCTGAGAATCAGTTCCTATCCTTCCCCTGTGAGAGACAGTCTTTCTAAACTTCTCCATTTCTCTCTTTACCTCTGCCAAATTACCCATGATGAATGAGGAAGGAAATAAAACCTATGTACATCAAATAAACTGCCATCAGAAAACCGTCAGGTCAGGTGCCAAAGGCATGGACAGGAGGCGTGAGGATAACCAAATGGTCTGAAGTTTTTATTACTTCTGGGCACAGATGATTCCAGGACCCCAAGATACACGTTTCAACCAAGAGGACCCACAATACACCAGCCAGAGGGAGCCTGGGCGTGATGTGTCTTCAAAGAGGTGTCAGGAAGGAAAAATTCCAAGTTCATGATTTCATTTCATTAATAAAAGTAATAACAAACTAAACATATAATGAACATTAAAATACATCTCCATGTTTAATTTAAAAAATAAATAACAGCAAATCCGAACAAAATTCTTCTACCAATGCACATCTTCCTAACTGTCCATGTTTAAAAACCTAACTAGGTACAAAGTCATGTCAAAGGAGTAGCTGTAATGGTTTGGATGAATGACTCACAAAAAAAATGATTCATAGATGACTTTGGCAGCATGCACACAAGACCAGCTTTGGCTGGATCAGAAGAATCCGCCTGCAATCATGAACATGAAAGGAAAACTCTCGTTCCTCTTGTGGATTAAAATGGAGGGCTCTGAACCCACCCAAAGAGAAACTTGACTTTTTCTAGTTTTAACAACTGTCTGACAGGAGAGTGAAAGCCTCTAAGGAACTGATTTTTACCAAAGGACACAGAGAAGCATGATTCTTCAAATGAACTGGAAGTCTAGACATGGTGGGTCAGGTTGGCAGAGTCTTAAGAACAGTGTGGAAATGACATCATTTACAGACTACTGAAAAGAATTACAGTGACTTAGGTCAATATTTCAAAAATATGTGCAAGAGTCGTTATTTTAATATCTGCCAATATTTTGATCTTAATAGCTAAGGTATAGGTGGGTCAAAGCACCAATGTGGGATAAAAATTGGGGATTCCAGTGCATGGACCTAAAAGCCTTAGTAAGAATGTTTCCTTTTTTTTTTTTTTGGTCCTGCTGGGGATTGAACCCAGGGCCCAGGGCCTTGTGCATGTGAGTGGGTGAGGAATTTTCCTTCTGACTCACTTAAAAGAAGCTAAGGCTGGAAGGGATTTGAAGAAAATCATGCCGACTCTATTATGTAAATATCAGTTTATTTTACAGACGAGGAAACTGAAGCTTAGGAAGTGCCTATAAATTGACTTGTTAAAGTGGATCTCATCTCTATAGTCTTAACTCTATGTTGATGGTGGGGTTTTCTCCCCTTTTCATTACACCTGAGAAGGGTGAGAAAGGAAGGCACGAGCTTAGAGGACCTTCTAAATGCCATTCACAAAATGGTACTACGGGTACCTTCTGGAAGTGGGTAAGTGAATCTAGAGGTGTTGACACACACGGTGGGCAGCTATCTCGAAATCCATCCATCCACACTCCCAGGATTTGTGCCCTGAACTGTATGTCATTTTCAATTGAATTGTCCCACAATCTGGAGGCCTGGGAGAGACTCTTCCAGGTTGGAGAGTTGACCAAGGTGGGTCACCTCCTATCCTGCTTGGCACCTTGCTTCATCTTGGGACTTGCATTGTGGCTGTGGTTTATAAGGGGTTTCCCTGGCAGGAGGAGATGACCGTCATCACGGAGCCACGGGTGGAGGTGGAGGAGGTGAGCAACCCATGCCCAGCAGCTCTATTTAGGGTTTCAATTTCACCCTGGCTTTGCAATCCTGCAGCACCCAGAGGGAACTGCCTTTGTATTCTGGGCTGTTTCCACTAAATACGCTCCAATGCTAAATCCTGAGTGGTTTACAGTGGGTCTGGCCTTCGAGAGCAGCTTCGTAGGTGCTGAATGCCACACTGCTTTGAAAAAAGCATCTCCAAGCAAGACAAGACACCAGCATAGACAGGGAGGGAGAGATAAATAAATGATAACAACACAAACCATAAACCAGTATTCACAAAGGTGGTGGCAGTTTGGGGGCTAATTTCAATGTCTTGCTAAGGTCTCTGGGAAAACAAAGATCAGTCCCTTCCCTCTTCTCCTGTTGCTCAGCTCTTCTACATTTACCATAGTCATCAGGTGCTCCTCGGCATGCTTCCTCTTTGACCTCAGGACAGACATTATTTATGACTTCCTGTCATGAACATTGGCCTATCCCCTGGCTTCCCAAGGAAACAACCTTCCAATGTCCTCTGCAAGCCAGTCTCTGCCACACCACAGGGGATCCTCTGTGTTTGAAGAGTCGAGAACTCTTATTCTCATCAACATGGAAAAGGAGTCACATGGAAAATATATGTTCTATACAAAAGAGAGAGACACCACCTGGACACTGGTGGGTCACATCTCCCTCACCCTGCCCAGAGACCAGACTGGAAACTCACTGCTTCTGCTGGAGGGACAGGCTGGAGGCTTGTGGGTTTTTTTTTGGGGGGGGTGGGGTGGGGGTGGGACAGGTACTGGGGATCGAACTCAGGGGTACCTGACTCCTGAGCCACATCCCCAGCCCTTTTTTGTATTTTATTTAGAGACAGGATCTCACTGAGTTGCTTAGCGCCTCGTTTTTGCTGAGGCTGGCTTTGAACATATTATCCTCCTGCCTCAGGCTCCCAAGTCTTGTGTTTGTATGTTTGGACTTCAATGGCAGACCGACAGATAGGGTGAGGCCTACAGTCCCTTCCAGGAAGTCGGCTAGGTGCCTTCCTTCCTCTGCACAGCCTGATTCTTTCCTCTTAACCCCTCTTCCACTCTCACTCACATCTTCTCTGGTCGTAACTGACTCTGGAAGAGAAGGCAGCTCTTGGAGGAGGGCTGCGTGTACAGAACTAACACGCACGCACTCACAACCCGAATTACCTTCAGAAAAACTGAGTATCAGTAATGCCCTGGGAGAGTTCCAGATCTTACTCATGCCTGTCAGAAGAGGAAAGCACCATCACACAAGTACCTCCTCCTTCACATGTCCCCTTGCACCTGAGCCCCCGAATAACCTGTGTGCGAGGCACTGTCCCCATTTTTAAAAGCAAGAAAATAAAGCTCAGAAAATCAAACACATTTTGGCGCTTGCAAAGTGAACAGGTGACGTGGCTGGGAACTGTGACCAAATGGGTTTGATTCCCAAGTCCACTTTGTTTCCACGATCCCACTTAGGAGCTCCCGGGTCGGGGTGAAGAACTCCGATTGCCAGGCACTCCTGGAAGATGCACACTTGTTCTGGGGTCACCGCTGCCAAGGTCACGGAGGCTTTTGCTTCCTTGGCTGTGAGGGGAGCCAGCACTTCTCTCCTAACAAGGCAGTGGGGAGAGCAGCACCCATCACAGAGACAGACGGCGTCTACTGCTGCAGGCTCCTTCCCTCTCTTGGCCTTGGAGAAAGGACTCTGGGCCTAGTCATGGAAGAGACCCCTGGAGTCTCCCTGCCACGTTGACCTTCAGAGTCACAATCAAGAAGTTCTCGGCATTGCTTTCAACACCCCAATACTGTGAAATATCTGGGACACTTCAAATACCGTTCCAGCGGAGGCGAGGTGCCGAGGACTGGGTGGGGGTGCACTCTAGCTCTGAGTGGTCTCCGGGCCCAGCCCATGTTAGCAAGCTGGGTCATTAGTAGAAATCTGTAGTACCACTTTCTGGGTGTAGCCTCAGTTTCCTTATCTACAAAGCGAGAGTCTCCTTGTATGACTTTTAAAACCCTTCCAGCTCAAAACGTCTGTAACTTATGTGATATTTGGTTATCTAAATCACCCCATTTTTTTTGTTCGGAAAAGAAGTACTGACATTAGTACCATTAGCAAGTAATCAAATTAATCCCATGATCAAAAGGAATAAATAATCAAAAGGGAAATATTGCACTGTACTCTCCAGGGTAAAATCAGGAAGTGGACAGGGGACGTGGGGCATTCGAATGGGAGCTGGCAAAGAAGCTGTCGAACCCAGGCTCCCAGGTCCCTCACAGCCAGGGAACTGAGCTCCGAGGAAGGACAAGAAACTGTGCAAAAGAGCTTCAGAGGGATCCCTAGTAAGGCGGAGCGGCTGCTGTGCAGAGGGCCATGGGCCAGGGAACCCATCCAGTGAAGCCAAAGGTGAGTTCATGGTTTTTCAGCGATAACAGCCATTCACACCTGAAAGCAGCCAATCTCCATTAAAAATGTGTGTTCTCTCTTCAAAGGAAACACAGTAGACATTAGAAAGACAGGGATATGCTGGCTGCTACAGTGTATTGACATCTGTCTCTTCCCAGACGCTGGATGGGATAGGTGTGCAAGGATGAGAGAAACCACCAAGTCTCAAATGCAGCTTTTCAGAAGCAAAGCAAGAAACCCATCTGTCCAGAGCACAGGTGCTGAGGCTATGGGACTGGCCCAGCTTCTGCAGACCCCAGGGTCTCCGCAATCACGGTGGAGGAGCACTCTCCTTGAAAAATGCATGGGGCATGGCCAATCCTTGGAATTCCGTGTGGGCTGGAGGGTTGCACAGCTCCAAACAGCTATCAAAGAGAAGCTTGGAGAGAACAAACCGGTTTGGGGCTGGTGAGCATCATCTCTGATCAGAAAATGCAACCAACCGGCAGGGAGCCCCTGGTAATGAGGACACCCACTCCCAAAGGCCAATTCTCAGGCAGCCGCTGTCCAAGGCACTCAGAGATGCAAGGAGGGGGCGAGGTCCTCACTGGGATCCAGGCTCAGAAGAAAGGATGCCAGATTTCCGAGCCTTCGGAGGCGGTGGCGGTGGGGCTTTGGCTTCTCTTCGGACAGGCAGTGGGGGTGCGACCTGTGGGCACACACGTGAAAACAGGAATGAGTCTTCTTGCCTCCTCAGTCCTCCCTGCTCCACGTCCCCCACCTTCTGCTTTAGTTTTGAACTGCTGTGTGTTTATCTGCACAGCCTCCGCAAGGTGACAAATGGGAACTGAGCCCATTTGTCCTCCTGGTTCCCCTTGAGCTAATCTCCCCCTCCACATACACACTCCCCAGCACCGGGTGCCTGGCATCCACCCACAAAGCCCTCCAGCAAACCTGAAAGAAGAAAGTTCATCAGGCCACTCGACAAGGGCTGTCACTCAGAAGTGAACGAGAGCTCACTGATCTCGTCCCCTGGCCCCAGTGTGGGGGGGCAGGGATCTGTTCCGCCTCAGTTTTATGAAAAGGTCCACTGGTATGTCTTTCCTTCCCATCTCTGTGGTCTCAGGGAGGAACCCAGATGGCCACAGGGACTCACAGATGGGAAACCTAACTGGAACGCTTGGAGAATCAACCCCATGCTGTGACCGCGTCGTCAGGCACGGGCTCCCTACCTCAGTGGAGGTCCTCGGGCTGCTTTCGTAGGGCTTGCTTTTGGGGGGAGGGGGAGGGGGAACAGCAGTCACCAGCCCATCTGTCTGCAAAGACGGGGAGCCTGGAAACCAACAGAGGAGACAGAGGTTGAGAGAAGGATCTACAGAGGCATCTCAGAGAAATAATGCCCACCACGGACTCCCAGACCAGCCTGGCCCATCAGATTTGCTGCCGCCATTTTCTGTGGTTTCTGTGGACAGGATGAAGACAACCTCTTACCCTCAGGACAAAGGGAGCACCCTCCATTTGTCAGAAGAAATTCTGGAGTGAAAAATCCCTTTTTTTTTCTTTTTTTTTTTTTGTTCAGGGCGTTTTGCCATTAAGCTGAAGATAAGACTATTTCCAGGAATTTGGGGTGTTACTCTATTCTCTGATATAGCCCAAGTTCTTACGGAAAGGTCCATGTCCTCTGGGAAACCCTACCAAATATGTCGAACTCCTGGTTGGCCACTGTCCCTCCTGGCAGCGGTAGACTTATCCTCCATTATTGCCTGTAGGCACCTTGTGATGTTCTTCAAGGCTGGGTCTCGTTGTAGAGTTTGTGGAATGGGTCCCCTTCTTTCCCTGAACAGGTCTAACCACGCAGTGGTCGGTTCCTAAGTTACTTGCTTCCTGTTTGGTCCTAGTCTGAATTTACCTTACTTAAAACTTTGCAATAGGAAAAGGGATTTTGGACTTTCAGTGGTTGTACCCACAACCACTGAACTGCATCAGTTTTACAGTAATCCCACAGACTTTGTAGCTGGTTTGAGTAAAAATGATCCAGATTCATAAATATACCCCATTTCCCACCTGAAAGGATTCTTGAGACACAGGAAAACTTACTTAGGGTCCTGGTGGCCTTAGGAGTGAGAGGAGGTGGGCTCAGAGGTGTCGACTGAGGGGGCGAGGAACCATGGAATGGCGTTAAGCGACTGTCCACCAGTTGGAGACTCTTTGGCCTCTGCACTTTTCTGGCTGGACTCTAAGAATCATGGAGGAAAACACAGAAAAACATTGTCCCAGTGAGGAATGCTGAGCTTAGTGGGGCTCTCAACAGCCTTCTCTGCTGAGCAAAAATTTGCAAAGGGCTTGATTCCAGGACCCGCTGTCACATGGCAGGCACCACGGCAGGGATCCTCAAGGGGAGTCACCGCACCACAGATCACCTCCTGGCTGGCCACTGGCTTGATCCTGACCACAGTCGGACTGTGTCATCTAAGTTGGAAATAAGCCACGCTGATTCTCAGGGAAAGCTGGTCTTGCCACAACAACTTGATGTGGCTCATGGAAGAAAAATGATTTTTTTTTTTTTTTAAATGTAGAAGAAACGACAATGTTTGGACTGACTCACGGAACACAGTGGTGAGAACCACAACTCTGAGCAGCAACCCACATGTTTACGTCGCGGGTACAAGATCTTGCGCCAGCATTGACTTAGAGACTGAAATTCTCTGCACATGCTTTTCTTGCCACCATCTGGGATCTGCACAGCCACAGGCTGTTGGAGAGACAAGCTGCAGCCAGGCTTCTAGCTGGTGACTCACTGCTCTGGAGCCAAGGGGATCTGCCTGGTTGCAGGGCAGGCAGTGACACAATATATATAAACACCTTGTGCTTCACAATATATATAAACATCTATAGATGCAATTTCTTTTACCATTAGATCGGGTTCTGGATGTTTCTCTGCAATGACTTGGGACTTGCTCAGATTCCAGTCTTTTCTCTTGAACTTGCCGATTCGGTTCTCGCTGTCCTCTTTGAGGGGCAGATCTTCCACTCTGGCACCTGATGAGGACCTGCGCTCAAAAAGCGGCTCCAGGATTGACCTATCAGCCAGGAACAAGGACAAATATGGCAGAATGCTAATCATTGAAATTCACTCCAAAAGGACCAAGGGTTACCAGCTCCTCAGCCTAATCTTCACCCAGACTTTCATGTGCAGGTTCTAGATCTGAAATTTCAACTGCCAACTGAACAAACATCTCATCATAAAAGGTACAGGAATGAGGCCGGGCACAGTGGCTTCCGCCTGTCATCCCAGCAGCTCGGGAGGCTGAGGCAGGAGGATCATGAGTTCAAAGCCAGCCTTAGCAATTTAGTGAGGCCCTAAGTAACTCAGTGAGACCCTGTCTCTAAATAAAACACAAAAAAGGGCTGGGGCTGCGGTTCAGTGGTTAAGAGTTCCTGAGTTCAATCCCTGGTACAAAAAAAAAAAAAAAAAAAAAATAGGTATATGAATGAGATCATCAAATAAATGGAAAAAGTACTAGTGATACTTATCCCAGGAAGAGAAGGCCTTATTAAATGCATAGGCAAAGAAAGGATCTATAAAGTAGAAGGTAAGTGGCCAACTCCATGTAGTGGTAAGAGCACCCACTCCAGAGCCAGAGTGCCTGTGTTCAAATCCTACCTACATTGAACTGAGTGACCTTGGACACATGACCTTCCACACCTCAGTTTCTTTATCTGTAAAATGGAGATAAAAATAATACCTACTCCACTGAGTGTTACAAAAGCTTGGAATAGGGGTTGGCACCTATGAATACCTTTTAAAAGTCTGATAATATAATGACAGATGTTCAAGTACCATAATAAAAATCGATTCATTCAAGATTCATACTTGGATGTTGTATAGTGGGGAGAGAGTGATGGGAAGTAGGGAAGTCTCAAAACATCTCTCCATATGTTACTTATTAATCACAAAATGAAAAATGGGAAACACGCCGAGAGGAAAATGAACAAAACCTTACCCAAGTGATCAGTTCACATCACCAGAAAGGAGCAGGTAGACCTGAGGGGGTCCTGAGGAGGACACACCACCACACAGAACGGTGACCTGAACACTGAGCACAAGGAGACATCCGACAAAGCCAATTTAAGGGAAATCCTAAAACCTAATTGGCCCATAACCCCAAATACTGTCGATACTGTCAAAGACAAAGTAAGCAACTATTCCAGATCAGGGGAGCAAAGAGCCATGGCTACAGAGAGAATGGGATCTCAACCGGATCCTGCACCAGATACTGCTATGGAAGACGCTCTGGGCACAGCTGACAAAACTAGAGTACGGGTTGGAGCTGACGCACGTGCGACGTCCTGGTTCCTGACCCTGGAACTACTCCAGCGCAAGTGAGTTTAAGTGAGGTGACCGCCTGGTTCTCACAGCAGATGGGTGGGGTGGAGGAGGACGTGGCGGCATGGAGACCGAGACACGGGGCAAAATACCTCAAAAAAAGGGTATTACGTCTTTATGACAGTATTGCTCACAGCTGCCAATAAGTCCTGGTTTGTTGAAAATTCAGTAGATTTTGCTCCATAAAAAAATTGAAAGTGTGGAGGGATAAAAGGGAAAAGCACCAAGGATTCTTAGGGCAGTGAAGAGTCACACTCTTCTGTGTGACACAGCAATGACGGATGTGTCATTAATACATACTAAGATTCATGGAATGTACCACCCCAAAAGTGACTTCTAAAATAAACTAGGGAGTAGTGGTGGCAATGCCATGTCAATATAGGTTCAGCCTCACATCCTCAGTACCAGAAAGAGCTATTTTTTTTTTTTGTCCCAGTAACAGGGATTGAGCCCAGGGGTGCTATACCGCTGAGCTACATCCCCACCCCCTTTTTATTTTTTATTTTGAGATAAGGTCTCACAGAGTTGCTGAGGCTAGCCTTGAACTTGTGATCCTCCTAACTCAGCCTCCCAAGTCACTGGGATTCCAGGAGCATGCCAATGCACACCTGGCAACCATTAGCATATTTAATGGGATGCCACTCATTTATCTTCAATCTTTGAATTTAAAAAGGATTGTAGAATTAAATTCCAAAAAAGATCCAAACAAAACCAAGCAAACCAAACCAAACAGAAAGAATCACCTCAAACAGCAATGTGTGAGGGGGACAGAAACCCCCAGCCCTAGTGTCCACTCTGTCAGTCCTACTTCACTGAGGGAGAATGAAGGTAATGACCTGGGGGACTGTAGGTCCACATTTTCTCCAAAGCGTAATGGTAAAAAAGACGCAGCCATAAAAATCAGTAAAGCAAAGGCTCAAGGAGCGGTGTGCCAATTTTTTTCTTCTTATAATGCATACTTGGCTACTTTTCCTAATAAATCCAAAACAGTTTAAAAATAACTTTTTTCAATTTTCCCTGACTCATTCTTCTATGACTGACAAAAATGGCAATGTGTTTAAGAGATATAAACGGGATGGTCTGATGCCGTGTGCTGGCTACCAGGACGGTGGTCACTTGAAAAACCAGCCTCTACCTCAGAGCAAAGTCTGTCCAAGGAAGGGACATCACCTTTGTCCTTGGAAAAACCCACAGAGCACTCCTAGGCACATTCCCACCCTGCTAAGTTGTTTATCTACAAATGACAGGAGAGGTCTGTGGCACCAGGTGTCCCTGACTCATTCAGGCTAGGTGGGATCCATAGCAACCCCCTAGCAGCCACCAATCAGCATGAGACAGGGAAATACCTGGGATGCCAAAGGACCCTCCCAGTAGTTTATGGTGTTGAGAAACCATGTAGTTCAGCACTACACCCCTTTTGGCTTAAACCAATCAGTTCAAATAAATACCCCTTTTGTGCTGACCAATCACCCCTACCCAACTTGTTCCTGCCAGTGAATGTGCTAATCATGTTTTAGAGTTGTTATTTGATTTTCCCACGGTGTGTGATGATTTGCTAAGAGATGCTATGATGTATGTGAAGTCCCTGCCTTCTCCAAAGAATGTATAAAACTGCTGCAAACCCTGGGCTCGGGGCCTCTCAGGGTCACCAGTTGCTGTGTGTGGGTGCAGAGGATGAAGCTAGCTCGCAATAAACACCTCTTTGCTGCTTACATCCATCTTGGGTCTCTGTGGTCCCGAATTCAAGCATAACACACTGACAAACCCACCTCTGTGGGTGCGCGCACTGACCTCCTCCCTCGGGAATTTCAACATGCACTAGAGCTCTGTTAGCTACAGCCATTGGGCTTCCCTTCAGACCTGCAGGCCTGCTTGCCACAGTCTGGCTGGGCACCAAATAACACCACCACGAGGCACTTGTAGGTTCAAACAGGAACTCCTTTATTACTCCCATGAACGCCACCCACGTGGCCCTTCCAGGCACACCACCAACCTGAAATCCCTCCTCGGAAACTTCCCCAACCAACAGGAACTCCCCAGGAATCCCCAGGAGAACTCCAAAGTAGTGGGCGCCCAAGGTGGACAGCAGGGGTCTAATATACAATTGAATACACAGCTTAACATAACCATCATCATCTCAATGGCTTGCTGGCTTCACCTCTCAACCACGCCCTTCTGGCAAAAATGCCATGTGTCATTCTGACTAGGCTGTGGCTCTTCAGCACCTGCTGGGCACTGGGAGCCTGGCCCCTCACCAACACTGAGTGCTCATTTCCTTCCGGGCATTTCTTTCCAGTCTCTTGCTTTCCTTGTGCCCTGAGCAGGTACCCCCTGTGCCTGCAGCGTGGCCCACTGGCATCCCCCCCGCAACAAAACAGCACCACCTTCACAGAAGGCAAAACCACCACCAAGGTTAATATTGCAACATGTCATGGGTATTAGGAAAAGTGGGGTCACGAGTGTCCACTGGTGTGAGCTGCCTGTCAGGAACATTCTGGATAAATGTTAGGAAGTATTATTGCTACTTCTAACCCAGGGGGGAATGTGGGCAGAGGAATAACCCACCTCACCCAGGGCCGGCACGTGAAGGACCTGGGGAACCAAGGCACACACCGTACCTCTGATTCTAATAGCTGCCTCTAAACTTCTCTTTTTTACAATGAGACACAGTTTAAGACAAGAGTCTTCCTGAACAGAACAGAACGTCCCTGCTTTTCAGATAGTGTGCAGTATCTCTTTAAGGCATGAAAAAAATTGTGAGAAACAAACACATGAATCAGGTATTGTTTAATATCTATCGATTCTAGGGATTAAAAATAATGTGATCATTCACAGATGGCATATGGCATTAAATACTGACATCTGATACCAAGAACCATCAAGAAGATGTTCAACCCCTGACAAAGTTATGTATGACTTCTAAAAATGGATTCTAAATAAACAACTGCAAAGCTACATAAAAGGACATGCTTGCTATAAATTTTTAAAAATGTTTTATACTGATACAAGGTAAATATTTCCCATTCAAATTTATGATGATATATATGAGTTAACATTTAGAAATAATGATACAGCTTCAATATTTAATAGTAGGAGAAGGATCAACTATGACATATTCATAGGATGTGATGGCATATCACCATAAAAAAATAATAAAAGGATTTAAAGATGACACATCAGCATGGAAAATAAAAAGGAAGAAAAGTGAAGTACCAAACTCTGTCTGCGCTATAATTGGGGACATGTGAAGATATCTATGTCAATGAAAAAGAATGCATAAATAATTTAGGAAATACTAAATATTTGACTTACAGGTAGGGTGCCATTCAGGTAGGTTACTTTTAGGATGTAATTATCATAATGCAGAATTAATAATTTATGAGTGTTGGGAAAAGTATAAACGGCAGCCATACCCCAGAGAAAAAACACCAACATGGCGCCTAAGGACCTCTTCTTCCTACCTTCTTCTTTTCTGCAGTGGCGCGAAAAGTTCCCGCCCGTGTGAACTCTCCTGCCGGCGCCAATTTCAAATCTCACTGGCGGGGAACCTTAGCCCCAGTGAGAACTAATTCCTGGGCTCCGGAGCTGATATCTGGAAGAACTTGCCAATAAGCGGGTGGCCTGCCATTTATCTAAGCCCTGCCATCTCCCCCTTAGTTCTATATAAGCACACAGCTTTTTGCAATAAAATTGGAATTCTCCCGGCAAAGTGTCTTTGCGTGGGGAATTCTTTCATTGTGGTGCCCCGTGTGAGGATATGGGTGAGCTCTTTCCAACAAGAGCCCCGTCCCCCGCTCCGCCGAGACACTCCGCCCTGGTCCGCTCTTTTCAGACGCCAGCTTCCTGCACTCACCACTGATCTGGCGTAGGTAAGCGTCCCCTGACCCCGGCTCGACAACTCCCTTCGGGCTATCGCTGGGTTTGTGACCGTGATCGTCCGGCACACTCCAGACGCCCGGTAGTGGGGAGGGAATCCCCCCCACTAAGACCTTTACTGGACGCAGTGGACCCTCTGGTGATCCGTTTCCCTTTGGGGCAAGAGGCTTCTGAGTTTACACGAGAGGCTCTGTGGTTTTTTCCCTCCTCCGCTGCCGCTGCCGGCTAAGAGTTGCTGTTTCCTGCGGGGCTGCTGTGTCTGGCTGAAGCTGCCTCTCTGCTCAGGGAAAACTGAACTCCCGGCCTGGAACTGTGTTCTGCCAGAGCCGGAGTTCTGTTTTCATTACTGACTTCTTCCGCTGCGGTCGAAAACTTTCCTGACGTCAGGTTGCCCGTGGCTCCGACCCCATTGGGTCTCACAGATCGCACTTCACTGGTGACGACCGGTAGTGCCCTCTGTATTTCCTCGAGACGGCTGGTCATTTTGGGGACGCCCACCTGACCCCCGTGTGCCCTGAGCTTCCTGGAAGCCACTCCAGCCCGGGTTTTCTCTTTGTCTCTCTCGCTTACTCTTATTCTGTCTCTCTCTCTCTTCCATCTCTCCCTGTGACTATGGGCACCTCTTCGTCTATATCTGAAGCCTCACCTCTCAAATGTTTAATAAAAAATCTGGCCACACTCTCCCTCACACCAGACATCAAGCCTAAACTTCTAATCAAATTCTGTACCCAAGATTGGCCTACATATCCACTGATAATGCAATCATGGCCTCCAGAGGCTCCTAGATCCAAACCTC
>NW_025999944.1:5032688-5034871 GCF_001458135.2 Marmota marmota marmota
CCCCAGACCTGCCCCCCGAGCATTCCTCCACTTCCCTTTCTAGGCCCCACAGAGCCCCCACACAGCAGGAAGCAGCCGGATCTGACCAACGACGCCCCACTTCCTAAGAAAACAAAAAGGGAGGAATGTTGGGAAAAGTATAAACGGCAGCCATACCCCAGAGAAAAAACCCCAACATGGAACTTCTGCCAAAAATTGACCTTTGCTTTAATTTTCATCTTCATTCTGTTTTTATTTGCTCTGATCTTCTTCAGGTGCTGGTGACACCATGTCCAGGCAACGCTTCCAGCATTTCCTAGAGTTTCTGCTACAGGACCAGTGGCTGATACCAACAATCTCCTCCATCCAGGACTGGTTCCATGCCATCGACAACTTGTGGCTTCAGGGAACTTTCATAGACTTCACCCCTACGGAAGTAGCTGTCTATAGCCACTGGGTTTTATTTCTGGCTGCCATGATACCCCCAGACCTGCCCCCCGAGCATTCCTCCACATCCCTTTCTAGGCCCCACAGAGCCCCCACACAGCAGGAAGCAGCCGGATCTGACCAACGACGCCCCACTTCCTAAGAAAACAAAAAGGGAGGAATGTTGGGAAAAGTATAAACGGCAGCCATACCCCAGAGAAAAAACCCCAACATGGCGCCTAAGGACCTCTTCTTCCTACCTTCTTCTTTTCTGCAGTGGCGCGAAAAGTTCCCGCCCGTGTGAACTCTCCTGCCGGCGCCAATTTCAAATCTCGCTGGCGGGGAACCTTAGCCCCAATGAGAACTAATTCCTGGGCTCCGGAGCTGATATCTGGAAGAACTTGCCAATAAACGGGCTGCCTGCCATTTATCTAAGCCCTACCATCTCCCCCTTAGTCCTATATAAGCACACTGCTTTTTGCAATAAAATTGGAATTCTCCCGGCAAAGTGTCTTTGCGTGGGGAATTCTTTCAATGAGGGGTGAGTTAACACTATCTTGAATAATTAATGATGTGTAAATACTCACCATTTATATTAAATTAAGCACTAGGCCACTAAATAGTTTTTCATTGGTATAAAATAGGTATATTCATTTTCAAATAACTAAACTTTTACAGTAGTTATTGCTGAGTAACGAAGATGTAAAACATTTTTAAAAGTTTCGAGTATTTAAAATACTTTATACCTGTACACATATTAATTTTTTAATTAGTCAAATATTGTATAAACTGGGTGTGGTGGTGCACACATCTGTCATCCCAGCCATTCGGGAGGCTGAGGCAGGAGGATCAAAAGCTCAAAGTCAGCCTCAGCAACTCAGTGAGGCCCTAAAATAAAAACTAAAAATGGCTGGGGATGTGGTTAAGTGCCCCTGATTCAATCTCTAGCACCCCCCCCCAAAATGTGTAAAAGTAGTAACCTGATGTAGAAAGATGCAACTATAAACAACTCCTTTTTGAACATTTTAAATTTGAACACATGGAAAGGCAGCCCATGTTTTTGGCAAGGAAGACTCAACATTTAAAAGCCATCAAACTTTCCAAAATTAGTCAATTAATTTAGCATGTTCCCAATAAAAATACAATAACATTCTAGACCAGTGAATCCAAAAGTGAGCAATGAGAAAAACTAGTTAGATAAATTCTGATAAAGAATATTAGAAATCAAAAACATTTTCTTTTTAATTTTTTTTTTTTTTTTTTTTTTAGTTCTTGGTGGACCTTTTCTTTATTTATTTTTATGTGGTGCTGAGAATCAAACCCAGTGCCTCACACGTGCTAAGCAAGTGCTCTACCACTGAGCCACAACCCCAACTCAATCAAAAACATTTTAAATCTATGGTATCTGAAACCACACAGTGCCAAGGCACGAATAGACAAGTCCGTGAAGGAAATGAGGGCAGGGCCCCCAAAGAGATGGAAGAACATACAGAAATCTCATTTGTGATAAAACCGACATTTCAAGTGAGCAGAAAAAAGATGGTTTGCTCCCTAAATGTTATGGGGAGAACTGGGTAACCACCTGTGGGGAAAAAGGTGCTTCCATACTTCACAGCTTATGAATCCCAAAGAATCACAGACTTAACTGAGAACAGCAAAACTCTAAAAGTCAACGAAAACAACCAGTAACTCTTTTGGTTATCTCAGAGTGGAAAAGGCTTTTAATTGTGATTTAAAACTCTGAAATATATATATATATATATATATATATATATATA
>NW_025999944.1:5035756-5168280 GCF_001458135.2 Marmota marmota marmota
TATATATATATATAATATATGTATATTTCAATAAGAAATTAGAAGGAAAAAACTGAAGTCAAAACACAAAGAAGTAATCAGGAGAAAACACCTCAACTCGTTACAGACAAAGGCCTACAATCCAAGCTGACAATCCAACCGAAAAATGGATAGAAAGTCCTGGACCATCGTTTACAGAAAATAAATACAAATGGCTACTGAACAAAAGAGACGAGCCTCCACTTTACACAACACAGAGGAAAGAAAAACAACACAAAACAGAAAATACTATACGAGATAACCTTCTTCCTCTATCACATTGGCCCAAATCAAGAAGACAGCACAGTGTGGTGGCGAGGGCAGGGTAGCCAGGCAGGTTGCTGGTGGGGCGGAAGCTGGCCGAGTGGTAGGGAAGTCCACTTAGGGATAACTTTCAATGCTGTAAATGTGTATCTCTGGCAAAGATGTATCTCTCCCTTATGGCAGGTTTCTCATATTGATAGACTTGGCTATGATTTGGATATGGCTTGACTGTCCCCCAAGGGCCCAGGTTGTTGGTCCCCAGGGTGGCAGTACATGGAGGTGGTGGAAGCTTTGAGAGGTGGGGTCTAGTGGGAGAGGTCACTGGGGAACCTCCCTCAAAAGGGATGATGGCGGTTCTTGAGCTTCTTGTGAAGCTGAGCTCTTGTGAAAGGGCTGTTACAAATGGAAGTGCAAGCCCGGCCCCTCCCTCTCCCTCTGCCTCCTGCCTCACCAGGAGGAGGTCCTTCTTCCCACATAGGCCGTCATGGGGTCTTTCCCAGAGCTTTGCTACACTATTAGACTTTTAGCCTCCAAAATTATGAGCTAAATAAACCTCTCTTCTTTATAAAGACAGTCACCTAGTCACCTCGGGGATTTCACTATAGTTGAAAAGCTGTCTAATATATTAACTTCCAATTTGATATTCACTGCCACACTGCAGTGAGACGGAAAGACTGAAATCAACTAGATGTCCATCGGTGGTGGAACAGATCATGGTACAGACACATGGCAAGATGTCTGCAGATAAACACAGTGTAAGAGGCAGCTCTTTGTGTTCTGAAATGGAACAATTTTCAAGAAGTTAAATGAGAAACACCAAGGTGAAGAGAACACTACCATCTGTACAAAAAAAAAAGCATGGAGAATATGTATTTAGGTATTGCTTGTATACCTACACAGGGCTCTGGAAGACACTGGGAACCTGAATATTAGTGTCAGTCAGACTGGTGACTGAGAGCCAGCACTGAAGGGAGATTTTTCATAATATGCTCTTTTCTACCGTTGGGATTTCAGACTGTGCGATTATATTGTCAATTCATACAGTAAAAATTTTTAAATTGTTTTAAAAAAAATTGAAATGATGAAAATTAGGCAAGTAACTATATAATAGGGTGGCAGAATCATGAGACCATTTTTTCCCCCATTTTTCATTTTTGGCGACAGTCACCGTCATTAATAATGACATTCCTACTGAGGATGACAGAAAGGCTAACAACCGTGCTCTCTGAATTACCTTTCTTGTAGGATTAATGCGTCTGCACAGAATCCTACTCTGGGGACCAAAGTCAAGCATGATGAGGCATCCCCCCACCCTCCAGGGGGTCAAAGGTCCACTCAGCCCTTACCCATCAGATCCTGGCCGGGAAGGTGCATTATCGGAGGAGTTGGAAGAAGTGGAGATCACAGAGGAGGTCACAGAGGTCACGGACAGCCTCCGCAGAGTAGAAGACATGATGTAAGGCAGCACCAAGGATCCCGTGCGGCTCTGCTTCCTCTCCGTCAAGTTGGGTGGCTGGAAGACACACGCCCACTCAGGGTGAGCTAACCTGGGACTCAGTGTGATCTGGTGTGGCCACCCTGCTGTGTGTGTGTGTTTTTTTGTTTGTTTTTTTAAATGGAATATTGGCCTAAGAGAAAAATCTCAGGAGGCTGTAGACGTCAAGTTTAACCTGGTAAGTTAAGGAACATTGATCTACTTTCCTGAGAAATGTCACCAGTAGGCTTATCCCCATATGACACCAGATTAAATGCACCTGCTGATACTGGCCTGTTTCTAATGATGACAAAGCTTGGTAGGTCAAAGCTTAGTCTGCCATCTGGGAACTTGTGTGCAAAAGACACATGTTCCTAGCAGGAACTCCGAACTAGCAGCAGGGAAGGAGGCAAATTCATAGGAAGAAAGCAGGATCGAGCGCTTCCAAGAGAAAGAGACAGCAAAGGGACACTCTTGGGGGACTAGTGGAGATGGATGAGGAGCTTCCATCTGAGGAATGGATCAGAAACCAGAGGTTTAAGAATAAGACCACAGCAGGCACGGTGGTGCAAACCTGTAATCCCTGTGGCTCAGCAGTCTGAGGCAGGAGGATCACGAGTTCAAAGCCAGCCTCAGCAACTTAGCAAGACTTGTCTCTAAATAAAATATTTTTTAAAAAGAAATTGGGATGTGGTTCAGTTGTTAAGTGCCCCTGGGTTCAATCCCTGGTTCAAAAAAAAAAAAACAACAACAAAAAAAAAAAACCAGGATGAACTCAAGGACAAAAGAGCAAAGAAATGAACTAGAACCACTCATACCGTCACCAGTGGAGACAAAAGGTCAGCACGTGCACCCTTCTACCTAGCTCCTCAGGAGGAAAAAGAAAACCGCAGCTGTGAGGTGTGGGTTACAACTGGCAAAGGCATCATGTGATCAGCTGCATGCACTCTAAGAGACTCTTTTCTATTCCTTCTCCACTTCAAAGGTGTGCAAGCTGTAAACTCTTCATGAAAATAGAAACATTTGGAACAACTAAAAGAACTGGGCCAGACGGGACAGGAACAGCCAGTGCCTATGATTAGGAGACCTCGACGGCTAGCCGAGCAGTTGTTTAACTGCTGTGCTCTGCCTGGAAGCACCTGCGTCACCTGGGAACTTGTTAGAAATGTAAATACTTGGGTCCCATGAAGGTCCATCAGCAATTCTGGGGATAAGGACCAACAACCTGTTTTCACAAGCCTTCCCGTGGTTTGAGGGTCCTTCAAGTCTGAGAACGTCTACCTAGCACAAGGACAGTTCAAGGTCATCAAAAGCAGAACATGCTCTCTGGCCACTTGTACCTAAGCTGTTACAACTCACTTGGCATCTGAAAACCTGATCAATGTCATAAAAGGCACAAGGGACGGGACAAAGCTCAGGTAGGTTTAGACAAAGCCTACCAGTGTAATGACCCCATAGAGCTTTTCTACTTTCTCCTTGAGTTCCCGGAAGCAGGAGGACAACCGATCATGCAGTGGCTTGAGCTGCTCTGTCAGCTTCTCCCCATGGATGCGGATCCCTTCTGTGAGCAGAGGCATCTGGAAGGAAAGGCATAAAAGGAATGAAACATGATTTAGGAAGAAGAGGGATAATTCGGATTTGGAGGTCGGGGAAGGGTAGGGTGGGATGGACTGGCTGACGGACTGGTGGACTTGGCACTACTGAATGACAATGACACTTCCCAGGTGGGGGGGCGTGTGAACTGGAGCTATTCCAGTGGACAATGTGGAGAAGTCTTTACGCCAAGGACAAAGGCAGGCCCTACGCTGGGGATGGGCTGGCGGCAAGGCAGATCCCACTGAGCCCTGGTGCGCTTCTGTGGATGGTAACAGATGGGTTTTGGCTTTAGCCTGAACTTGATGGCTGCATTTTCCTCCATTGCCTGCTAAAGCAATGAGAATAGAGAAAAGGGCCAACCTCTCTCAGCTAGATGTGCACCCAGGGAACCAGCTTATGGCCTTTGATCTCAGCTCTAGGAAGTGCCCTGCCAACACTATGCAGCTAAACTAAATGCCATTCCTAGGTCTCGCTGCCAAACACACACACTGATAGGTTGTGCTTCCAAAAGGTTTCAAAAGAGAAAAAAGAAAAAGGAACACAGGAAGTGGCCTTGAAGAGTGGAGTTTAGGAGAGCAGCCTGGATCAAGCACTGTAGCCACCCAGCTGCAGGCCCTGCTGTGCACACCTGGCCCCCATACACAGCTGGCCCCTGTGCATACCTGTAATGCTATCAGTCGCTTTAGCAGCTCTACTTTCTCCTGATCTTCAGGATGCTCTTGTAAGTACTTTTCGGTAAAAAAAGCCTAAAAGCAAAGCATATAAGCATGAATTAGAACACATTCCTTTCTGTGCACTTGACCTTAACAGGCAGAAAGCCTGGGAAGGTGAACAACATCTGTTCTGACAAACCAGGAATTTCTAACTAAAAGTTCCTTCCTTTCCTGGGATGGTCCTTATCCCATGGTGGAAAATAGTTTTTAAAAGTATGTGCTCGGGCTGGGGCTGTGGCTCAGTGGTAGAGCGCTTGCCTAGCATGTGTGAGGCACTGGGTTCAATCCTTGGCACCACATAAAAAAAAGTATGTGCTCTTCTGTGATTTCTCTAAAATCATGCCAATTCCCAGCAAGAGTACGTTCTCAGCAATCACCACACCCATGTGTGCATGAGCATAAGCATGCATGCACACACTTCTGTGCACATTCACCGATCAAAAGAATTATCAGCAAAGCAAAATGTCATTAAAAGAATTTCTCCAAAGAAAGTCCAAATGACAATATCTAAAAATGAATCATCAAATTGTGTAGATATCATAAGGAAAAAAGTAAAACTTTAACAGGCTAGAGATGTGGCCGACAGCTTCTATGCTCTTGCACTTAATACTAGCTGTGTGACATTTCTTCCCTATACTAAGTGAAATCTAACATCTGTACTCTTCACTTATCAACTATCCAAAAGGCATAGGTAGGAAGAAATGCTATTAAATGCTGAAAGAGGCTATTAAATGCTGGTTGCTTTTCTTATTTCATATCAGTACCATGTTCATCAATGAACACTCAGGCCAGCTAAGGCCCTGTGATAGGAAAATAAAAACCAAACTGAAATCCCAAACTCAGGCCTTGCATCTTAAAGACAGGATTCATTAGGAAAGAGAAAAGAAGTCTGTAGTGAACATTTCCAGCAAGAATTATATATATTTTCTCCTGGGACTTTAACCTTCGTTACTCAAAGTGCTTTCAAACACCAACTTACTCACTCCTTTCCTCTACTCCTGGGAAAGCCATACCACTCTTAAACAAAACCCAAGAGCTCTTGAAAACTATGGTATAAATACGAAAGTGACCCATTCTATGTGGCAAATGGAATAGAAGCCAACTTTGTGGACAGATGTTAGGGGGTGAATTGTATCCTGCCAGTGCCCCCGCCCTGTTCATGTTGAAGTCCTAACCTCTGGCACCTCAGAATGTGACCCTGCTTGGCAACAGGGCTGTTGCTGATATAATTTATTGAGACCATTGTAGCTGAGTGGGCCTAGATCTGATATGACTGGGGTGCTCATAAGGTGAAATTTAGAGACACTTGCACACAGGGAGAGTGCACGGAAGGAGACATAAGGAGAAGACACCTCTACAGGCCAAGGTACCGCCAGCAAACCATCAGAAGCTAGGGGTAGGCATGGGCCATGTCCTCCTGCACAGCCTGCAGAAAGAACCAACCCTGCAGACACTCTGTTTTCAGACTCCTGGCTTCCAGAACGGTGAGAGGACACACCTGTGTTGTTTTAAGCCACCTGTATGTGGATCTTTGGGACCGCAGCCCTAGCAAAGTCATAGAACAGAGAATGTCCGTACAAGCAGCCCAAGCACCAGGAGGAGGCATGAGGGAACGTCCCCAACGCCGCTCCCTGCAGCCAGCGTTGTGCTTGGAGGGAACATCAATAAAAACAGAAAAGTAGTGTTTAAGTTCTCACCCACTCTTACCTTTCAAGTGCAAGAAGTTTCAATTTTTGAAAATTGAAACAAATTTTTGACAATCGATAAAATGCACTGAGACTCCCAAAGCATCTGTTGGGCCCCAAAGCACCCCCAGAGCAGTGTGCCCTGAAAGTCATTTCTCAGCAGAGCCTTGCCTTGCAAAAGAAAGGACTGGTGACAGCAAACGCCTCCCGCATTCTTGTCCCTCAGCCATGTATAAAGCACTGGTTTGGATGGGTCACCTCTACCAAGTATGTCATGATGAGTTTCCCAATTGAGGGCCTGAGGTCATGATGATTAATGGGTTTTGTTTTTTACTTTTTTGACACTGGGAATTGGGGCTAGGGATGCTTTGCCACTTACCTAAATCCTAATCCCTTATATTTTTTTGAGATGAAGTTTCACTAAATTGCTGAGACTGGCCTCAAACTCAAGGTTT
This sequence comes from Marmota marmota marmota, assembly GCF_001458135.2. Taxonomy (NCBI): domain Eukaryota; kingdom Metazoa; phylum Chordata; class Mammalia; order Rodentia; family Sciuridae; genus Marmota; species Marmota marmota. The sequence continues at coordinate 5,041,962 of NW_025999944.1, forward strand.
TTCTCTTTACCCTCCCAAGTCACTGGGATTATGGGCATGTCCCACCATACCCAGCTAATTAATGGTTCAGCTTTCTCTTACAGAAATTTATAAAGTTACACTTTAATTAAATATGAATTAGTAGTATTTTAAAGTCAAAGATCTTGAAATCTACTTACTTGTTCATATATCTTTGCTTTTTTTTCATTTTAATTAGAAGTCTATAACAATGAAAACATTTCATATGAAACTGTATCTCATTCACAAATATTGGCCTATAAATATTTGTGGGCCACAATGGCACATGCTTATAACCCCAGGCACTTGGGAGGCTGAGGCAGAAGGATCCCAAGTTCAAGGCCAGCCTGGGCAACTTAGCAAAGCCCTAAGCGATTTAGCAAGACCCTGGCTCAATAATAAATTAAAAGAGCTGGGGATGTGGGTCGGTGATTAAGGCCCTTCAGTTCAATCCCTAGTATCAAAACAAACAAACAACAAAAACCGAAAAAGTGCTGAGAGACAAGTCCATGGCAGAGGGCCCTGGGTTCAATCCCTGCACTGAAATTTAAAAAAACGAAAAAAATGTGGTTTAGGGACACCGTATAAAAATAACACAGGAAAACTAGTACCGGAAAGAGTACACACTGCAAGCATTATGGCATTAAAGACATACTGCATTTTGGACTCTATTTTTGTATCAACTTCCATCATAACAGTGGAAATTATTATTGAAGCAGAACACGAGCAAACTAGAGTTTATCCTTGGTGCTGAACTGTTCCTAGCTGCAGAGTAGAGCACAGGGAAAAGAAGACACCTGTTCGCTGTCTACCTCCCAAATAAGAGAGAACAGCAGGTGCACCGACCAGAGGCATGCTGGTGGGACGTCTTTCAGTGACACTTTATAGGGAGGTGGCCTATCCCTGACTGCTGCTGCTGGTCTCCGGGAGGTGGGAGGTCAGGGATGATCCTTTTGCCCATTTCATAGGCCCATTCATAGAGGGGAGAGTGAGATGTCAGAGATGTTACAAGCAACAAATTCGCCAAGTGCAGAGTGGCACAGAGGGAGGCCTGGAGACAAGCTGGGCCTGTGAGCCCCGTGGGATTCCGGGACCCCGCCCACCTTCTCATAGTTGGAGAATCCCCCCATGACGGCTGGGTCCACGATGCCATTGAGCAGCATGGAGAGCGGGTGCACGGAGAGGGACCGGTCCCAGGCATGCTGCTGCACGCAGTTGCTGATCCTCTCATTGGTCAGCTCCATGGTTTCGATGGCATTCTCCAAGGGGCTGATTTCCTCCTGGGAAGAGTGGAGGGAGAAGGACACGTGTGAGCTCCAGAGCAAGGACTGAACAGGCTGAACTCCCCTCAAGAGGTGCCAGCTCCCGCCAGCTACAGGACAGTGCAGTTTTTGCTCCTCCAGATTGTTTATTGGGACACCGTACTTCTCTGCCAGTGTTGGCAAGAGACAAAATAAGCTATTTAAAGTCCCCCTGGAAGGTGGAATGAGTGACCCGAACACTGGGGCCCCGGCAGTGACGATTCCTTGTAGCACAGTGTCTACAGAAAATGTGAGAAGTAAAAATTCAAGTCATAGCAAGGATTTTCTCAGGCAAAGCCTCCTCAGAGATTTTTGAGACCAAGGACAGCAGAAGAGCAGGCTTGAGACACTCTGGACCACCTAAAATGCCCCCCGATGCCTCCTCTCTGAGAAAAGACAAGTGATTTTGAGGCAAGTGGTCTCAGAAGCCTCATATTCAGACCACACAGAGTAACTGCAGCACAGATTCTACAGCCGAAGAACTCGGAACAGCAGGATGTGTTAGAATTCATCTGAGTTTGGGATGAAAACAGAATCAGAAACAATACAGATTCAGAGAGTGCCCCCTATGGAAACGTCTTCAAAACCAGGTTTCCAGAAAACTCCTCCCCTTCATTTTACCACTATTGGCTACATGATCTCCTACACCAGACTTCAGTCCAAATGTCTCTGTCCAGAAACCATCCATACTTGAAGAATAAGGATTTATCACTAGTGTTAGAGAGCACACTGAACTTCAGCTCAGACTTATGCAAGTAATACTTCTTTTTTATTCTTTTGTGGGGCTGGGATTGAACCCAGGGCCTTGTGCATGCTAGGCAGGAACTTTGCCACTGAGCTACACCCAAGCCCAAGAAATGTTTCCTCAATATCTCCTTGGTGCCAAGTGCTATGCTATGCACGGAGAGGGATCGGTCCCAGGCATGGTTACAAAAGGGATTAAGGTACATAGTTGTCTCTCACTACCAGGGACAGCCCAGGTAGTGAGGCCAGCAAGTGGCTTTGCTCAGTGGCAACTACAGAGGTGAACTGGGGATTAGAAACAGGGCAATAGTAGGGAGTCTAGAAATAAAACAAATTAATACACTGTGGGGGGTTGGTTCCAGGACACTGAGGACACCAAAATCTGCAGAAGCTCAAGTCTCCAATGTGAAATGGTGTAGAATTTGCAAATAACTTATGAACATCCTCCCATATACTTGAAATCATCTTGAGATTACTTGTAAGGCCTGATATGATGTAAATGCTACAAAAATAGTTGTTAGGTTCGATCCTCAGCACCAAAAAAAAAAAAAAAAAAAAAAAAAGGACTGAGGGTGTAGCTCAGTGGTAGAGTCCCCCTGGGCTCAACCCCAATACTGCAAAACCAACGACAGGAAAAAAGAAAGGGGGAGAGAGAGAGAGGGAGGGGGGAAAAAGAAAAAGAATATGACCAGGGTGTGACGGGGCCCAGGCAACCTGGTTGAGCGTTTGACAGAACAGGGGCCTAAAGTGAGCCTCGATGGGAGTCAGGTCAGGCAGATAAAATGACCTAGTGTCACGGAAAACTGAAAGAGCATGGAGTTCTCCACTTAGATTTCTTAGGAGCAGGCAGAAGGTGGACAGAGGTGGACAGAGGTGGACGGAGGCGGAAGAGCAGAGTCGAGGCCTTATGCACCTTATGCACCTAGAGGAGGAGTCTGGCTTTCAACTGTGGGCATGAGGGGCCACAGGGGCGTGAGCACGAGAACAAATGGTCCGGTGGACTCGATGGAACTGATGGCACTCACAGGCTGAAGCAGGGGGAAAAGGGACAGCCCGGGTAGTGAGGCCAGCAAGTGGCTTTGTTCAGTGGCAACCACAGAGGTGGACTGGGGACCAGAAACAGGGCGATAGTAGGGAGTCTAGAAACAAAGTGATACACAGTGAGAAGGTACAACCGGCAGCGGTGGGGAGTGAGGAAGGGCAGGAGCTGAGAGTACAAGGAGAGGCTCTGGGAGAGGCCATGATCACAGGCCGGACCTCCTAGAGGCATTCTAAAAATGTGCCTGGGCACCGGCAGGATCACGGGGAGAGGCACGCCTCTGTCCATAAAAGAGTCATTCACGGTGAGTGACCTTTAGGGCTGGTATAACATCGGCTCTACAAAGCAGGCCCATCACACAAACGTGGCTTTTATTTCTCTTTTGAAAAACAAAGTTGGCCAGAGGAGGCCGGCCAAGCCGGGGAGGAGGCAGGGGAAGGCCACAAAGGCTGGGATTATGTTTGCAGACAGAAAGTTTTTATTTCTGGGTGCCAGTTCCAGATGACTCACTGTGGAAATCTGCTTGACTTCAAACCACTTGAGAATCCCGGGGAAGCTATAGGCAGTGGTGTACGTGGTCCGCTCGATCCACATAGTCTAGTGCAAGGAGGAAAAGAGGAGACCCCGTCAGCTCCCGGGCCAGGTGGAAGCCCCTGGGTCAGGAATGTGCCTCCTAGTGAAAGGGCCAGATTTTCTCTCAAATTTAAGGATTTTGATGTTTGAGGCTAAGGGTGATCATCCACTGGGGCCCTCCCCTCTAAAGCTGGAGACCAGAGGTCCAGCAAGGTGTGACCCTCAGTCTGCAATTTTCCATCAGGTCGACAGCCTGTGGTCTCGGTGATTGGCAGGCGAAGCCTCCATCCCCAGGGGGGTCACCATTTCGGCTGTGTGTATGGATGAGGTGAAGGCCCCCAGTCCGGATGCCTATTTTCCCCCACTTTGGAAGGACAATGGGATGGACTCACAGCAAATTCGTTGTCTGGATCCTTTTCTCCTTTCCGGAAAGGCCGGGAATATCTGAACTGCTGCACTTCGTTGGCCCTGTAGTAGCTGAGAAAGGACAGAGTGACCTCTCTGGACCAGCTCCCTCACAGCCTGCTCCTGTCCGACTTCCACAGACCTGGCGACCCCCGTGAGGCTCCCACTCAACTATCTCCCTGCAGATCGGGGCCACACCAAAGGCCAAGGCTTGTGGATTTCCTGCAATTCTCACGTTCATTATTTAGGAGTTTGTTTTGTAGCTCACACTTTCAAAAGGTAATGCGGGATCTCATTCACGTGCCTTTGTGACAGGCCTATGGACCTCAAGAGACCGGGGTGGGCCCTCAATCACTGGGGGGTCCTGCCAGTCAGTCCTCAGTGATGCTTCTGAGTGGACAAAGAGCTAAGAGATCTGACGCCTAAAATGAAGCTCCTGATCATGAAAGTTTGGAAGACAAAGGAGATCAGGCACCAGTCTTCCAAACTTTAATGAGTTTAAGGCTTTGCTTTAATGGACCCCAAATAAAATATAAGGTTTTTTTTTGTTGTTTTGTTTTTAAATCGAAAAGAGCCACTTACTTTAAGATCTGCTCTGGAACGGGCTTGTCCTTGTAGCTGGGCGGCAGGCTCATCACGGGCTTCACGGTGAAGCACTGCATGTCTGAGGAGCACGTTAAGGAAAGCGGAGAGGCTGGCCTCGCAGGACAGCCACAGTGAGGCCCTACGCCCCACTACAGCCGGACACAGCGTGGGCACCAACCATTCCCTTTACCCCCAGGCCCAGGCCACACTGAACATGGGGCGCCCCTCCGTATCACCAACATCATTTCTCCCAGGACACTGTCTGCAGTGGGACGCCTGGCAGGCATCGGCGACAGCAAATGCCAGGAAAGAGGTGGTTAGAAGTGGTTTTAAATCATTTCTTTTGGATAAGGATCCCTTGGAAATAGCCAGACTTCAGAGCCGGGCAACAGGAAGTGCTTGTTTTTGGAAACCACCTGCTGGCTGAACACCCTGCCTTGGAATGTACCAGGTGTTCTGAGTTTATCTACAACATACACAACCACCCTACTAGCTGGATGTCACCATGCTCTTTCAGCAGAGGAAGATGGAGGATGAGGGAGGTTAAGACCCAAGATCACACAGCTGAGAGGAAGTGAAGTCAGGCCTCCAAACCCGCCAGGGGTACAGGTGTACCTTCTCTGATTTAAGGATGAGTCTTAGAATCAGTTTCTCACCAGGGTCCCACACAGCTGGCCCTCCACACCCATGGGGTGGGCATCCAAGGATTCAGTCAACCTTGGAGCAAAAATAGATTTTTTTAAGCCAGATGTGGTGGCACAGACCTATAAATCCAAGCAACTCATGAGGCTGAGGCAGGAGGATTGCATGTTTGGGGTTTAGCTTTAGCAACTTAGCAAGACCTTGTCTCAACATAAAAAAAAAAAAAATCAAAAAAGGACTGGAGAAGTAGCTTAGTGTTCAATCCCCAGTACTATAAGTAAATAGATCTATATCTATGTATATGTATATATTTTAATTCTGTCTTTGGTGAAGTGTGTAGAACCTTTTTCGGGGTCCCTATTCCCTGAAAAACAGTGTGACAACTATTTTTCATATTATTTGGGATTTTAAATCATCCAGAGAAGATTTAAAGCACATAGGAGGAGGTGTACAGGTTCTATGTAAATCCTACCCCATACAAGGGACTTGGGCATCTGACTATGGGGGTATCCATGGTGAGAAGGGGTGCTGGGAGCGTGTCCTGGGATAGTTCCCCCAAGGGTAATGAAGAATGACTGCATATCATTTCAGTCTCTAACAGAATACTGAACCCAGAACAGGAAGTCATGCCCTCCTCAAGATCCCCATCCGGCTATAGCATACCCCAGAGGTTTCTTATCACTCTTCCCTAAGGGTCTTAGAGCCCCACAGACTTTACATCAAATGGGAGCCTGAGGCAGAATGTTTCACATCCACTGCACAGAAGGGACTGCACCCTTAGCTTCTTTGGCTTAGCTGCACCTGTCTGTCCCAGGGTTTAAGAGCCCTGAGACGCTTTCCCACAGCAAGGATGCACTGCTTCGGGGACATCTTGATGTCTTCTCCAGGGGGTGTGGTACTGGTCATCTTCTCTGCATTGGGGAACTGGGTCAGGAGCCTCAAGCTGAAGTCTTCCCGCCTCTCGTACTCCTTCCCCCGGTAGATGAAGATTTTATTCTGCAGGTCAAGAGCCAGGGAAATCATTAAAAATGACAAGTGGAGAGAGAGTCAACCTGCAAATGGCACAGACGGGCAGACAGGAGTAGCCTGCCTCCTGGTTTAAGTCCACTAGGTCACCAGGCACGCTGCTGACATTCTCAGTGAAGAAAGGAAGTGCATTCATTCATCAACCAGAGCTACGCAGCTGGTTCTTACACTTTCCTCAGGTTTTTGCTCAAATGTCATTTTCTTACTGAAGTCTTTCCTGTTTTCTCTAAAGTGGCCACTTTGCCTCCAATGTCTACCTGTCTCTTCCCCTACCCCGTTCTCCGTGACAATGAGTCTGCCCCACACAAGGCGGTGTTCTGGGCCATGACACACTCGATGTTTTACTGATTTATCCTGATTTTTGTCCCTCCAGGATTCTGGTTTGTTCAGAGCTCTGCCCCCATCCTTGCGTTAGAGTGAGGCACACAGTAGGAATTTGACAAATGCTTATTCAATGACTGGTTCATTCTCTGACACATGGCTCTGTCCTTTCCCAGCCCTGCTATCCCAGTGACTGGTTCTCCTCCTCCTCCAGTTACACAGGCCGGAAACCCAGGAATCACCCTTGCTACGTGCCCCTCGTCCCCCATGCAGCCCGTCAATCATCCTGGAACATACTTCATGTGCATCACCGCATTCTCTGCACTTGTCTTTAAAGCCTCCATCACCACCTCCCTATTCCAACCTGTCCTCTCTTGCCCGACATCTGCAATGGCGTTTCAGTGGCTTGTTGGCACACATGTCCCACCCATTCTCCGTACCAAGGCCATACTAACTCCTTTCTGATGTGAAAAATCTGCAGTGACCCTCTCTGCTTCTGGGATGCGGACAACACAGCCTCTGTGTCCCCAAGACCCTGTGGACCCCTCCTGCCTCACCTGCTCCCTGTGCCCACTGCACGGGTGGTTATTCCTGGGCTGTCCCGGGTTCTGGCCTGCTGTTCCCTCTGCCTGTCCTCTCACCAGTGCCTCCTTGATTCCCTGCTCACCTTTCAGATTGCAGCTGAGGCAGAAATTCCCTGGCAAGTCCCTTCTGACTCTCCAAAAAAAATCAATGCATGACCGACACAGGATAAATAGACCCTTTTGTCATATAGAACTATGAATTTTGAGTAAGGCCACCATGACCACAATCAGGATATAGATCAGTTTCATCAGCACCGATATTTATTTCCCCAGGCCCTTTAAGCCAAAGCTCCTCCAGCCAGGAGACAACCATTGATCTGTTTTTTCATCTCAACAGGAAGTGATATCCTAGCAGGAACAACATATAAATAAAAGAGCCTGGAGCCTTTGATGCCTAACTCCTTTCCCTTTGCACCATGCATCTGAGATTGATCCATGTGGTTCTGTCTCAGCACCCTGCTCCTTTTCACCACTGAGTAGTATTCCACAAAGCACACAGACCAGGTTTATCTCTTCACCAGTTGGCAGGCACCTGGGTCTGCAACCCCCCTGCAATCTTTGTGAAGAGACTGGTTTCCATTTCATGTCGGTAATACTCCCTGGTTACAGGCTCCTACTGAACAGGATGCTTCTTTTCATTTACAGTTTAAATTTTACCTTCACTGTGTGATCATTAAACACCTTCCCCATCAGCTGTAAGATCCAGGACAGCTGGCGGGAACAGCAGGGTATTACTAGACCCACACGCACCTGGCACAGACTGCAAGCCCAGGGACTAAGCTCCCTACTCGAGAAGCTCTGTTAGGATGTAAATCACTTCTTTATGTCACTTTTTTCTTTTTTTAATCAAAGGATGACATGATATATGTCTAAACAAGCTCAGGTCTAAGCGAAGCACCCCTGTAGCAGGACACTCGAGTTTTTGTTTTTTGAAGCCACTATCCCACCATAGATATGTTTGAGAAGGAAGAAAAATACGGTCCTTGTCACATTACAACAGAACCATTTTTATTCCCAGGAAGCTCTCGTGGTGTTTTTCTTGGGAAACTGGCTTTTTTAAAGCAGCTCTGGTTAGAAATACAATCAACAGTCAGACACACGAAGCCGCACTTTCCCGTCTGGTTTTCCCCTTTCTCATTCCACCAGAGGAAAGGCATCCTGCAAAGCCGGCCAGAACACGGGGGTGTTGGGGTGTGGGGTGAAGAGGCCGCTCAGGAAGCGGTTCCCACCCGGCCCGACCTCCCACAGCGGGGCGAGGGTCAGCAGCTGCTAAGAGCCACTGCCATCTGGAAAAGAAACCACTCTCCTAGAGACCACCCTCAGGCGCCTCACCCGCAGGAAGGAAGGGAAGCCCTGGCCGTAGTAGCCCACGGCGAAGTATTCCGGCTGTGGTCTCATGGCCTTCATGATGTTCTCATAGAAGGAGGCTCTTTTTTTCTGGAAAATAAAACAAGACATTCTCGTGGATGGTGACAGGGGCACAGCGAGCAGAACTTAAAAAAAACAAAAACACAAGAAATCAGCCTGTTTGCTTGTTTTCCAGGTAACGCAAGAAATAAAAGGTCTCTGTGGGCAGAAGGGGGATTCTTCTCTGGGGTCAGGGGTGTGTGTGTGGCCTTGGGGGCCGCGCCCGAGGTGACAGACTTGGTGCAGCTGGCCCTCCTCTGTGAAGCGAGACTGTGCCTGGCTTTCAGCCTTTCCTCCAGGGACACCAGGACTTCAACAAGGGCCTGACTGAAGCGCTTCCTGAGATGCTGGAAGGGGTGCACTTAACCAGAGACACGCAGGAGAAGGTAGGGGACACTCAGGTTCAGACCGAAGAAAGCCAGAAGAGGATGCCCTGCTTCTCAATACCTGGGCCACCCTTCTCAATGGCTTACAATCGATTCTTCCCTTGTCCACAGGCGGGGGACCTGGGGGATTCTGGGGGATGACCCTAAACCCCACCCCACAGTGGGGGCCTCTGTAATGGACTTGCTTGTGGGTCTGTCAGAGTCAGGTTTTTGTAGAAGGGCACGTGTTACCTCATCTCAGGTCAATGTGGCTCAGGAAACTATTGAGTGAATCTCGGGTCTGTGATGGAAGAAGCTGGTATAGTTTTATTTTTTACAATGTGTTCTTTTTTTTTAATATTTATTTTTTAGTTTTCGGCGGACACAACATCTTTCTTTGTATGTGGTGCTGAGGATCGAACCCGGGCCGCACGCATGCCAGGCGAGTGCGCTACCGCTTGAGCCACACCCCCAGCCCTACAATGTGTTCTTAACAAACCAACTCCTCAAATAAAGAACCATCCATGACAATAGTGACTTGATATTTTTGTGACTCTCCTAAAAGTTACCCTGCACAGCACTGGGCTTGCCCACCAATGGTCATCCTGAAGGCTGTTTTTTTTTGGGGGGGGGGGGGCGGTAAGGGTTTGAACCCAGGAGTGTTTAGCCACTGAGCCATATTCTCAGCCCTTTTTATTTAGAGACAGGGTCTCGCTGACTTGCTTAGGGCTTTGCTAAATTGCTGAGGCTGGCTTTGAACTCACGGTCCTCCTGCCTCCGCCTCCCAAGCTGCTGAGATTATAGGCGTGTGCCCCTGTGCCTTAGCTGGCTATTTTTGTTTTGCTTTATAGTTTTTAAATAGCCGAACCGTGCCTACAGCCAGGTGTGCCACACTGGTTCAGGGAGCTGCCCAATTTGAGTGCTCCAGTGACATCTGGGAGAACGAAGCAGGCAGGACAGAATCGGGACCTGGCAGACGCTCTCGCAGCTGAGATGTGCACAGGGGCACCCTCGGAGAAACAAACCCAGCCCAAGGGTGGGTGGTTCCCTCATTTAGCAGGGCCTCCGGGTGTGGATTACAAAATAAGCTCTTTCTGAGGTCTGCAAGCAGCTGGATGTCTAAGAGCAGAGGGGAGCCAGGAACAGGGAGGGTCCCTGAGAAACAAAGAGCAGTGGGAAGGGACCCTGGGGGGGGCCCGGGGTAAGGCTGCACCAGGTCACCCTTCCCTGGGGCTCGGTGCTTGACCTCCCCTTGGGGTCAGCCCTACTCCCTAGTCCTGGACCCTCCAGGAAGGATAATCTGGAGAACAGACATCAAAGCCTTTGGATCACACCTTTCCACTGATCCTGACTTTTTCAACTTGCAAAAACATTTTCTCGAATGCTGATCTCAGCAGCCCTGAATGGCCCAGACTCACCAGGAGGCTGCCGAGGCCCTCGTAGTCAAACACTTTGCTCTCATAGGTCTCAGCCAACTCTTTGCTCAGTGTGATGGCCTTCTCCCACATCTTTGGAAAAAGGAAAGCAAGTGAGATATGCGGGACAGTGCAGCCACTGAGCCAGCCGCTAAGGTCCCTGGAGAGTCATTCGTGTGCAGTGCGCAGCCAGCGGCGTTGACAGCGTGTTTGGATTCAACCTTCTTTCCTGACATCATAAGGTTACTTGTTATGGTTTGGATGTGAGCTGTCCCCCAAAAGCGCACAGGTGAGGCAGTGCAAGAAGGTTAGAGGAGAAATGATCCCTTGTGTGTTGTGAGAGTCTTAACCCAATCAGTGATTTAATCCCCTGATAGGGATTAACTGAGTGGTAACTGAAGTGACAGGGTGTGGCTGGAGGAGGTGGGAATCGGGGCTTTGGGGTACATATTTGTTTCTGGGAAGCGGAGTCCCTCTGCTTCCGGATCACCATGATGTGAGCTGCTTCCCTCGGCCACCCTCTTCCGCCACGACTTCAGCCGCCCTCAAGCCCTGAGGAACGGAGCTGGCCTTCCAGGGAGTAAGACCTCTGAAACCGTGAGCCCTCAAATACACTTTTCTTCCCTAAAATTGTTCTGGTCAGATGCTTTAGTCACAGCAGCATAAAGGCTGACTAAAACAGTTACTAAAGGGTGTGCATCCCTTTTTCAAATAGGTGAGACCATAATGGCTTCAGATTTTGGACATTTGAACAGACTACACTGGTTCTGCACCCCTAATCCAAATGCTCTAAATTCTGAAACACTTTGAGTGTTCTCTTGGTGCTCAGCAGTTGGAGATTTCAGAGCATTCTGTATTTTTTTTTTTTTTTTTGGTTTTTTGGTACTAGGGATTGAACTCAGGAGCACTCGAGCACTGAGCCACATCCCCAGCCCTATTTTGTATTTTATTTAGAGACAGGTCTCACTGAGCTGCTCAGCACCTCGCTGTGGCTGAGGCTGGCTTTGAACTCGCCATCCTCCTGCCCCAGCCTCCTGAGCCGCTGGGATTACAGGCATGTGCCACTGCGCCCGCGTTTTGTATTTCTGATTAAAGATGCTCCACTTGCATATCTTGAATGCTCTGCCAGGAGGCATCTTCTGCATTTCTCTTTGCCAGAAGATGAACACCACGTGTCCCCAGATGGGGCCCGTGATGAGTTTAAAGAGCAAAGAACCGAAGACAATTGAAAGGAGAGAGAAGCCATTTCCACAGCCTGGGACCTGACAGCACTGGGGAAATGCTGCTGGAGGGGAAAGGAGGCAGGTGAGGGACTCTCATCTGGGGCATGAGTGTCTGCTGGGGGTCGTGTCTGTGTGTGCAGAGGGCCATGGGAACCCCGACATTGTTTGAGAAGAGGTTAACAGTGCTTTGTTGTGGAGTCTGGCACAGTCTTTCCATGTACGGCATTAATTTCCTATTTCTACCCAAAACCACCTACTGAAAGAGGTGAAATAGAGATTCATGCTGATGCACATGTTCAGTGCCGGAGCGAGCACCCCAGGTTGGGCCTTCCTATCCCCCTGGCTGCCTGGACTGTCTCCTACAGGGAGGGTGTTCCACACACAGCATCTGGTCACTTCCTGCTTCATTCTTGCTAACGAGGTGCTTTGCGCCATCAGTTCTGGCTGTTGGAGGAATGCATGTGCAGCCACCAGCCAGGGCAAAACACTGTAACCCTAAATCTTGTAAAGTCTCCATTTGCCAAATTAACCCCTCTGAAGTTTCAGGGCCTGGATCACTGAAAAGACTGCGCAATGCACCACGTGGAAAGCAGCCCAGGTCGGCTGGGTGCCTCGCAGGAAGCCAGTCGGCAGCCGTGGAGTCAGGGAGTCCTACCAAGGTCTCTCTTCTTGCCACCCAATGCTACTTACTCCCCTGCGTAGTGTCAGAATGGGAACAGCCTGCCACAGACCAACCCTGTGATCAGAGGGGTGGAGGTCTGAGCCACATGTTCCTGGTGCTAACTCCAGGGAGCTGATGGGGGCTGGAGCTTGAGTTACAGCATGCAGGCAAAAACGGAGCCAGTCGTGTACGTGATAGAAAGTTCTGCACACTGAGACACAGGTGAGCCTCCTACTTGGTGAATACATCTTCTTTTTTTTTTGGTACCAGGGATTGAACCCAGGGATGCTAAACTACTGAGCCACATCTCCAGCCCTTTTTATTTTGAGACAGGGTCTTGCTGAGTTGCTTAAGGACTCACTAAGTAGCTGAGGCTGGCTTTGAACTCACGATCTTCCTGCTTCTGCCTCCAGAGCACTGAGATTAAAGGCGTGCCCCACCATGGCCAGCTACATCATTGTTTTTCTTTTCTTTTCTTTTTTTTTTTTTAATTTTTTTAAAAAAAATTTTAAAGTACAACATCATTTGTTTTTCAGACAGGGTCTCACTATGTTGCCTAGACTGACCTCAAACTTCTAGGGTCAAGTGATCCTCTTGCTCAGTCTCCAGAAGAGCTAGGACCACAGGTGCACACCCCTGTGCCTGAAGGACACATGGATTTGCTGGGAAGGTGACGCACCCTGAGTTCCTGGGGCAGGGCGGGGGGTAGAGGGAATATGGGTGGACACAGGGGCACTAGTTTGGGACCTTTCCACACCTTACTCTTCACTTGGTTGGTTCTGCTTTGTATCTTTTATAATAAAACTGTAATTGTTAACAGCACTTTCCCGAGCTCTGTTGTTATTCCAGTAAATGATCAAGAGGGCCATGGGAACCCCGACATTTCTAGCCAGTTGATCAGCACTGTAGATGGCCTGGGGACCCACAAACTCCTGGCTGGTATCAAAAGCAAGGGTCGAAAGGGGAGCTGCCTCCTCGATCCTGTGTTCTCTGTGCCGAGTGGGAGCGATCACCATTGCAAATTCATCCAAGACAGCCATTTCTCTTTGCACAGGTACAGAAACAAATAACCCAAGACTCACTTTGCCTTTGTCGAAATAGGATATGATTTCCTGGTACAGTTTCTCTTTCAGCTCTTGCTGGGTATAAACAAAGTAACTGTCCCTCTGAAGCAAATGGGGCACGCAGGGCTTATCGGACCACTGAAAAGGAACAAAGGCCACACGAGGGGTAAATGTGACAGATTCATCAATCAAGAGATCAGTGCAATGGTTTCCAGGCCCCCCCCACCAAAAAAATAGGAAAATGCACACGCGCGCACAGACATGGACCCGTCCATATTGTATTTTAAATTATTTACTGAACACAAAAAATTACACACACACGTGCCCATATGCCAGCTCCCAAACAAGTGTCATACCAAATGGACAAACACTCGCGGCATTCCCAGGAAAGTAAGGAACCGAGCAGAATGGCTCACCAACGCGACGACTGCGCTAACGGCATAATTAACACAATCAGATGTAGGAAACAAGTGAGTGTAAGATGGGCAGGAGGAGGGAAAAGCATCACCATGTGCAAACATTATGGCTGTATTCCTCACGACACAAGCCTGCCTGCTGAGAGCCCTCCACCCACGACAGGAGAAAAAGTAGTTAGATTAAAAAGAATATCAATAATTTGAAAATAAATAATTTTGGATACAAAGGTAAAAACACTCAAGGAGATAATGGAAGAAAAGACCCAATCAAAAATAAACGCCAATAGACACAACCACCCGGGGTCAATGTCACAAATGTGAAAGGCGCCTGTGTGGGGAACTGGGACCCACCCTCGAAGGCCACGGCAGCAGACTGCATCAAAGGGGAACTCACACCACACTTCTGGGTGACAAAACTCTGTTTCATAAACATGCAAATTCTCACTGAAGTCATTTTTAAATTTTGCAATTCCAACATTCAAATGTAAAAATAAACAGGAAGGAAGAGGAAGAAAAACTAGAAAGCAATAAAAAGAGTAGTTCCCAGAGGATAAACCACATTCTAAAGAATGAGTCACTGAATCTGTGGTGCTAGGACAGGAACCGGAGACGCAGGCACTCAGCCTGTGGTGACACTGGGATCGATCGCACGCCCAGAGGATGTGGACTGTGCTTCATAGATGCCATCTCTACTGAGTAACTACGTAGGGCAAGAAAGCTGCATCCCAACCTCCTACCCACACCAGGACCGAGAGGTGGTCATTCTGAGCAGGCCAAGTGAAAAGACCGGGAGTTACAGACCCTGGGGAATCTCCTTTCTCTTTTGCACTTTTTGTTTGTTTAGTTATGATTCTGGGGATGGAACCCAGGGGCCCTTGACCACTGAAATTACATCCCTAGTCCTTTTTATTTTTTAAGTTTGAGACTTAAACTGAGGATGACCTCAAACCTCTGATCCTCCTGCCTTAGCACCTGAGTTGCTGGGAATAGGGGTGTGTGTCGGGCGCCTGGCAGACACTGCTGTTTCTTTTGGATCATCTGGTAAAATCCAGTCCACAACCCCCACCACCTACCCGACATGCAGTGAGCTCTGGAGTGCCCAGACCCTGACTGTGCACAGGGAAGCTCCTTGGGAAGGGCTGCGGCAGGGAATTCCTACGCTTAGTAGCTTAGAACCACGTAGGTGTGTTACCTTAGTATAAAACAAAATTGAATAGTAGAAGAAAATTAATTACTAGGGATAAGATTGGAGGCCAAGAGATCTAACGGAAGGCCACTATGGCGCTCAAGTGAGAGGCGCTGGTGGCCTGGACCAGGGCAGCAGCACGGGGGACGAAGAACCGCTCACAGATGAAAGGCACGCTCTGCACAGAGGGGCCACGAGGTCTGCTCCTGGGGAAGTAGAGGGCAGTGACTGAAAGAGAGGAATGAAGGATGCCTCCGAGCAACTCAACAGACGGCCTCACCATTCAGAGATGGGGAAGAAAGGCACAGCAGGAAGGGCTGCCAAGGGGCCGAGAGGGAAGGAGAGACTTCTGTCATGGACACACTGAGTCCGACTTGTCTGTCAGTCACTCAGAGACGAAGATCAAGAGAGCAGTTCTGACATGAATCCCGAGTTAGAGGAAGGTCAGGGGGGACCCAGCTATTTGGGATTCCTGACGTACAGACGCAGCTCTACTGCGCCACAATACAACTGTGATTAGGGAGAGAGTACAAGTAGGGAAGTTCTCCTATGGCACTTTATTCACGTGTAATCCACTCCTCTCCCGTTTTACAAACCTCTTTACCTGTAAATGAACTTGGGTTTTATTTCTTTGATTAGAATGCCAATTACCAGAGGCCTCCAAGTGAGGCTCTACTTCCTAAGGATTTTCACATAATTGATAACTGACATTTTCCCAGCGTGGGTCTGAAACGTAGCTGTGCCCACCCAGAAGGTGTGAAAACATCTTAGATCAAGGATATCCCGTGGATAGGGTTCTCTCCTGCTAAAACCGTGAAGCACGTAGAATTTGGTCCCAAGGGACGGAAGGCATGCCACCTTTGTACCCCGTGTAGAGCAGCTCTGCTGACCCACGTACCTGCAGAAGCTCGGCGTGCAAGAGAAGGGTGTAGGCAGCTTCTGTGTAGTTCTCGCAGTCTCGGTGCAAATCTCGGAGCTTGTACAGGTATCTGGTAAGAAGGGGAGGTGGGAGCACGCTAGTCCTTTGGGGGGTGGTCCTACAGTGGCTTGTTCCTAAGCAGCCCCGGCCTGCGTGCCTGCTCTCCTCCCCCACTACATAGACACTTCCTCTCTCTCAGGCAGAGCCCGTTGCTCACTGTGCTGCTCCGTGCCTTGCCCCTTCAGGAAGCCAGCGAAAGCTATGAACTTCCTCCTCAAGAACATGCATACAGTCCCACAGCTCAGGAGGCTGAGGCAGGAGGATTGCAAGTCCAAGCCAGCCTCAGCACCTTGACATGACACTAAGCAACTCAGTGAGACCCTGTCTCTTAACTAAGATATAAAAAAAAGGGCTGAAGATGTGACTCAGTAGTTGAGCGCCCCTGGGTTTAATCCTTGGTACAAAAAAAAAAAAAAAAATATATATATATATATATATACACACATATACACACACACACACACACACACACACACACTTTACGCACAAGGTGATTTTATGTTCAGGTGCTCGGGGACCCCAGGTTCAGAATCCATGCTAGCCCCTGTGAGCCAGATTACGATGGCTGGAAGTCTCCTCTCCTCCCCTGAACCCTGACACGCCCCTACTTGTATACGCCTTGCAGTGTGATCTTTTGTGACTATTTAAAGAGTTCATTTTCTGTGGGCAAAGGTAGCAAGACAGCTGGCCCAGCATTTGCTATTGAAGGATCGATCACAAGGCCCCCACACAATCGCGAAGGCAAGAAGCTTCCTCAGCTTACCTTATGTATATGTCCTCTCTCTTCTTTTCTTTGTAAAAATTCTACCAAAGCAAACAAACAAAAAAAAAAACAGGTGACACACAGCAGTGTCAAGAGCCGGGGAAGAGGGGAGTCTGCCCCGAAGCCTGGGCACGATCACTGCTTTCCAACAGTGTCCTGGCTTTCCAGAAAGCTCATGGTGACCTTTCACAAACTCCCCCACGAGACCACGAAGCGACCCATTATAAAGAGAAAGCCAAGGCGCTTTTTGAGGATCCTGCTTCTGAGAAACATGAGAAGGCTCCTCAGGGACCAGACGGCAGCGCACCCCAAGGCTACCCTGATAATCTGCTTTCTCAGGTCTCAGTTCAGAGTACGCACAGGAACACAAGGTGAACTCGACCTTGGAGGTCTGTGCTGCCAGGTACAGATGACAGGGACGAAGGCCCGGCCAAGAGCTCGGCCGCCTGAGGATTTCACTTACTAACCCTCTTCCTGGCACCCGGTTTCAGGCTGGGTCAGATAACTCCAACAGTAAAGCCAGCACAGGTGAGGGACTCGGGGAACCAGGCTGAGGAGGGTCTGTGGGAAGAACTGGGTGCTTATGCTGCATTTCCCATCCCTCTTTCCAAATGCATCCCCCAAGGTCTGTGGCTGGCAGTGTCTCTGAGTCCGAATCCGAGCCGGCTACACCCACCGGACTCAGCAGGACACCAGCACCCTACAGGCGGCCCAGGGTGCCTCCTACTCCGGGGCGGGTGCCTACCAGGACGTTGACGGTACAGCTCATGCGGTTCTCCTTGCTCTCGTCGTGCATGACAATGGTTCTGTAGTCCAGCAAGTTCTCCAGGAGGCTGCTGACCAGGAGGGCAAAGACCTCGCCAGAGCTGGAGAGGTATTTGTGTTTCCGGCAATGTTCTAGGAGCCTAGAGGGGCAGAGTCAGAGACAAATGTCCTCATTCCACTCTTGTCACTCTAGTGTCATTTGTGAACACTCACCACGGTCCTAGCACTAGGTGGCAATAGGCAAGATGACCCAGGATGCTGGTGAAGGGGACGCCCACCCCCCGGGGAGCTCCATCCTGTCTTGGTGGCCTTGCTTGGGCTGTGACTGTTTACTCAGGACTTAGTTCAACTACCCCCATCACCTAGAACCCAGCCCACAATATCCTCCTTTGAAGGTCAGTTTGTGTGTGTGGTTTTTTTCCTTCAATGTTGCAGAAACGGAACCTTTGCCCACAAGGCTCTTGTATGGGGTCTTGTGACTCATGAAGGTGTCTGAGACCATCTTTCCTGTGTCTTTATTCTTCCTAACACCTGGCACCTCATGACATCCTGGAAAGCCGTGGATTGACGTCCAGCTCAGAGGAGGTGTCTCACTTAATCCTAACAAGCACACGGCACTTCCAACAGGAGTGTTACTTTCAGACAGGAATGCAGAGCTGTAAATCAGACTGGGCAAAACTTGGGGTCTAAACCTCTCCCTTTGGGCCCAGGTAGAACAAAGTTCTGGCACTTCTTCGATTAGAAATTTAAAAGAAAATTAGGAAAAAGGGAGAAACGGTGAGGAAATGCATTCTAAGAATTAGCCCAGGCTTTAGGATTATTCTGGGCACTGCAGAGTTTGAAGTCATATTTTCCTGAGCTACTTATCCAGAGAGGACAAAGAAAACAAAATATAATCTTTACATGAAAAGACAGTGTTAGGAGTTTTTTTTTTTCTTAATGAGTTTTTTAGTTTATCATGTGGAAATACTGTATGTTTCTATGCATATATAACTTCTCAACTTAATTCATGAGATCAAAATTGCGTAAGTCATAAGCCAGGAGGCTTGAAGGTCAGAGAGAGCTAATGGAAACAGGAAAGAGAGCACCAAGAGGGCTTATCACCATGAAAAATAAACCAAGGAAGACTTCTTGTTCCTTAAATCTAGGCTATCTATCAATCCCATCGTACTTCTGAGTATTCAGTGTGTTGGTTGCTTAGGGAATCTTAAAAAAAAAAAAAAAAGAGTTGGGAGAGCCCGTCCCCAAGCTCAGCCTCATCCACAGAACTCCCATCACCCAGGGAAAACCCAAATGGCCTAGAGGAGAACTTAGGAGGTGACACTGCTGGTCAATGTTAGGAAGTGCAGAGGAAAGGACCAATCAAGTCAGGGTGGCCCAGCCCTGAACGGTGGGAGGATCTGTAAGTAATAACAACAACAACAGAGCAAGCAGCCAGCGCTTTAAATAGATGCTATGCTGGGCACTGTCTGACCTACAATAGATGCTATGCTGGGCACTGTCTCAATTATGTCTCATTTAGTCCTAACAACAATACTTAAAAAAAAAAAATACTGTTTTTGTACATAGAAAAAGGAGGTGTTGGTTGGCTTGATCCCTGGGCCCAAAATTGAACTCCTAGTATGTAGTGAAAATAGGATTTGAGGCTCATTCTCTCTAATGCCCACTTTGGTGGGGTTTTAACCACATGTACACTCTTTTTCTTCTTCTTCTTCTTTTTTTTTTTTTTTAATTTTTTAAAAAATTTTCTGGTACTGAGAATTAAACCCAAGGAGCACTCAACCTCTGAGCCACATCCCCAGCCACTGGGATTACAGGCATGCGCCACGGTGCCCGGCTTGTTTTTATTTAGAGACAGGGTTTCACTAAGTGGCTTAGGGCCTAGCTAAGTTGCTAAAGCTGGCCTTAAACTTGTGATCCTCCTGCCTCAGCCTCCCTGGCTCCTGGGATTTCAGCACCCGGCCTTTTTATTATTCTTTATAAAGGAGAAAGAATAAAGAAAGCAAGAGGTGACATGAATGTGGAGGTGCATTCTGATGAAGGAATGGATGTGCTGAGTGAGACAGAGGACGGGGCAGTGGAAAGACCAAGCTGGCTGCAGTTATAACTGCTTTATTCTCTTTTTTTTTGGGGGGGGGGGGAGGGATGAGGTAACTGAGCATTTGGGGATGTTCCAGGGGCACTTAACCACTGAGCCACATCCTCAGCTTTTTTTTTTTTTCTTTTTTTGAGACAGGGTCTTGGTAAATTACTTAGGGCCTCGCCTAGTTGCTGAGGCTGGCCTTGAATTTCAATCATCCTGCCTCAGCCTCCCGAGTTGCTGGGATTACAGGTATGGGACACCAGGCGTGGCAACTGCTTTGTTCCTAAAGGTCACTTATGGGGCATGAGGTATTAAGTGGACCTTGAAATGTTTTTCCTTTAACTGTTTGTTTTAAAGCCATAATTAGAGGTGTTAACATTTCTGCTGAGGTTCAGAAATACAAATTCTGGCAAAGAGCCACAGCTATGTGCATCTCCTCCTCTCTCCCATCTGTTCTGTTCTCCAGCTCGAGGCTGGTCAGGACAACACAGGCATTGACTCGCACGAGATGGACAGTGTCACCGGTGGGTGCCCTCCAATCTGTCAACTCACCAAGGACCACTGGGGGGTGTGACATAGAGATTCTGAGACTGCTTGCCTGCATTGCATGCAGCAGAGACCCTGCCCTTCCCCGCTGTCAAATGGTGCCACCAACCCGAGGTCCTGTCTCGGAGATACTCACAGTTTCTCCAATAGAACCTTGTATTGTTCATCTCCTCGGCCACCTTCTACCTCTTGATCCAGCTTGGTGATCAACTCATTCTCAAACTGCAAGCAGAGTTGGAATTCACAGCAGAAAGTTACGTCCTTCGGAGAGACCTCGTGAGATACCTGGCTCATCTTCCTAGACTCTGGCCCAACCCTTTTACTGAACTGTGGATTGCTTACGATGTGGACAGGAGAGGATCCCATTCCAGACATTCATGAACACTGCACCAGGGAAGTCCAATACTACTTTGTCCATTGCTTTACCCTTGCCATCCCCCCCCTCCAAAATCTGAAATATTATTTTCTGTTACAACTATGCATCTAAAAAAGCATTATGATTCTAATTTTCTTTTTTGTTTCTTATCTTTTTTTAAATTTGTTTTTTGGTACTGGAGACTGAACTCAGGGGCACTCGACCACGGAGCCACATCCCCAGCCCTATTTTGTATTTTATTCAGAGACAGGGTCTCACTGAGTTGCTCAAAGCCTCACCATTGCTGAGGCTGGCTTTGAACTCACAATCCTCCTGCCTCAGCCTCCCAAGCCACTGAGATTTCAGGCCAGGCTATAAGTCTTGCTAATGGGACTGCTTTTGCTGATCTCTGTAGATGCAAAAATCTCCTTTTCAAGTTAATACACTGTAGAAAAGGAAATTGAGGTGTAGACTAAACACTGGCAATCTCAAGTTCTCACAGCCACAGATAACAGAGCAGGGCTGGGTCCGCTGCCTCTCCCCTCAGCTGTCCCATGATAGGCAGGACAGGCAGGTTGTGCCTCTGCATTATTCTCAGTTACACAGCAACAGACAGGTCTGAAATGCAGGAAGTCAAGTTTTCCTTCCCCAGAGGCAGAGTGCTTTAGGATAGGCAGCAGGGGCGGGCTGCTCTAGGACAGGAGGAGAGGCGGGCTGCTGTAGGACAGGAGGGGAGGCGGGCTGCTTTAGGACAGGAGGAGAGACGGGCTGCTGTAGGACAGGAGGGGAGACGGGCTGCTCTAGGATAGGAGGGGAGACAGGCTGCTCTAGCATAGGCAGGAGTCAAGAGAGCCCTTCTAGGCTCTGGGCTGGAATGTTGGATTACATCTCCGATCACTTGACACAATGAAATGTAAAAGGAATTTTTAGATCAACGCTGATCTGCATCACTCAGGCTATGGCTTTTCCGTACAGAAAGAAAATAAGTAAGAGCTGATTTTAGGTGCATTAGTAAAATTCCAGTCCACCACTCCTTACCATATGGAAATTGCCATTTCCACTGAAATTGAACTCACACTGCATCATATCAAAGAAAATGGGGATGGTGGCTTTTCGCAGCTCCACTTCGGGGGTCAGGGTGACTTCCAGAATGGGACCCACCATCGATGGGATGAATTTGATTTTGTGGGGACCTGAAATAAAGGTAAATGAGGATATGAAACAATCACTTTGCTATTAAGTCGAGCGTCATAATCTTCCTCTACAGGGCCCATAAGAAAAGAAAGAGCGCATGTGGGTAAGGCACCTGGGTGCAGAAATGAGGGATGAAATACTGATGAACTGTGGATGCGGTAGGAACAGAGGGCTCGTCGTCAATGTCCCAGCTGAGGTGAGGGTGTGAAAGCCACAGGAGAGCTTTTACCTCCAGGCACACAGGACATCTCAGGACCATTTGAATTAACATAGGAGTCCACTTGGGTGCTTATCACAATGGAGCTGTGCTGGGGCCCGTTCAAGGTCAGACACTCACCCAGGTTATACCACATGTCCCGGATTCTAAAGCCGATTTCCTTCCTCATGTCCCCATATCTAGGAAGAAGACCATAAACGGAGAGGAGGAGTTGCAGGAGGAACGGGTTGCATGCAACAAAGTCACTCCTGAGTCTCTAGGGGGCACTGGATCAAGGACCCCTCAGACTCCACAATCTGCAGGTGCCCAGGCTCCTTATATGGAAGAGCACAGTATTTGCACATAACTATACACATCCTCCTGCACACTTCCAAGTGTCTCCATATTACCAGTAAGATCTCGTACCATGCAAATGCTGTGCAAATACTGGTTATAGTGGACGGCTTGGGGAATGAAGACAAGAAATACATGTTCAATACAGGTGTAATTTTTCCCCCCAAATATTCTTGATCCCTCTGTTGGGGGATGCAGAACTCACAGACACAGAGGACTATGTGTTTAATGGTGAGGGGAATAAAATCAGCCTGTGCTCCTTTGGGTCACACATGAGACACATTGACACTGTAAGAGAGGAGGGCAGTACCGAAATCAGCCTCCAAAGAGAAGTGAGCCCCATGGAGGACAGAGGACTTATGGCCAGAAGGAACCAAATGTAAGTGCTGAAAAATAACTAAGAAGGTGAGATGAGCCGGGCGCGGGGGGCGCACGCCTGTAATGCCAGAGGTTCAGGAGGCTGAGGCAGGAGGATTGTGAGTTCAAAGCCAGCCTCAGCAAAAGCAAGGTGCTAAGCAGCTCAGTGAGACCCTGTCTTTAAATAAAATACAAAAAAGGGCTGGAGAGGTGGCTCAGTGGTGGAGTGTCCCTGAGTTCAATCCCCGGAACCACCCTCCCACACAAAAAAGGGTGGGGTGTGTGGCTCAGTGGTTAAGCACCTCTGGGTTCAATCCCTGGTACAAAAAAGAAAAGTGAGATGAACAAACTGATTTCAGGGGAAAGAATGATAAACACTCAACATAAACTAATAAAGAGGAAGAGGACTGAGGGCTGGCTTCCACAGGGACGTGACGGGGGCTTGCCAACAGGCTGAGGTACATAGTCATACTGAGGGGTAATGTACACCTGTATTAGCATGTTCTTCAAAGTTCTCACCCTGGGAAGCGGCATTCTCAGGGCAATAGAGCCCAGGAAGGGGGAAAACCTGTCCTTGGGGGAAAAAACCCAGAGCTTACTGCTTTTATACAGATGGTGCAGATAGTCATACAGCTCACCAGCAGATACTGAGGAGGAGCAGAGAAACCCTGGTCTAGGCAGTGACTCCCAAGTGATTAGGTGATTATTGGGTGAAGGCCAAGCCCATCCTCCTGGAAATCTTTGAAGAATTCTTACGCCTGAGGCTGCCCCACCCCACCTACCACATCAGAGGCTGGGGGCTGAAACTCGGAAATAGGGTAGGTCCTGATATTTCCTGGGAACACTCCGGCTCACAAACCATCCTGTGGTCGCTGCTCTAGACTATTTTAGTGACGCTTTGATTGCCCCAACATTTTTTATTCAAATTCTTCCTTTGTAAATGCCTTCATAAGCCCGCATATTTTCTTCCTTTTATCATTGGTGCATTGTAGTAATGGAACATAATAATGGAACTCACTGCAACACATATTAGTACATAATATAAATTTGGTCATTTTGATGTCTAGTAAGAAGCCACTATTTTTTTAAAAAAATCACATTTAAAAAATTGTAACTATTCCATCTAACAAAATGCTTGAGCTTATTTTATTATTAAAGTTAGATGAGCCTATGTCATCGACATTTGGGATTTAACAGACAGAAGTATCACTATTCCTATTGTTTAATACTTCTGCTGATCCTACTTTAAGAAAGCTTGAAACAAATCCTCACATTTCTATAACTTTAATATAACTGGTTTTATTCCCCAAATTTTATCTTTGCCCTTATACACACATGTTTTTACATGGTTTCTATTCACTGTCATACTTTTTTTTTAACCAGAACCAGAATCATTAATCCTAAGTAGCCTTTTTTTTCTTTTCAGACTTGCAATCAAGTAACTTCACTTACAGTCACTGAACCCAAATCAAATCCATCCCTTAAAGAAGTTACATTGTTACTTAAGACATTCTAAAGCAAATGATCAAGGGATGGAGGCAATAAGTGTTTCCCCTTGGGGAAATCTACAAAACAGGTCATACTGTAATCTTTTTCTTTCTTCTTTCTTTTTGGTGTGTGTGGTGTGTGTGTACGTGTGTGTCTGGGGATGGAACCCAGGGGTGTTCTACCACTAAGTTGCACCCCTAGCTGTTTTTATTTTTTAATTTGAGAGAGCGTCTTGCTAAGTTGCCTAGGCTGGCCTTAAAGTTGTGATCCTCCTGCCTCAGCCTCCTGAGTCACTGTATATTAAATCACAGTCCTGTTGGATATGGTGGCACATGTCTGTAATCCCAGCAGCTTGGGAGCTGAGACAGGAGGACCACAAGTTTGAGGTCAATCTCAGCAAGTAAGTGAGAGCCTCTCTCAAATTTTAAAAATTTAAAAAGAAAGGGCTGGGGATGTGGCTCAGAGGTAGAATGCCCTTGGGTTCCATCCTCGGTACCACCAAAAACAAAAGCAACCACCAAAACACAGTCACTACCAACCTCAGTTGTTTTAGGAAGGAAACAGAAATATAGAAATGTTAAATAATTTGCCTAAAACCCTGGATATTTCAACCAGGGGAAATGGATATAAAATTTCAAATTTAAATAAAAAATTCCTCAAGTCACTCTTAAATTACACTGCTTTGCCTTTCCAGGATCTAAATTAACTCGAAACAGACCAGAGACGAAGACAGCGAAACCCGTCCCTAAATCTCCCACATTCCTGGACCGGAGTCCATTCTAAATTCCAAGCCAGAAATCTGGAATTTCAGGCTGTTGGCTTCTTGGCTTCTCTGATGAAGTGACAGTAGGTGACTGTGCCAAAGGGATTCCCTTGTGAAGTGGAAAGAGGCCCTGCACCTGCAATTCAGATGAGCTGCCAGCAGATGGCAGCTGTTCCTGGGCCCAGGAGGACACAGGGCACCTTTCCAGGCAGATGATTGATGGGAATGTGAGGGGAAAAAAAAAAAAAATGTGACCCGAGGGAATCTGAGTTATCAAGTGACTAAGACCTACCTCACCATCACTACCCTTAGCGACTACTATGGGTAGTCACTGAACACTGTATTCCTGCAGCACCCAAAGTACAGCTCCGAATGTGCACAGAAGAATCGCCTTTCCCTTCATCGCCAAGTTTACAGGGACACTTACTTTTTTACAATTTTGTTGCGCTTGGCTTGTGAGAAGGTTTCCAGCTGAAGGGACTCATGGGTGAGAAACGCTACCGCCAAATGGAAGTAATTGTTCCAGAGCTGTTCAACATTATGTGAGCACAAAGAAATGGAAAATAACATTAGTGTGGGTCATACTAAAACAGACACGTGGCAGAAAGTCACTAACCAGGGACTCATGAAAAAGTAAGATCCACAGGACTTTTAGTTCTCTCTTGGGTTAATATTAAGCTCTCCCCCCAACCCCACCATTGCCAATTCAAACTTTTACGTTCTTCTTTGCTCCTGGGATAGGGAAAAAGTACTGCCAAGAAGTACACCTATTTATAGTAGGGGGTTTGGCAACATGTATCAAAAGCCCTAAAATTGTGCCAAACATCTGAACTCGCAAATACTTTCAGGACTTCTTCCTGACCAAATAACTATGGAGAGTTAAAAGTATTTAAAACAAGGAAGGTCACCACAGTGCTGTTTAACATAACAGAAAATGGAAACAACCTACATGTTCTCAGGAAGAATTTGGTTAAATAAATCATTAACCGGCCATGTAGTGGACTGCATTCAGCTGTTAAAACTACTGCAAAAATAGTTAACATCATTGAAAAAATTATGAAGTAAAGAAGTAAAGAAAACAAATTAACAGGTCCCAGAGCACGGCACAGCGCGAGTCTGTTTTGGTGGGTGTGTATGTGCGTAAATATAAACCTAAGGCAATACGTATATATACACACGCACATATGTGTCTACTTATATAGATGTATACGCCTGTGTGTGTATCCTAACGACTTTCCATGCTAAAAATGCTACTGATACAAAAAAGCACAAGACTCAGAAAAATCACATCACCAACAGAACACAGTCTGGAACACAGACTCTACAAGAGCTGGGACTTGGTGAGCCTTCGCCAGGGACGAGAACACGTAAATACTCTTGATGTTGGTTGGACAAAGGAAAAAAGGCTTTACAACTACTGTGGACTTTCCAAATAGCGCACGTATAAATAAAAAGCAACACCAGAATAGTGCCCATTGAACTGCTGCCTAGGACAGAACCACTTGAGGTGGGGAGTTGTCTAAGCACATTTTTGCAACCACATGCTTGTGTACATTTGTGCCTATACACAGAGGATCACACCACAATGTTAACAGTGAAGGCCAAGCCTGCAGTCATCCCCTTATCCCAATTTTGTTTTCTGAGGTTTCAGTTCCCCTCAGCTAACCGAGGTCCAAAAGTATTAATATTTATTTTGACTCTTTCAAGAAAGAAAAACCACATTTGTATTATAGTATCTCATTATAATTGTTGCATTTACTATTATTTTTGTTAATCTCTTACTGTGCCTAATTTGTAAATTCAATTTTATCATACATATAATTATCTATAGGACTCAGGACTCTGTGGCTTCAGGCATCCCCTGGTGGCTGTAGAATACATCCCCCACAGAAAAGGGAGATTACTTTGTTTATATTTTTTACTTTCTTATTTATTTACTTATTTTAAAAATATTTTTTAGTTGTCTTTGGACCTTTACTTTATTTATTTATATGTGATGCCGAGAATTGAACCCAGTGCCTCACACATGCCAGGCAAGTGCTCTGCCACTGAGCTACAGCCCCAGCCCAACCTTCTTGTTTTTGTGTAGCTGTATTTTCTCAGTATTACTTCTTTACCTTTCTTTTTGTGTATGTTGCTTTTCCAGAAAGAAAAAGCTCCATCTTATTGCAGCTGGAGAACCATGTGACAGGAGTGTGCCCCTCAGGAAAAGAGAGAACCATGGAACCCTTCCCCGGTTACAATGAGGGAGCCGCAGGTGGCCCTTTCCTAGCCGCAACAGTTCTGTGGCTGTGGCTGAGACTTCCAGGGACTTCCAGCAGGTCGGGCGCTCACCTGAAGCTCAAAGCTGGCCTGATCCATGAAGAGTCTGGTGAGGACTTCAGTGAACTGATTGATGGCGCGAAGAAACACCCTGGGGAAGAAAGCACCAGACTAGGAGGTCGACTCCGCCCTTGGACACTTTGCTCTCCATGTTAAAATAAAGCCACACCATCCCAGGCTGGCAAGAAAAGGCCATCTGATCTGCCAGTGTCCTCTGAGGCTACGACCGGGCAGAGTCTGTGAAGTTCAGTTTTCCCAACTGACTGGCAGAGTCTCAGCTAGCTGAGGTGACACGCAGGTGGCCTGGGCCCCTGTGTGGGCAATTCATACTCCGCAGTGATGCTTCTATGTCTTTATTATTTATGATACGGGGGATTGGGCCCAGGGAATTTTACCACTGAGCCATATCCCCATTATTTTTTATTTTGAGGCAGGGTCTCACTAAGCTGCTGAGTCTGGTCTCCAACTTGTGATCCTCCTGTCTCAGCCTCCCAAGTTGCCAGAATTACAGGTGTGCATTACCATGCCCAGAAATGCTTCTCTTTTAGAGTCTAGGGCTTCTGGTGCTGCTTTCCCTCTAATCTGCAGAGTTGGGAAGGGTTTTTTCTAATCAGACATCAGGACCACGAATGGTTAATAATAATAATCATAAAGTGATTTGTCTTAATTAGCTCATTAAGAAAAATCTGAAGTTCTTTTACTATAATATACATATATATCCCATTCATCTACTTCTATTCAACCAGTATCTGTCGTGGGCCAGCATCTGCAAGGCACTCACTTAGGTGCTTTTGTCAAACACACAGTTTCCTGTTTTCCAAGGGTTACAACACCAAGGAGGAATCTTAAACATCTAACTTGAGCCCTGATCCAATAGAGAACGTGAAACAAATTCCATGAGAGGGCTTCAAAGGGGGTACCTAGAATCCAAGGAAGAGAAGACAATATCCAGGCCAGAAAGGCCTGCACTGGGGGTAATGGTCTTAGGTGTTGGGAGGGAGGTTGAGAGGTCATGGGGAGGACACTGACATGGAGGGAGCAGCAGAGGCAAAGAATCAGTAGGAGAATGACAAGGAGACCAGTCCCCACCGAAGACAGCAGAGACCCTGAATGGGGCAACCCTGAAGCCCAGGTGAAGTGGAGCTCCTGGCACGGACGTAGGGTCACAGGAGCAGGAAGATAGGACCGAGCACAGAGACGGACCAGCACTTCCCCGAGCCCTCACACAGACGGGGGAGAGCCAGGCCTCCGGGTGGGCCCCAGGTCCTCACCTGCTCTGCGTCATATTCATCACCACCCAGTCTTTGGCATAGACGTTCTTCCCGATCAGATCCTTGAACATGATAAAGGTTTCCATGAGGAAGTCCTGCGGAGAAGCAAGGAGGGACAGCTGGGGAAGATGGCTGCGCACTGCCGCTCCTCCAGCGTGTGGACAGAAGAACCCACATCAGCACCAGTCCTTCCCCGTCCCAGGTCACTGCCTGTCCTACAGGACTGAGGGACAACGATGCGTTCTCAGAGCAGGCTACCATATGAGGCGATTTTTGCACTGCACGATTCTATAAGGAAAACAAGGACAAAAAGGTCGTCCACGTTTTACAAGTGGTGTGCCTGAGGCTGACACATTAAATGACCTGTCTGAGCCCAGAGAACCAGGAAGCAGGAGAGCTGCAAGGGACCCGGGGCTCGCGGACCCCACGTTTCCAGCTCTTGTTTCTCTTTAGTCCTCATCTGGCATGTGCTGTCTGGAAATAGCTCTCCTGCTTAAAAATGAATCGACAACTGTGAGAAAATGGAAACTTCGGACAGATGGGAGTTCAATTCTTCCTTGTCCTGGTTAGAACAGATCAGAAGCACTGCACCAAGCAGCAGTTACGAGCCTTCCAGCTGCAGAGAGGTTCTCATGTGTAGCCTGGAAGAAGAGCCCTGCACAGCTCCTACAAGGAGATGGTAATGGTGGCTCACGATAACTGGAATAACTAATAACTAAGTAAACACAGCACAGAGCTCTTCACATCCAAAGGTGGTTGTGAGCAAAAAGGAATTAAAAAAAAAAAAGCAATAAGACTAAAAGGCAAAGCTATCAAGTTTTGAAAGCACTTCCATTAGACCCATTTAGACCTTCTACACTGGGATCCCTGAAATGAAAATCTAGTTTGCATTCTCGGGCACTAACCCACAAGTCCCACCTTTGAAGTACACTGCACCGCAGTAAGGATGTGATGCTTGAGAGGCACTTAACCACTGAGCCACATCCCCAGCCCTTTCCTGTACTTTAAGTGGAGACAGGGTCTCACTGAGTTGCTGAGGCTGACTTGGAACTTGCAATCCTCTTGCCTCAGCCTCCCAACCTCTAAGATGACAGGCGTGCACCATCATGCCCAGCTATTTCTAAAGACATTTTTCTAAGACACTGGTTAATCTGCTAGTTTCCTCTACTCTTGAAGTCAGTGGCATACAAAACAGGAATGATTCTGGCAGGAACTTGCTGTGTTTTTGTTTTATTTTTTTGTTCTGCTGGAAGTTGAACCCACAGCCTCAGACACGCTAGGCAGGTGCTCGTGCACCACCGAGCTACAGCCCAGCCTCATCTTGCTGCACTTGATTTGATCTTCTGGTACAATAATGAGTCAGGCCTACCCATCCTCAGTTCTGGAATTTTCCATGAGTTTACCATTTTTTTTCAACATACGTGATAAATGCTTCTACCCATTTACTGACCATTCTGTTATTATTATTATTTGGTTCAATAAACATGATTTCTTGGTTTGTGATGAAAATGGAAAATGGATCAACTGGAGATGCCAGTTATCTGCACCCGACATGGTCTACGCTCAGCTCTTGGTCATCACTTCATACAGCAAGACTCCCAAGACCTCCAGCTGAAGCCCACTGCCAATGCGTTCCATGGGAATTACCCAGAAGAGAGCAGGAGGGTGACAGCCACTGGGAGGGAGAGAGGCAGGGGAAGAGGTCTCCATCATCTCACACAGAGGAGATATGCCTGGTTTCTTCCTGCAGAAGCACGGAGTCAAGCTATGAATTTAGAATGTCCTACCTGCTTTCTGAAGAAAATTTGAAAAAAAAAATCACTAAAATATATTTGTTAATTTATTTTATGTCCCAAGAATATTAAAATTGTTATTATAAGTAGCCACTCTTCTCAGGTGTTGACCACTATACAACCATGGTGAGTAGCCAGAATTCAAACCTGAGGGCTCTCTCTAAATCCAAGAGGTTCAGGCAGCGTGTGAGGACTCTCGGGTACATGTCCTACCCCCTTCTTCAACTCCACCAAGGACAGACAGCAAGAATCAACTGTGCTTTTCTTCGGCACTGTGGGCAGCCACAGAGCCCTGGAGGTGGGAGGGAGGAAAACCCTGGTCTGGTGACACTCGGTATCAGATACTTATCTATTTATTTATTTATACCAAATATAAGAGGTCTCAAGTTACTAGGATGAGGTGAAGACAACTTACAGTGATGTCTTGCCTGGTCTTGAAGGTGCTGATGTAGTGGCTGTAGTGGGTGTCGTCCATCTGCCGCAGGATAGCAATCATGCAAGCCACAAAGCTGCCCTGGAGGAAGAAGAAAGGACAATCCAAGGCTCCTCAGGCCACCAAATGACCAAACAAGATGAGGACAACCTGAACTCTGGTTTTCCCGACCCCATGACCTCTGACCCTACTGAGCTGGAAACATGCTGCTTCCTGAGGATCAAGGGCACTTGGTTTGAGATTTCTCCTTCACACTACCTCCTTCCAGGTACAGCTGGAGAAATGGAAGGGCTCAGGCTCCCATCAGCACCTACAGCTTTGAGCTTGTGGCATCCTGAAGGTCATGGGACACCGATTTAAGATCTCGGCTAGCTCACCAACTAGTTGTAATACCTATGGGACTTTCAGTTTCTTGCTGAGACTGGGTTGTAGTACAGAAGTCCATGGAGAAATGTTGGAAATAGATCAGTTAAACAAATCTGAATATGCAGGAAGACTAATAAGAAAGAGAGGGATAGGTTCAGCATTCCTCGCTTGAAAATCTGAAATGTTCCCAGGAGTTTGGGATTTTGGATCCCACTGGAATTTGGATTTTTGGATTTGGGATGCTCCACCAGTAGAGTCTATGCAACTGGTTAAAAATCCAAAACCAAAACTCATCCCAATCTTTGGGTGGTGACAGGTACTGGGGATTGAACTCGGGGCACTTGAACACTGAGCCATATATCCTCAGCCCTATTTTGTATTTTATTTAGCAACAGGGTCTCACTGTATTGCTTAGTGCCTTTCCATTGTTGAGGCTGGCTTTGAACTCATGATCCTCCTGCTTCAACCTCCCAAGCTGCTGGGATTACAGGTGTGCACCACCTTACCCGAATCAACTTCCTTTTAAGCACATAAATGATTCAACTTGTTTTCTTCTTATTCTTCTTATTATATTATTTGGTACCAGGGATTGAACTCATGGGACTTAACCACTGAGGCACATCCCCAGCCTTTTTTTGCATTTTTATTTAAAGATCGTGTCTCACTAAGTTACTGAGGCTGGCCTTGAACTTTCAATCTTCCTGCCTTAGCCTCTAGAGCCGATGGGAACACAGGCGTGCACCACCACGCCCAGCTCTCAGTGTTATTTTCACCTTTTAACAGTACATGAAGAGACAGATTAGTTAAGCATGCATTTTGTTTTTGATTAAGTAATTAATTGCATCATTAGGGCCCCAAAATAAAGAGAAACACAGATTTGTAGATTTCTTCACTCATTGTGTGGTGTGGAATGTGTGTGTGTGTGTTTTGCTGTTGTTGTTTTCCTACCCAGCACAGGGGATTAAATCCTGGGCACTCTACCGCTGAGTTCCATCTCCAGCCCATTTTATTTTGAGACAGGGTCTTGCTAAATTGCTGAGGCTGGCCTCTAGCGTGTGATCCTCCCCTCAGTGCCCAGAGTGATAGGGGTCACCGCTGTGCCGAGCCCTCATGGGAAATGAGAGTTTCTTGGCCAACAATCCTATTCTTACCTCTGGAGGTGAGAGCTTTGGTTTTACATGCCCACATCTGCAGTCTCCCTGTTCCTTTCTACACCCCGTGATCACATGATCTCAGACCAGAGAGCCAGGATTAGCCCAGCCACAAACCAATCCTTTCCTACAAGGTCTGAATCCGTTCACAGTGTTTTGGAGAAGCTTCTGTTTTAATTGCCTCACTAAATGCTGTTTCTTCTTGCCTGGTCTCCTCTCACCCCCATTTGACTCTTGCAAGGCACGTCTTAGGGATTCTGCCCTGGCTCGGCCCTTCTTGAGGGCCCTTCCCAGGGAGCCACATGGAATTCCCTTACCTCCTTCAAAGTTTTTCACTGAAATTCTACCTTCTCAGGGAAGTAGTTCTTTGTCATGTTATTTGAATCCCTGCCTCCTCACTCTTCCCTTGTTCTGCTCCATATCTTTCTCCAAGCCCTGTCTCCTTTTAAGAGACACTCTGCGGTTTATTTAGCCATAATCATTACTTCTCTAAGTACAAGTTGCTCACGGGCAGGGTTTTGTTTTGTTTTAATCTGTTCTGCTCACACATACATCACAGTGTCCAGAAGAATGCTCAGCTTACAGATTTTTTTTTTCTTTTTTGGCACTGGGATTGAACCCAGGGGCAATCTACCACTGAACTACATCCCTATCCCTTTTTATTTTTTATTTTGAGATAGGGCCTTATTGTCCAGGCTGGCCTCAAACTTGTGATCCTCCTGCCTCAGCCCCGAAAGCTTCTGAGATTATAATCGTGAGCCACAATGCCCAGAGGCTTACAGATTCTTAATAAATGAATATTTTTTACTTACAAAAGCAATTTGAGAGAGTTCTTTCCCTATGACCTCTAATTAAAATCTAACCTTAGCTTTTAATATAGTGAAAAGATGATGCTTTATTTTAATGCTGATCTGACTGGGCCTTTCAACAATGATCTCTGGTCTCATTTATGCTTTTTTATTGACATCCATTTGGGTCCAATAGATGGAACCTAAGAGGTTAGTACCTTTTGAAAAGGACACTTAACACAAGTTCTTTAAAGCATCATCTTTTTACTGGAAATAAAAGCTGCTTGGGGTTCCCTGGAGGGAAAACAACTGAACAAGGAATAGAAAATCCATGTCAGAAGTGAACACTGCTCAGGGTTATAATCAATCAGCCATGACACACGGGGCCAGGTGAACTTCATCTGAAGCCACTGGTCCCCTAGGCAGGCAGGACACAGAGAAGTAGCAATGGCCGTGGGGTGGTCCACAGGAGAGACACTCACGATGTGGGGAGACTGTCGGCTCATCCCGATCACGGTCCTGTTGATCCTCCTCAGCAGCCGCTCCATGATCAGCTGAATGTGCATGGCCGTGGGACCCTGGGGGTGAAACACAGGTGTGACCCCATTTCTGCCTTCTCAGGTTTGCCTTCTCAAGGGGACCTCAGTCACAGGACTCCTCTTTTCCCTAAAAAGCAATCTCTTCTCCAAAAGGGGAAATGGAGTCACAGAATAACACATAACTTTATAAGAGCAAATCAACTGAAAATGATCAGATCGTTTAAAAGATGAGCGTGGACACGCAGGGACAGGTGCTCCCCCAAAAAACCCTGATGGTTCCCGTGCACTCAGACAGCTCTCTGTGGCCGGACAGTTCCAGGGAGTCTGAGGTGCCGGTTCTGATGCTGAGCAGAGCAGTGCCCAGGACAATCAGACACAGGTGGGCAAGGAGAGGCAAAGGTACAGACTTCTTAACACCTTCTGCATCGGGCAAAAACCCAAAGAAAGGCAAGCAAGAGGTCTGTTAGGAGGTGAATTTTTGTGTCCCTCTTGAAGCCTGAACATCCAATGGTGCTTGGAGATGGGGTCTCTGGAAGGCAATTCAGGCCACAGGAGGACAGGAGGGTGGGGTCCTAATGACCCTGCTCACTCACACACACAAGCTTTCTCTTTGGCTGTGTGTGCACCCACTGGGGAAAGGCCACATGTGCGTGCAGGGAGAAGACAGCCACAGAGAAGAGCTCCCTCCCAGAACGTCACAGAGCCCACACCCTGACCCAGACCTTCAGCCTCCAGAGCTTTGAGAAAATACACTTCTGTCATTTAAGGAACCCAGTCTGTGGGATGCTGTTGGGAGACTGAGAAGACCAGTACGAGGATTCAGCCTTCTGTCCCGTGTGACTGAGCCCCTATTCGATTTTGCCTTACTTTAGTTTTCATAGCTGCACAAGGTGGATAACAAGGTTTCCTTACAGGATTGGTTGTGTGGATGCACATGACGGTGCCATTAATTGTGCATCCTCCTCTTTCCTTCATTCCTCATCTCTAGTTAGATGTGACACTCACCCAGCTCCAAAGTACCTGTGTTCAACTTGACCTTGTGGACCTTATCCATGCTTGCTTCCTGACAGATATTTGAAAATTCCCGCTGAATGCTTAAATAACTAAATCACCACTATGGATTTTCCTGCTTGTTAACATTTCACTATTTTAAAAAATATTTAACAGGTGACTGGATGTCTTCATATATATATAGCTGATATAGCTATACATTGGGAGATTGTGATCACTGCAATTGAATTAAGTAACACACCCATCTCCATCCATATGCACTACATCTCCAGAACCTGTTCATCTCATGAATGAAAGTTTGTTTTTTTTGACCAACACCTCCCCATCCCCCAGCCCCAGCCCCTGGGAATCAGTAATCTAGTCTTTGTTTCTGTGGGTTCTACTCTTTCAGGGACCACATAAGTGACATCCTGCTGCACTGTCCATGGTCATGTGTATTTTCATCCAAGTAGTAAGTATCTTTAGCTTTTCTGCCCTCGTTCCCGGCTTTTCTTTTACCTGCTTCTCCTTTCTGTGGGTAAAAGTGACATAGAAAACCTGCCTCTCTGGGGGATGACACAGCTTTTCCTCCAGGCACGGGCCGGGCTCTGGGTGGGGTTAGGAAAACAACCGAGGCCCACAGAGAGAGATGCACACTCAGGAGGGGGCAAGGATAGAACAAGCCCAGCCCAGGATCCCAGCCCAGATCAGCTCCGGGGGGCAGGGTGCTGGCCGGGCACAGTCCTCCAGCCAGTTCCGTGGGGCCCGCGTAGGCCTGTGGGCAGCGCCATGGCCAGGAGATGGGAAACCCAGGCAGGTTCAGCCTCACGGCCTGGGGGCTGGGGGTGAGGGGAAAGATCACAGAAAAAACACGATTTCCACTGGGCTCCAGAGAGAGCCACAATGTCGGAGAGAAGATAGAAACAGAAGTTCTCAGGAGCAGGGATTTCTACAATAGGGTCAGGCATGAGATGGAGGTCAGAGCTTCCTACAGAGAAACAAATTCTCCATGGGTCTTGGCAGAAATTAACAGAGCTGTTGAGAGCTCCTGCAGGGATCTCAGGGTGGGCCGACGGGGCAAGCTGGAGACCAGCCAGTGGCGTTTCCAGCTGTGAGTTGACCTCGCCTGGACCTAGATTTGTACAGAAAGCTCTGGTTTCTCTAGGCACCTCTAAAATGGGCACCCCTGGGCCCAATGCCCGGTTCTAAACCACCAGAGACTAGAAGGACACGGAGTCCCTCCTGTCTGGTGCAAAGGGCCAGCGGAGGCATGTGCCATCATGTTAGGGATGCCCGCACTCACCACATCCTTCCTGTCCAGCACCTCCAGGATGCTGCTCAGAAGCTGCGAGCTGGCCTCATGGTCAGGCTTGCTTGAGTGGTCATCCAGCTGGCCGCTGAGCTGGTCCGTCAGCAGTGGCAATAGCACGTCTCTGCACTCTGAGGGAGAAAACGCAGTAGCTCACACGAGGAAATGCCCCCTCCCAGCTGCCATCACTGCAGACCTCTCTGCCTGTCCCCAGAGCTCTTGGGACCAGCCCTGCAGGAATGGAGTCCCTCTCCAGGGCACTGAGGAGCACAGACTTTAGGTACGGAACTTCAGCCTTGTGCCAGGACTAGACTCATGAAATACCCCTGTTAGAGGGAAAGGCGAGGATTTTGCACCTGCTTAAATTACTTAACATATCTCTCCAGGCTTACTTGTCATTTGTGTGTTACTTTACTTGGTGGTGCCGACTGAACCTACACTAAGCACACACTCTACCACGGAGCTGCGGCCCCAGCCCTCTGGCGTTTTAAATGCCAGCTTGACACATGAACGCTAAGTCGTGTGGAACCAATAAAAACTAAGCAAGTCAGACAGTCTTTTTAAAATTGACTATAAAATTCCTAAACACTGAGCTTTCCTACTACGTTTCTAGAACATACCACTCATGTCTTTGCAGGCATATGGCTTATAGAAAGTAGGGCATTATTTACTGTCTTCCTTTTAGGGTCTTCATTATGATAACACATGATTATGACACTACAGCAGTGACTGTTAGCAGTGAGCGTACGTCCTCTCATTGGTCCTGTCTAGTGACCAGCTTCCACTTACACTCAAACACCCGCCTTTATTGTCTCAGTTATCCTTTCGGCTTCCTTAGAGGCAGAGCTTGTCACAGTCTATCAGGAAGCTTAGTGATACTTTGGTTTTTACTCGAGATCATTCACTAGCTTTCTGAAGACATCAGCTCTGCCTCCAATTATGACCTAAAAACACTTGAAATTTCCAAACACAAAATAATGGGGTCGGAAAATATCAGAGCCAAAAGAGGCTACTGATGTCATCTAATTCAAGCCGTTCCTTCCACTGAAACAGAAGCTGAGACGGAGAGAAAGTCCCTCATTTATGCCGAGTTCCATAGCCAGTTGGGTACAAGGCCAGGAGGATTCTTCTACCAACACTCCACTCAACTTTCCTGATTTCTGAGGAGGCTGCTGGACAAGCCTACCTAACATGAGGGGACTCCCTGATCTTGTGGAAGCTTCAAAAGACGTTCCCTCAGCTGCTCACTCCAGCGAGTCTTGGGTTTATAAGGAAGGACCAGGTCCTGGGTCCCCTCCTCCTACCAGCCTGGGATATGAGCACAGAGTCGCATGAGCTGGCTACCTACTCCACTGTACTTAGGAGAAGCACTGTATCAGTGAAAGGGGTTTCTCCCCTCTGTGCCCATTCCCAGTAGGATGCCAGTCATCCAGCTTCCCCATCTTAAAAAAAAAAAAAAAAAAAAAGCCCCATTGGCCAATCTCTGGGGTGGAAATGCTTCCACCATAGTCAAGTCCCAGCTACAAACACTAACACGACATCACTGAACCCAACTGAGAAGAGAACCACACCATCCCTCTCCTGAGCCAGGACTAGTGGGATCTGGCCCAGAGCCACGCTGCTGCCTGCCCTGCCCCTGGCTTGTGCCTTGATGTACCATGTACAGGTCAAGCAGGAATTCCTTTAAAGGAACCCTCATTTTTCCTGCTCGCCTGCCATTTTCTGAGGTTCCTCTTTTGAGGACAAAGGTTTCTAATGAACAAATCCTTTGCTGATTTGCTCTAATTAAAGATTAAACACAACTGGGCTCTTTTAGTAACTGCTAGGAATACCAAACTAACTTCAGCTTCTTAAAACTGGCCTCCCAGAGATACTTAAGAACCACAAACTGGCAAGGACATTACTGACATAAAAAAAAAAAAAGGCAAGTGTGACTGCGGCAGGTGTGAGACTGGTCCTCAGGGGGTGGCGGGCTGTGTGGGACCTCACCTGACTGCTGGAAGAGACCACTCTCCACCATCTTGGTCATGCAGGTGAGCTTCTGCCGCACCAGCTGGTTGTCAGGAATGCTCTGAATGAACTTGCAGAAGAGCACGCTGCAAGAGAAGCCGCAGCGTCAGCTCTCTCACTCTGCCAAGCGACAGGCAGCATCACAAACATCTCCTCCACAACAAGACCTGGGCCGGACAGGTGCACCTGGAAAACCCCCCTAGAGATCCAGGGCTGTCTCCAGGGCCTGCATCCTGCTCCCTAGAGAGCCCCGCCTTGGAGCTGACTCTGCCCACAGCACCAAGCACCTCCACTTCCACCAGCTGCTTCCAGGCCTGCCTCCACGCTCAGCTTTTGTAAAACACCTTTTCTGGCTAACGTCACTCCAATCTCGACTGCAACAGGACTCTGCACTCCTGGGGTGCTAGTTACAGGGCCGGAAGCACCTTATTATGTACTTTCTTTTAGAGTTAATATCATGTCTGCATGTCTTGCTTCTCCAAAGAGAGTGCAAACCTCTCTCTGGAGCAGGCTTGGTGTGTTCTTTCACATCTTCCACAGAAATGAGCGCAAAAGGTGCTCTGTTAATACTTGTGAGAAAAAGAAAAGTATGTGCAGGAGTTCAGTCCCCGGCCAAGCAGGGGGCTACTTCTCTGTCACAGACAAGAAACCCATGGCTTTTTGTTATTTACCTGAGCTCAATGGGATCGAACACAAGTTTGACATCGTTGATTATGCTAGGGAGGTACTTCAAAGCTGCCCCCTGTAAGAAAACACCAAAGGCAAATTCAGTTGCCAAGTAAGACCAATACAAAATTTACTGCCCCCTGTCCACCGCGGTTGCTGGGGACTGAACCCAGGCTCTTGTGCATACTAGGCAGGCTTTCAACCACCAGGCTGTATCCCCAGCCCAGAATTTATGGTTTGATCCCAGAAAGAAAGGGTTGCACTTGGATTTCGTATAGGAACTGGACACAGATGCCCTTGCAAGGAAGGGAAAGCTGATGGAGCTCATCATGACCTCCTCAAATCTTTCTCCTGGAAATGCAGGAGGTATAGCCCTTGTCTTCACAACCAGCGGGAACCATCCATTTGGAATTCATTTTTCTACCAAAGAAAGAAGTTAAATTCTTGAAGTCTCCAGCACAAAGTTACCATCAAGAATAAGGAATGAATAATAAAGTTCAAATTGAAATCTTCAAGGATTATGTATTTGACATTAAAAAAATTTTTTTTTTAAAAAAACCTGTTGCTGATAAAGATAATGGTGACTTTGCACTTTGGGGAGCAATGGGGCAGCTAAGAATAGAAAACTGTCACCTGTAACAGCATTAGGATCTGTGTGCTGAAATCAGGGTCAAACAGAGGTTGTAACTGCCAATCAAGGGATTGTCTAAGCAGGTAGCTTGTCTTTGGCAAACTGACATTTGAAAATATAAAAGTAACTGAAGTTGAAATGTGCAGGTTTTCCTTTACTCTAACTACTACTAAACCAAGACTGATTTCCTTCCTCTCCCACCACGGTCAGTTCCATGCTGTCCAGACCCTCTACGCTGATGGCCTGAAGGGTTACCTATGTAGACACCATGCTGACCTTGATCTTGACAGCTTCCTCAAGAGGCCTGTCCATGAGCATATTGAAAGAGAGAAACAACTGTCGGATTGAGTTATTAAATTCATCTCCATCTTCGCTCTGACCATAAAATCTAAACAGGAAAAAAGAGAAAAGCAGTCAGATTTTCCATCTTTAAAAGAAATTTTAAAATAGATGTGTGGCCTCAAAAACCAACTGGAGGTCAGCGCCTCATGGGTCATCACCTCAAATTATGCAGAAAGACTTCTTATGAGTCACCCTAAGATGGTTTCAAAGGGACCAGGAGTAAGCCCCCTTCAGACTGAAAAGACAGTACCACCTGGACAAGAGCAGGGTAGTAAGTTTTAAATAAAGCCCTGACACAAGGCTTTCTAGTTGGTCAGCGAGGATTAGCCAGTTGGTAAAGATGCTGTCTGGAGGGCCCCAAGCTTGGGGACACAGTCCATGCTGGTGGTTTGTGGGCATTTCCTAGACGAAGGGACATCAGGAAGTCACCGTGCCTGATGCAGCAGGTGAGCCCTGCGTTTCTGTCTCCTCGGCTCATTTGTACAATGTCCAGCAGGCAGGGACCCCAAGCAAAGTTCCCTTGCTGGCCACGTTCTCTCCTCCTTCCCCTGCACGACTCCCCGTGTTACCCTGTCTCACCTTACCACGCCTTGACCCTAAAAGCTGAGGTTTCAGACAATGGATTAAGAAGCTCCTCAACCCAGATAGGTTCTGAGCCCAGCAGGCCTACAAAACCAGTCAGGGTCCACTCGGTCCACCACACTGCCCATACTGATGCTGACCTGCTCTACCACGAGGGCCTTCAACCTCACGGACACACCCTCACCTTGGTTAAAGTATCCTCCTGTCTTTACCAGATCTGTCCATCAACTCAAGAGTTGGCTCTTTCTCCTGAGTAGAAATGGAGAGGTCTTTGACCAATTGCCCAGAAAACACCAAAGTCCCAACTGGTAGTGCATGTGCTTCTGCGCTGGGTGGCAACCTCACCAACGACTGCTCAGGAGGAGGGATGGTGGGTTCTGAATTTTAAGCACATGCTTCAACACATGCATGCACACATGAATATGTTTAATTAAACTAGTCTCCTTCATGCACCCATACATACTGAGCACCCCAATCTGAAGATTCAAAATCCAAAACCTTTTGAGCGCCAACAGGATGCCATAAGGACAGATTCTCACACCTCACCTCACGTGATGGGCTGCAGTCAAAATGCAGGTGCACTAAAAATAACTCTATGAAATCACCCTCAGGCTCTGTGTATAAGGGCTATGAGATGTCGATGAATTTCATGCTTACACTTGGGTCTTATTCCCAAGATAGCTCAGTTATGCATATGCAAAAATTCCAAAATTCTAAAAAATCTGAAACCTGAAATACTTCTGATCCCAACCATTTTGGATAAGGGATACTTATAGGGTCTCCAAGGAGTATGACCTCCCCTGATAAAATTATACAATCAGAGGTAGTTGGTAATTCTTCATTCACCCACTTGGTAGAACTAGAAAAGAACTTTATTTGCAAGTTAGTCCCCAGAGTATCTCAAAAGTAAAACAGAATACCTAAAACAGAACTCTCTGGATCTTCCCGCTGGGCTCTAGGCATTCCGAGTACCAGCAAATAGCACCGCTGCCCACCCAAACCTTGAGGTTATCTGGGGTCCTTCCCTCCCTCTCACTGTCCCATCAAATCCACCAGCAAGTCGGGGCTCTGCACACACCAGTCCACCCCCTCCGCCTGCAGCTAGGGTAGAGCCGCAGCGTCTCACAGCTGCACTGCAAAGGTGCTCGCTCACTCTCGGTCTTAGCCTTCCATAATCCATTTCCACAGAGCAGAAGAGATGATCATTTGAAACATAAGCAGGATTCTATTGCTTCTCTAACTGAAGTTCCCCAACGCCTCCCACCACCCCTGGAATAAAACCCAAGCTTCCTTGCCCCGGGAACCTGCCTCCCTACAGACACCATCCCCAGGAAAGGCTTCCGGCAAGGGGCACACTTAGCCACTGCCTCCCCGAGGGCTGCCGCCACTACTACCTCAGGGTTCTGCTGATGTAAAGGGAATTCAAATGGACCTTCTCCAACGGTCTCATGATCCACCGCCACCTGCAGCTCTGAAGTTTGGAAATTTGGCAGTTTCGTGATCTAAAGGGTCACAGAGCCGGAGGCATGCATGAGCAGTAAGGGGACCAACGTGGAGAGACCGGTGACAGCTTAAACATCTCAGCCCGGTGACCATTACCTCAAGTAGAGCACTCGAGACTGGATGATGAACCTGAACAAGTACTTCAAGGCTTTCAAAGCAGCGAACAGCAACTCCGTCTTGCTGGAGTCGTCAGCATTAGCCACATAGAAGTTCAGGACCTTGGAGAGTTTCCTTAAAAGAACAGGAAAGAAAAATTAAGTTGGCTGGCAACAGGGTGCTCTGAGGCTTGCAAGGGGAGGTGGCAGAGTGGGAAGCAGCCACTCCCGCCATGTTCTCTGGAGGATGCCCTGGACAGGCAAACTAACACCTTTCCTCATCTGCTGCAGAAGTTTGGACCTTCCCTCTGGCTTAGAGATACTGGAAGATTTCTTTCCCTTTGTAGGATTAAAAAGGAAAATCTAGAAATGAAAAAGTAGAAAGGCTTCAAATTAAGGCGCTATTTTAATCTCTGTCCCAATCCTTGGAGAGCCATAAATTCGGTGCCAGATGGAAACTTCTGTGCGTGGGGAGTGGAGTTCAATCTGACTCTTCATCCATCACAAAACTCATCTGGGATTTTAAATTGCTCTTCATATTCTTCTGGAGTCTTTGGACTATGAAAAGTCTTGATCCTGTGCTAACTCAGGCTTTTTAGGAGGCTGATATTTTGGGCCTTCCTTCTGGGAATATCTGACATTTCCTAGAACTAGCACAAAATC
Organism: Marmota marmota marmota; assembly: GCF_001458135.2. Classification (NCBI taxonomy): domain Eukaryota; kingdom Metazoa; phylum Chordata; class Mammalia; order Rodentia; family Sciuridae; genus Marmota; species Marmota marmota. The sequence continues at coordinate 5,084,213 of NW_025999944.1, forward strand.
CAAAGGAAGCACACAGAATCAATCAAGTATTGCAAATAAGCCCAGATTACTACTACCTGGAAGGTCTTATGTGGCTCAGTGTGATGAGGATCTACTGATACCAGTCCTCACTCATAACAAGGACTTGGAAGGCAAAACCACTGGGTGAAAGAACACTACTGTAGTGTGTCTACACCTCCCCAATCTGGGGGGTTTATAACCATAACATTAACTGGTAACTATGTTACGTGACAATGCCTTCATTCAACCTGTGTTTCTCTGCCTTCATGCTTGCATGGCTTAGAAAACACCAGATTCGAAGATCTGACCTGATACATCAGTCAGTAGCAACTGACATGATCTGGCATGAGCCACTGTCCAAAATATTGTTCACCAATCTGGCTACATCCCTGTTGCTATTCATCGCATTGCTTTGCACAATAACTAGAACTCAAGGAAGCGGCAGGTGACAGGCCACATACAAGGCCATCATGAGCTGAGTACTCCAGGGAGAAGCACAGAGTGAATGTCAGCTGCTCCCTTTGTCAACCCCAACAGAAAGAAGGCTACAGTGCAGAACAGGTAGAAACCACCCCATGCAAAAGAAAGAAAAGTCAAATCTTAATTCTGTGAGTACTCAATCTCACAGAGCGAGCACTTGTGGTACAGGGTTGAGGGCAGGATCTCCTCTTCTATCAGACTTGGTCCTGCTTAAATCCCTGTCTGGACCCCTTCGTGCCCCTGTGGATCTTGCCAACATCAGCTCCTCGGGGGCTGAGTCTGGTCACCTGTTCTTCAACTCCTCCATGGACATTCTTCCTTAACCAGAAGGAAGCTTGGGCCTGACACCTTTTCCAGGGGTGATGCTTAAACAGCCCCCGCTCTCCACCAGGAGGCCTGGAGACAAGTTCTGCATTCACAGACACATTTACTAAAGGCAGGTTCCTCTCACTTCACCAAAATCCAGCCTTTGGAGAACAAACCCAATAGCCCAACACCACGCAGTTCTTTCCAGCCGTACTCACACGTATGCCAAAGTGGCACTGAAGTGCTTGTATATGTAGGTCTCAAGTACAGGGTTGAAATGCTGGAACTTGATGTCTCCTATCAGCGAAATAATAAACACCTGCCGAAGGTGAACAAGGTCATTAGCACCCCTGCACAGCCCAGGCTTTCCACCAACAAGCTGGGTCGAAACACCTGGTGCTTTTGCTTTCTCATTTCCGCAGCATTCCTGCTGTCCAATCCCGGAGCTGAGGCCAAGTCTGGGAGGTTAATATTTATTTAACACGGAGAGGCCATCACACATGGGCACAGTGCTAAGTGCTATGCCTGCACCAGAACCAGCTGGCATCCCTGTTCCCAGGAGGGGCTGTCTCAAAGGGAGGGCAGTCTTTACACAGGTAACACCAGTCAGGGGACGAGGAAGGAGGATGCAGAAAGGGGTTTCCCGTGGGAATTATAAACTCAGCCAAGTTCTCAGCTGATGAAATACCCCAACATCTTTCTGAGTACAGCGTGAGTGTCCCCGATCATCTGAACTCCACCCGAGGTCTGCCTCCCCACTTCCCCACGGTATGTTATGTAGATGACTATAAGGTGCACGATGACAACCAACCACACTGCCCCCACACAGGACAAAAGTGTTCAAAGTAAAGGCACTTGGGACTTCCATCCATGCCACAGCCAGCTGCCCACCCCACAGGGCTTATCTCCAGAGCTTATTCCATGGAAGCCCTACCCAGAGTTTCTCTTTCCCATAAACCTGACCCTGACCAGCTTCACCTTGGCGATATTGCGTCTCCTCTCTTCATCTTACATCCTTAGCTTTGATGCACCGACCATTTGTTAAACTGATTAATTTTTCCAAGCTGTCAAATGACCCACAGCTGCAACTGACCTTCCTCCTCAGTGGCAGCATCAGGTAAAACCCCACCTGAACTTTTCCCCCAGCAATAAGGAAACGAAGCTTGGTTTGGACACGTCTGCTTTTTCCCCTCCACTGACACCCTGACCTTCCCAGATTCTGGTTATCTCCTGTCCCTGTTCTGATTTCAGTTCTTAGGACAGGCTGTACATTTAAGTACTGTGTATGACAAAGTCAGGTGTCTGCTGGGCTGTGTGCTGTATCTAATGACACCGAGAAGTGACTCTGACCTGTGAATCCAGCCTCCCGGGCATGAACATACAGGGTGCACAGCCACACAGTGATGGCCTTCCTTGTTAAGGGCATCCCCTGGTTTTAGACTGTCAGACGACGGCAAAGTGAGTTAAAATGTTTCCTGATTTCTAACTGAATTAAATCCTTCGTTTTTCCTGATGAAAAAGCGAAGGCAGGTCAAAAAGTGAGATTTAACAGAAAACAAAGAAATAAAAGACTGGAATGTAAGCTACTTGTCTCTAATTTTACTTCTGGAAATTCAGCCTAAAGAAATAATCAGAGAGATGTATAAACATGTTTATGCAGGAGGATGTTCATAGCAATTACTTCTAATAGGGAAATACTACCCCATTCCAGGAATAAGTACTAGTGGGTACGTTGAACTGCTTACCAGGGCATCGAACACCAGGAAGTCGTATGTTTCATTGCCTGACATTTCCATCATTATGTTAAAAAGTGCATCCAGTGTATCTTGCAAAAACTGAAGACGAGAGAAACAGAGGTTATCTGGGTGCTTTCATTCAGCTCCACACTGCAGAAATTTGGGGTCTATTAGGTTTCAATGGAATGGGGTTAAAAATCACCTTTTCTTTAAAATTGGCACAGTTGCTTAGCAATGCAGAAAACAAGTCCTACACCTACAATGACTGGCTGGATTTAAAATGCGGAACTAATGACACAACAGATGTGTTTCCAGCTGAAGACAGAAACCTACCTTAACAATCTCTCCTCCATCCACCTCCATCAACTTCTTTAGGTTGTGCTTTATGTTCTGGGAGTTGGAACGCCAGTTCAGCAGGCCTAAAAGGTCAACTGGGAAGAGTGATCACAAACATCAGCATCAGAAGGAGCAACCCAGGCCATTTCAGGACACAGCTACAGAACTCTCTAGAAAAGATAGCTGCTCTTAATCATGGCTAATTCAAGAAACGCCTGATATATTCGTTCAGTTCTGTCTTTTAAGTCAGAGGAAATCTTGTGATCCTTTCATCTTTCAATGGGAAAGAAACAACTGCTAATATAAAAAACCACGAGAGGACATCTGACTGGAACTCACACTCCTCAAATAACAACATCACAGTCATAAAAAGTCAACTTAAAAGGCACGTCCCACCTGTAATTTGCTGTCTTGTCTAATTTCCCCTTATTACTACCCTTGTCTGGGTGGATTCAGAGGGAGGAATTTATACATATGCACTAATTCACTTTAACATCACAACTGCACTGTAGAGATTTCGCTTTTTCCATTTTTTAGATGAGAAAACTGAGGCTTTATGACATTGAATTACTTGCCTCAGGCCACACAATGCTAAGGGGTGGGAGAAATGGCATTTTAATATCAGGTTTATATGATTCCAAAATCCACATTCTTGCTACCCTGCCATCCTTCCTTCCCCAGAATTCTTCAAAGAAATAAACAGACAAGCAGAGCTGTAAGAGCAATTAGATTTACATGAACTGAAAAAATGTGTAAAACTAAACCAGATGAATTTTCATGATATAAACTTAATAAATTATATAAAGAAAAGCAAGGGTATGACAGTCCCCAAATTCAGGGTAGTAATAAGTTTTGGGAAAGAATTAGAGACCACATGATTTTATTTTTATTTTTTTTAATTGTTGATAGTCCTTTATTTATTTTACGTGGTGCTGAGAATCAAACCCGCTGAGCTCCAGCCCCAGCCTGAGACCTCATAATTTTAAAAAGAAAAAAAAAATACAAAGAGAAACCATAAACTTTGGAGCTATAAAATTCTGTTTTAAAGGTCTAAGCCCATCACCTATAAACTCAGGCAAAATATTTTCCCATTTCAAAATTTGATTTTTCTATCAGCATACGATAGTGACACGGCCACACCAATATTTATAGCAACTCAATTCACAATAGCTAAGCTATGGAACCATCCTAGGCGCCCATCAACAGATGAATGGATAAAGAACTGTGGTATACATACACAATGGAATATTACTCAGTCATCAAGATAAATGAACCAATGGCATTTGCAAATAAATGAATGAAACTGGAGACTATGATACTAACTGAAATAAGCCAGTCCTAAAAAAAAAAACCAAAGGTCAAATGTTGTCTCTGTATGTGATGCTAACACACAATAAGGTGGGGGTGCAGTGGGGAGAATAGAGGTTCACTGGATTAGAAAAAGGAGAATGAGGGGAAGGGCGGGAGATGGGAATAGAAAAGACAGTACAATGGATTGGACATGCCTTCCTATGTTTGTGTATGAACGCACCACCAGTGAAACTCCTCCTCCTGTACCACCACAAGAACGGGAAGTTATACTCCATATATGCATAAAATTTTTTTTAAGTTTTGATTTTCTGATCAATAAACTGGGGGTGATTTTTAAAAATTTTTTTAAAATATTTATTTTTTTAGTTTTAGGTGGACACACATCTTTATTTTATTTTTATATGGTGCTAAGGATCAAACCCAGTGCCTCGTGCATGCCAGGCAAGCACTCTACCACTTGAGCCACATCCTCAGCCCCAAACTGGGGATGATTATAGCAATACCAATGCTCGCATGTCCCAGGGTGTGCAGGACAGGATACATGAGAGTCACCTGGGGGGCCTCACACTGCAAAGGCCAGAGGTCCTCCTCCCCTTTCGGTGACACTGTCTACCCACACCTCCATCTGGACAAAGCACCAAGCGTGCCCATACCCACCTGTCTGCTCTAGAGAATCACATCAATCAATCAGTAAGAGTGGACAAGATCTGTCTGTGATCAGTGCCAGCAGCTTTGAACCTCTTGCACGAAGAGGCATCCTCAGCTAAGGAGAAAAGCCCGTGCTCTCTGTGCGAGAGGAGAATGGCTGTCCACGTTGCTCACTGAGCTCCCTCACGGTGGACGGCCTGTGCGTGTTTTCAGCCCTTGCTTCCTCTGCATAAATCACATTGGTTCTTTATCATTTCCATCAAATCAGGAGAAAGCAATCCGTAACTGTCAGTCACCTGCCCTAACTTCTCTGATGCTCACAATAAGGGGACATCTTTCTCACTTGGTCCCTTCTCCCTCTAGGATGAAGCTTCCCTTTTTAGACCCAAGGGGAGATGTTTCTCTTCCCCTGCGGAAGTGAGTATTTTTGGAGATGAAAAAGTTCATCAAACTGGGTGGTCCAAGGGAGCATTCCGCAATGCTGGAAACGTTGATCTGTGCTGTCCCCTCTGAAAGTCACCAGCTGCACTTGAGATGTGACCAATGCAACTAAGGGATTGAATCATAATTTAATTTAACTGATTGTTATTTAAATTAGAAATTTTTTAAATTGATAAAAATTCTATCTATTTGTGGTGCTCAACCTGATGTTAGGATACGTGTATTGACGGTGGAATGGCTAAGTCAAGCTCATTGACACACAGAGACTTCACACTGTTTTTGTGATAGAAACACTGAAACTCCACTCCCAGCAATTCCGAAGCAGACATCATTGTCTAGCATCACCATGAGCTAAAATACAGCCCCTGAGCTTGTTCCTCCTGAGTGAAATTTTGTATCTACTGATCTCCTCATTCTCCATTCTTTCATTTTAATTAACTTAAATTTTGCAAGGGACATGTGGCTAATGGCTACCATATCCAGGCAGCCCAGGTTTCAAATTAGAAAACGGGGTGAAGCAGATACCAGCAAACCCAGCACTGAAGCTGAGGCACGCTACCTGTCAATAAGCTTTCCTTGCTTCTGGCTTGGGGACAACAGCATTGTAACAACATGTTCATTCTTTTGTATTTTATTACAAGTTAATTTTACACACTCCTTTCTGTTTTTTTTGTAGGAGTTTTTGTTTGTTTTAGTTTTGCCTTCTGAGGTCTAGTCTGGAAAGGCTGATCCAACCCACTAGAAACTCAACAAACACTGGCCCTGACCCTCTTCCCTCTTGAACATTCCTTGATAGTTAAGTGCATTAGTGATTTATACAGTTTATTACCATGCTTAAAAAAAAACGATATTCTGACATTCTGCAGTTAAATATTTGGAAAATACCAGAAAGAAGTTAAAAATGAAGAATTCTCCAAACTTTTGGAGTTCTTTTCTTTTCGTCTTCTCCTGTGTCCATGTAACCACAACAGCAAAAATGACGGCTGACAAAGGAATGATGAAGCAAGTGAGTTTCTGTTTAGACTGGAGTCCTATCCCCAGGATTCCTGATAATGTACATGCAAATGTTCCAAAATCCAGAAACAATCTGAAATTTAAAATACTTCTGGCTCCAAGTACTTCGGGTAAGGGATACTCAATCTGTGCTGTCAACACTCTCGCTATTAAACATGGGGAAATCAGGTCACAGAGAGGTCAGGTCACTTGCCCCAGACATAACAGCTAGTCAGTAAGTGGCAGAGCAGGGATGTGAACCAGGAGATCTGGCTGTAAAGTGTCCTCACACAGTTAAACAAAACTGGGATCATGGACATAGTGTTAAAAAGTCTGCCACAACCTCAACTATGTTTTGAAATCCAAATTTAGCAGCTGTGTAAATTTCATCAATTACATTATAATATTCAAACTGATTCCAACTATTGGACACTTGTGTTGTTTGCATGATTTCCCTGTTATGAATAGGGGGAACCATCCTCAGACGTAAGTCACTCTTGTGCACAGCTCTCATTGTTACAGAGGTTCATCTGCAAGGAGTCAAATTTATCTTCTGTAAATACTGCACCTTTTGGGGCTGGGGTTGTGGCTCAGTGGTAGTGCGCTTGCATGTGCAAGGCCCTGGGTTCAATCCTCAGCATCACATAAAAATAAATAAATAAAATAAAGGCACTGTGTCCAACTACAACCAAAAAATAAATATTTTAAGAAAAATGCTGCGCCTTTGAACCCCTACCAGCTGTTATTTTAATCATTTCTATAACGAGGGTTATGTGGCTGGTATAATTCTGCCATGTCTTCTATAAAGCTCAGGATGTTTTCAGGCTTAATTTTTGATGAGTGAGTTTTTACTTTCCCATATGGAGACTTGAACTTCACTCTGTGAAGCCACTTGCCCAAGCTGAAATACCATCCCTATCCTCCAGCCGGCCATGATTCATCAAAACAAACCCAATATCCACCCTCCGAAAGACCAGCCAAGATCGGATCTTTGTACCAGATTATCTAAACTGTTTGGTCTATCTTTGCACTTCTGTAAGGCAGAGTTCCTGCCAGGTCCTTTGCTCAAATCCTCTCCACAGCACAGGGGATATAGAATTTCTAAAGCAGGGCCCCTGGGCAGCCAGTCCTTGACTCACTATGTTCAGTGGGACGCCATGCGTGTGACATAGGTGAAATGAGTAAGAAGCAGTCATTGGCTACCAAAAGCCACATTATATACAAGAGCCGCAACCGATATCAGAGATTGGAAGGAGAGACCAACTGAAGCCCCATTTAGACCAATCAGCTGATTTTGCAGAAAATTCCTGACTTCTTGGAAAAAACAGGAAAGGGGTGAATACATGAGAAAAAGAGGAACTCTAACAGGAAACGCTGCTCTCTGCCATTGCTGCCTGGGCAGGAGTCTGACGAAGCTCTTGCCAGCATCCTCCCTCATCCAACACCTCCTGGGCACACACTACCAACAACACATTATTAGAGTCACTGCCTGGAAGGCAGGAAACACAAGACTTGCAGATTTACAGCGTCTGTGAACATACTTATAGGTTTTACAACATTAAAAAAAAAAAACAACTGAAATGCCTTTCATTCTATTTTAAAGATGGACCACGAAACCTCAGAAAGTTCTGCAATCTGATCAGTGCCCCCCAAGAACAGCACTGGAAGAGCAGAGAGCAGAATCCAATTGTCCAGATCCCACCCTGGAAGACCTGGCCCCATGTGGTACAGCACCTGGAGTCTAGCCAGGAGGCCCAGGAGGACTAGGCGGTGAGCTTGGCGGTGTCCACGTGGTCACCACACCTACCATTCTGGGTGAGTTTTGTGGAGCAAATCAGGGTGGCGATCTGAAAACTGTCCTTTGTGCTCTCCTTGCTTGCGGTAAAGGCCGCCAGGTTTTTGGATGCTTGGAGCTCTTTCTCCTCCATCTCTACCTTGGTCCCAGGCAGGGTCAGGTAGAACTTAGCATCTTCCATTTTCTTGTTGTCCCCCTGAAAAGAGAGCAGATTAGAAACACCAAACAGGCAATGTCTCTCACAGGCAATAGAAAAGTTGTTCAGGAGCACAGTGTACTTCCAGTGTGAGATGCAGGCTTTACCAAATCATACTCCCGATCCCCTCCACCCTGACACTGTCGAATCTTTCCACAGGGAATGAGCCCAGAAATAACTTCATCACAGAATGAAAATGGAGGAAGTTGTGAACTAGAAACCAGAATATCCTAGTTTCTGCCAGAAGTAAATACATATATTGCAGAATAAGGTTGCACTCCACTTTCTTGAACCTATAAGTGGTCACATTTTACTTTACTGGATTGATGGAGAGCTTGCTATGCCTTCCAAGCTATTTACAAATATTCATCAGATACAACTCAAAAGAGTTTTCAATGGTACAAACCCCCAAAAGTTGTTGGATACGTGAGATCTTCCAGTGTCTACTCCAAACCCTGGGATCAGTAGATGTGAGAGCTCACCAGCATTAGACGGGGAGAATGGGAGCAAAGCTCTCGGGGAAGGAAGCAAGACCTTGACAGCAGGGAATTGTTTATGGTGACATGGAAACCACATCCCACGGTGCTCACACCAGGGCCAACAGCACACTGTCTGTGTGCAGTGCAGGATGATGTCGAGGAGGAGGGGAACCGGCCCCTTGGCTCCTTGAGCCACGGCATGATCTCTGCCTGAGGGTAAGACACTCTTCCAGGACTCAACAGCAGTGTAACTCACTGTCTCCAGAGAGGCTTGAGAAGCCACAACGTGGGACCACCAGGTCCTCCTCTGTCTTTCTAGACTTTTTAAATGGCAAACACACATGGCTCTGGAGAGGCTGCTGATGTTTGCACACATCAATATGAAAGGGGTCTAAAAGGCCAGTTTCAATCCAGCCGTCTGGAGCTTATTCTGTCAGCACCTTGTATACCACCAGGTCGTGCCTCCCGTCCTGCAGGGTGGTGCCGTCTGGGTTCATCAGTTTCACAAAGGATACCCCAAAAGCGCGCTCTGATTTATCTCTGGCTGGAAAGACAGAAATATGTGTCTGAGCAGTGGGGAAAGACACCAGCAGCTGAGAACTGGGCTGGTTAATTTCACGCTTGCTCGGGGTGTGCTGCTCAGCCACACTGTAGTCAACCCAGTCGGCAAGCAGGTAGCCCTGTGTGTCTCCCAGACCTCCAAGCTGAAGTCACCTGGCACCCCCAAGTACGGGCTCTCCCTACATTCCCTAATAAACGAGATCAGCATCCACTGAGTCACCCAAATCAGAACGTGGAAGTGGCCACCGATCCACCCCACGTCAGCACATCAAGGTCACATCCTAAATGGCTGTGGAACCTGTGTCCTCTCTTCCTAACGGGTCTGTCTCTCTAGTCCTCCTCCGCCCAACATTGTCTCCATATCCAGCCAGAGGGAGGTTCCCCTCATCCAATCCAACCCAGCCCCTGCCTGCCCTGCTTCAGACCCTTCTCGAGCATCTCCACTTCTGCTGTTCTGAAACCGAGGCTGTGAGGGTGGATGCTGCTGCCTGAGGCCTCTGCCTGTCCACCCTCCCCAACACACAGCCTAGGTGTGTCCTAGGGCATCATGAGGAGGCCGGGCACTGGGCCAGCCTCTGGGCTCGCTGCTAACCCGCCCTGACCTCTGTGGCTGGGACCTTGTGGCCTGCTCTCATCTGAGGCACGGCTCTAGGGTCTGCAGGGACAGGGGTGGCTGAGCAGTGACACACTGCATGACTATACCACCCCTCTACCGGCTCTCCTGCTGATGGTTTTCGGGCCATTCCAATGCTGGGTGTCATGGATAAAGCTATGATGAGCACACCCCAAAATAAAACCCCCAACCCCCACCAGAGGCCACCTCTCAGGGCTCCTCCACAACCTGGAATAAAGTAGTTCTCACGTTCGGGATCTGGCTCTGTGCGTCTGGAGTGGCTGCCTTGGCCCTAGCGCGGCTCTATCCCATCCTAGCCAGGACCTGGCCTTGCTGCACCTTATGCCCTGTGGTATTAATGTGCATAAAAGCAGGAAGTGTCATCAGATGACCGTGGGCACTAAGCAAGGCAGTGTGCAAACAGGGCTTCGCATATGCCTGCTACACAGAGACCTCGTTGGTGGTGAGCTTGGAGATTCCCCACTGAGAACGTCTCAGAGGGAAACATAACGCGCAGCATCTCCGACACCTGCCTCACAGTGGAACCCTTTTGCCATGTGGCATCTCTTAGCATCTTCCATGACACATGCACGGGAGGGATTCTGAGAGATGGTGATAATAAAGATTTTTGGAAGCCCGGCACAATTCCTTGGTCTGACTTCCTTTGCACCAATGAATTCTGAAATAAAGTTGCCCAAGATCTAGTTTCTAAGTAGCTTGTTCTCCTGATCCACAAAAGCACTGTGAAGGAAGAGTCCATTTTTTTCCTTTTTTAAATGGAAATATGTCTCAGCCCTCCTAATACTTACATTCCTGAGATGACCTGTGTCGGAAGGTGAATCTTATGTGACAGCGCGTCACCTCCTCTATGGCGATGAACACCTGCAAAACGGCAAAGAGTTTACAGTTTACAGACACCTAGCTCTTGGCCTCCGAGGCTCATTTTATAGAAGGAGACTCCATTTTCAAAAAATATTTATTTTTTTAGTTATAGGTGGACACAAGATCTTTATTTTATTTTTATGTGGTGCTGAGGATCGAACCCAGTGCCTCACACACGGTAGGTGAGCGGTCTCCCTCTGAGCCACAAACCCAGCCCAGAAGGAGGCTCCATTTTAATGAACTTATTTTTATTTGACATAATGAGCATATTTGTGGGGTACAGCACGATGTTTTGATTCACACAAGCCTCATGGAATGATCAAATCAGGGTACCTAGCACAGCCACCATCTTCAACTTGCATCCTTTCTTCATATGAGTACATTCTATATCCTCACTCCCAGCTATTTTGAGATATAACGAGAATGAGACTCTCGATTTTAGGATCTTACCACAGCAGGCATGGTTAGAGTGAGACTTGCTATAAGGTTTTATTCACAGGAGATCGAACTATTTTCAAACCACGAGAATCTCAGGAGAAGTTCATCTTGCTGTTGATCATAGATTAAGAGCATGGAGCTATGCGGGATTTTTCGCATTTACTCCAATATGAAACATCAAATACTCCCAAGTGGTATTTTGAGGTCTAGATAGGACCTTTCTGACTGCAAGGAGTCCATGAGATGATAATAATCAGGGGCCATAACAGAAGGAAAAGATAAAGCATGGGGGCAAGGAAGGTTTCTGCTCTTTATACACAGAGGAGGCAGGAGAAAAGCCATGTGGAAAGGGCAGGAATATGTGGTGAATAGTTCAATATATTCTGGCATGACCATATAATGGAGCATTATATAAACATCCAAAAATTGTCTCTGGAGAACTCAGAATACCTGAGATAACTACCTTTAAAAAGCACAACCTAGCCGGGCATGGTGACACACACCAGTAATCCCAGCAGCTTGGGAGGCTGAGTCAGGAGGATCACAAGTTCAAAGCCAGCCTCAGCAACTTAGCAAAGCCCTAAGCAACACAACAAGACCCTGTCTCTAAATAAAATACAAAAAAAGGGGCTGGGGTGTGGCTCAGTGGTTAAGTGCTCCTGGGTTCAATTCCTGGTACAAAAAAAAAAAAAAAAAGCACAACATAAAACTTTTAGGAGCAATGTCATTCCAACACGAACTAGATAGATAAGAGTTGGCACTAGTTGCTTCTCTCTTGAGAAATGAGTGCAATCTCTCTGGGTTTTGTGCACTTTCTTTTTAGTTTTCCATGAAGAGCTCATATGGCCCCGACAATCAGAAAGCACCCACAACGTCTCAAGTTAAGAAGAGGCAGCTCCAGGGCTAGCTCGGACAGAAGGAGCTCTAGGATCCTGGGTGTCACTTAATTTCTTCGAGTCTCAGTCTCCTCATCAGGAAGAGGGCTTTTCAAAGTCTGCTTGCTTAGTTGCCGAAGCCTCTGTGGGACCCAAAGGAGATGCCTGATTTGAAAACCATGTTGGAATTTGTAAGACCCATATTTAAACTGAAAAGAGGCCCGGAAAGCTTGGGTAGGAGCCAAGAAGAAAAACATGTTAGGAAATTGCTTGCAGAGTGTGAAAATTTCCGCTTAGTTTTGGACCATCTTGGCAAGCTGATTGCATCGTGCCAACCACGAGTTTCTCTATTCAAATTTCTCTACATTTATGAATGAGACTGTTATTTAAGAGGGCTGAATTTTTATTAAAGATAGAGGCTCTGAATCAGAATTAGGACTACCAATTCATTTCTTATTGAACACCACAGGCAACTTACCTAAGACTTCAGGAAAGGTCAGAAATGATTCGGAGGTTAAAGAGCAGACAGGAATCTAAGGGAGGTTTAACAGATAAAAAGTCTTGCAAATGGCAGATGCTCACCTTGACAGTCTCATACCAACAGGGCTGCTTGACCTGGTAATAGACCACTGATTTGTATTCTGAAATGCCTTCATAGCCAGCACCCGGATGAATGGCTTTCTTTGGATGGAAAGGAAAAATTAGGAGAGGATACTATGGTCTAGGAAAGAGCTTTCCACACACGAGGCAGAGCCCCCATGCCTAGCATATGCCCTTAACTGGCATCTGTAAGCTCATCTGGGGGATGATAAACAGAGCCAGACTGAATTTCTACTACTCCATTGAAGGTCTAAGCATATAAACCTGGAAGTAGCTAAGGACCAAACACTGTATCCTCCGTCCTGAGATTTCTGTTCTCTCTTCCATCCTGAGGCACACATTCTCCTCTTTCTCTCCTCTCTCGGGGAACAGAGGCCTGGTGACAGGGACTAGGATGCAGGTCTCATGTGTGGACGCTCTGCCGTCTGAGAATGGTCTCTCTCTGGGGTCTGCATTCTGATTTAGGGACTTGGGGTAATGGTTCAGCATGATCGCTCAAATCCAGGGCTGTGTCTCTTCCTAGTAATGAACCACCTTGTTCTGGAGAACCTGCCTCAGCGGGCACTTCCACTCTGGTCAGCAAAGCTATGAGATGACCAACGAGGGAAGGTGTGTACTTGGAATGAACTCACGCGGCACAAGGGCTCAATCAATAATAGGAAAAAAAAAAACAAAACCCTCCCACCCCATGGCCCAACGCATTCTGCCTGTCCCTCGGACACAGAGTGACTTGGCTTGGTGAACCATTTGGACATCTGTTTCCTTCCTAAAACCCTCAGTGGCTGGAGCTATTTCTTTGCATAGGAGAAAAATCAAATTAAGAGTCTAAGCAGGTTCACTAGTAAAACTGGTCAATGATAATCAGATTTTATTTCTTTCCCTTAGGAAAAATGCAACCCACCCTGATGTGGAGAATAACTACAATGAGGCGGGCAAGTCCACCGCCACTGTACAGCGGGGTGTGAAGCGGCAGGACTCCGTGACACCTACCTCCAACAGGTTGCCCTCTTCATCAAACACAGACATGGTCACCTCCACGTTCTTGGGCGTCTTCTTTTTCCCTTTGTCAAACTCCCCGTGAATCAGGGTGACATAGATGTCATTCCGAACATCTCCTGCAACGGGACAACCCACCCTGTGAGTGTTGCTGAGAGAAGTCATTTCAAAGGTTCGGGGGATGGAATAAGATATAAAAGAGAAAGAAAACGTGAAATGCTCGGATTACAACAAACGGTGCTCTCAGCAGACTTCCACATGTGTTTCTCAGCTTATTACTCTCTATACCAACATGTCTTTCCAATAGGGATTCCTCACTCCACTTGGTGATAATTGTTGACTAACAACGAGCACATGTATATTTTGTTAGGATACAGTGACAAGATGTTTTTTTCATATCGTTATTTGGAGAGTGTGATATTTTAACGTAAATAATGACAAATTTAAAATTAATTAATTAATACAGGTGTGGCTCCCACAGACACCTGGAATACATGAAAGGCATTTCAAATTCCTGGATGAGAGGACTCAGGATTTTAAAAATATGACCCCAAAATTTGCATGACATCAAACTGCCCCCAATGTAAAAAAAAACTAAAACCTGATAGCAGGACAAGAAAAATTGGGCTGCATATTTGGAACAGGTGTCATTTTTATCAGTTTTCCCTTTTGGGGTTAAAAAGATGATACTGCCCACAGTGGCTGAGAGGGAAGAAAAGGGGGCTGCTAGAACATTCCAATCTGACATCTTAATGGACATACTCTGCCAACAGAGAACCTGACAGTGTGTGCCAAGAGCCTTAATTGACACAGCAACTCCATTGGTCATATGTCAAACACGGTCAGGAGCCAAACATCATTTCCACTAACAGTGAAGCACAAATAGAACAGTGGTCCCACGAGATCACGTTGTCTAGTGACGTCACAGTCTTTTAGGTGGTGTAGATGCACTTTATGATGTCCGCACAAAGTGAAATTACCCAATGATGCATCTCAGGTCTCCCAAAGGTAAAATAATGCATGGTTCTGTTAAAAATGTGGGCAATGACCTTGTCTGGACGCTGTGGGGATCTTTCCTTCAAGCCGATATCATGGGCTGAGAGAGGAGTTGGTGGAAAGGGCAGAGGTGGGAGAGGTACGGGGTGAGACGAGGCTTCAGAGACTGACAAAAGTCAAATCCCTTCCCCGCACAGGCCGGCAGGACAAATTAAGAATCTGTATCTTTATCCTGCACATAAATGGAAGTCTATCAATGCTATCAGCAAGGAGGAGTGAGAGGAAGTCAGGTGAGCTCAGGTGAACAGTCATCCATGCCACAGGTTGGGGAGGGGGAGAGTCAGCAGGAAGAGCCGCTCAGGGAAGTTACACAGCTGTCCAGGGCAGAAACCCCGGGGCCAGCTTGGTGGAGGTGATGGAGATGAACGAAGGAATGGATTAGAGGTCTTTCAAGAAAAAAATGGCAGGTCTTCCTCACTAACTCTGTGAGTTGCAAAGGGGAATTTCAGTTTTTCAACCGTGCGGCTGCGTGGATGAGACCCCATCCTCCAGAAAACGCAGCAAAGGAGCACCAGCCCTGGACTGCCAGAACTCAAGGTGCCCGTGTAGATGCTGAGGACGAATGTCTAGGCTCCTGTCACCACAGAAAAGGGCAGAGCCAGAACATAGTAGGGGCTTAAGGAAATGGAGCAGAGCCAGGAGCCGGCACCGGGGAACATGCCAACGTGTCCAGTTAGCCTCCTGCAGGGGGAGCCCTGGGCTGTGTCCACTCCTGACTGAAGTCTAGCTAGGGAAGCATCTGCCAGGGTCTGTGCAGAACAGAGGGAGAGAGCTTTGAGTTCCAGTAAAAGCGTTTTCTTGGTCTTGCTTATGGTGTAGCTTTCCAGGGTGCTGGAGCTCTGTACCGCCACCATCCTGGGGCCACTACAGGCGAGTGGACCCCAGTGGCCTCACATGTCCTGTTGGAACAAGTTCTCACAGGGAAGAGGACATGGATGGTCGAGCGCAGTGCTTACCGGGAAGGATTATCTCAGGAAAGCCCATTTTTCTGGCTATTGCTGTTGATCTATCCACCAAGTGTGAAAAATTCTTCTGAACCTGCGAAAGGTCACCTGGCAATAGCTTCAAGGACACCCAAAGTCCTTTAAGAAAAGAAAAGATAAACTTTCAGTTTTCTGGATGACCTATATCACACACACACACACACACACACACACACACACACACACAGAGAAATGTTGAGAAAAACAAGAGTTGCATAATAATAACAACAGAGACCTTAATAACAACAACAGAGACCTTATTGTAAAGATGCAAATTCTCCCCCAGTTAATTTACAATTTTAATGACACTCCCATCAAAATCACAATAGGATTTCTTTGAGAATTGGATAGTGATAGGAACAGATCCTTATGTGGGTGGGAGAAAAGAAATAAAGACAGTCCAAGCTGATACCAAAATATGTTGTAAAGCTATAATGCTATATGAAGCCAGCGGTATGTATTGCTAGAAACAGATTAAGTACTGTAGTAAATGGCAGTTTAATGCATGACAAAAGGCCTCTCCACTCTCCAGATCGGGGGGGGGGGGGACACACAGGGACAGACACACACCAATTCCATAAATATGCTGGGATCAATTTCTTGCTACTTATAGCAGAATCAATTTAACTTCTGGCATCATACATTCATACAAAACAAGTTCCTTAGATGACAAAGAAGCAAATAGGAAAAAAGTCAAGAAATTAAAAGAGTAAATGTGTAGTTACACCGTCTCTGAGAATGAACTCTGCTAAAAAAGAGACACAAATTACAAAAGCAAAAGAGTTATCCACATACAAACTAAAAGCTTTCATAAGCATAAAACTCTAAAAAATATACTACAAAATGATAAGATATTTGTAAGATATTATGAATTCATTGTCATTATAAGAAAGTAAAGATCCTCACAAGTGCTGGGCGTGGTGGCACACACCTGTAATCCCAGTGACTCGGGAGGTTGAGGCAGGAGGATTGCAAGTTCAAAGCCAGCCTCAACAATTTAGCAAGGCCTAAGCAACTTAGTGACACCCTGCTTCAAAATGAAAAATAAAGAGGGCTGGGGATGTGGCTCAGTGGTTAAGCGTGTTTGGGTTCAATCCCCTTCGCAGGAAAAAAAAAAATGTCCTCTACACAAGTAAACAGGAAATGAACAGACAATTCAGAGAGAAGAATGAGAAGTTTATAAATATTTAGCAAACTAGAAGTTGCAAAAGTGTGTCTTAAATAAGACAAAGCTTATTACTTTCATTATATAAGGATCTCATAAAATTGAGATGGGAAACTTCAGAAAACTCATAAATATGGATGAAGGGTAGAGATTCGCCCTTGAGCACCAACTAAAGAGCAAGGCAGCTGGGAGCAGTGGCCAGGTGGGTGATTCCAGCTACTCAGGGGGGCTGAGACAGGTAACCTAGAGAGATCCTCCTCTCAAAAGCAAATAAATAAATAAGTAAACAGGCCACAGAACAAGGGGAGGCTACTTTTCACCTTTCAAGTAGGTTCCGATTTTTAGGTCTCAATTTTTGGGACAGTGCAGCCAAGTGCAAGGCAGGGGGCCCCCTCCAGCCTGGAGAGCAGGACCCCTGGGGGAAACCTCTGGCTGGCCATCTGGCCACATTATGTCTCTGGTTAAGTGTGTCTCCACCATTGGACCCTAAATCCTACTTTGGGGAATTTTCTTGGGGAGGCAGTCCTAAATATATGAAAAGCTTCAGTCTAAAGATCATCATAGCAGAAGAATTTAAATTTACTATGGTGAATTAGAAAGCACTTAGGTGTTTACCTAGGGGATTTAATTTCCTTAAATTTGTTAAATCAAAACAACAGGAGGCCATCCTTCTGGGCTGAGCTCCCACACAGGGCCCCAACACACCATGCTAAAAACCAAATGGCATCACCCATGTTAAAGTACACATCCTCAAAATGAAACTCATGTGCTCTCTGACCATCCGGGAAATCGGGAGTAGAGATAACAGCGAATCTCCCAAACAGGCCAGTTTCAGACAGCATGATAATGAAGCTCCCAGTGTTTTAATCTTTACACAAAAAGTAACCAGAAGTAACCTGAGGAGAGCAAGTCATTTATTTTCCTATCTCCACTTGACAAGGAAGTAAGTTTGAAATGACCAATTGCTCTTTGTTTTTGTGTTTTCTTAAGCCTTTCTCTGTCTGTAATGCCAATCTCTCCTGTTCAAATCATCAGAACACTTATGGAATGAAGTGTTGCACAATTCCAGAAGAGAAAATGAAGCCAATTAAGATCTTTAAATTTGCTGTAACTTTTTTTTTTTTAAAGCACTGGAATATTATGCAGCTGCAAACATATTTGTGCAGAACCTGAAAACATTTGAAAAGTGCTTGTTCTATTCTTCATCAGCAAAAAAGGAAATGGTACTTCTAGTTTTCAAAGAAAAAGAAAATCATTTATGCACAGCAATGTATTTAATGTAAGAATTCTTAGATTAAGCCCTCCAAAATACCACATACATTTAGCTATTTGTTTTCAGATTTTTTATTTATAGTTTACCTATCTTTCCCACTCAGGATATTGTGAATACATAAGAAACTAAATATATCTGCTTCTATTTCAGAAGACAATTAATTATAGGGTGATTAAAAAAAAAGTGACTCAATCACTTTTTTTTTACCCAATTAGGGTCACCATCTTGGAATCTTAACTTTAAAACTTTAGGTATTTTTCCTTATATGAGTTTAAAATGAGTTTCCATAAGCAGAACTTCTCTAACTTATTAAAGTTCTTTCAACAGAATAAGACATGGAGGCACTAAAAGTACCCAAGAAAGCTTCATGAGATATTTGATGGTTATATGTAAAACTATATATTATTATGTTACATTAATACATATTGATTTGTACTTCTCCTTTCAGTTTTAGAAGATGGTATGGAATAAACTTATCCAGGGGTAAAACCTAGTTATTTCTGATTCTCTTTTTCTTGGTGCACTCACAGAGCATCAACACTGGGAATGTAGGGTGGAAGAAAAGTCTCATGGGATAAAAATGTGTTTCGCAGGATTTCCAAATTCAGCTGTGATCTCACTCACACTGGTGTGCTCTCCGAGCTCTCCGGTATTAAATGCCTGAGGTGGGTGGTCCCCAGCAGAGGCTGTTTTGTATCAGAGATAGTGAAAGGGCAGGAGTCCAAGGCCCAGCTCTAAAAGCCTCTCCCACCCTGGCCAAAGTCCCCACTCAGCCCAGAACAGGGTGCTGTACCTTGTCCTTTGTGATTCACTTCCTTGGCTGCTATCACTTTATTCAGGACTGAAGTGAGTGGCTCATTCTCTCCAGTCACATGCGATGTCATCAAGGGTGACATTATGAGCTGCCTCTGCCGAATATAGGTCTCCATTGCAATTCTGGGAAAGACAGACATGGTGAGGAGGAAAAGGGGAAGAACAGAGGGTCCCCTCGCACAACCTCAGATCACGAGATCACGGTGGGTCTCAGGGAAACACAAACCCCAAACCCAACCAGAGGACTCGACGTTAAACACAAATCACAGGAAGCCACTCTTGTGGAGTAAGCTCCTGTACTGGACCCCAGATCTGGCTGGAAATCAAAACAGCATCACTCATGGTAAAGTTCCAAGCTGAAAGTTCATGGAGTTGAAACTAAGCTGCACGTTTGACCTTCCAGAAGTCTGGAGGGGCCTGGGGTGGGGTGGGGATGGGGTGAAGGAGAGAGAGAAAGAGAAAACAGCTAAGTTTCCCAAACAGGCCCGTTTCATTCAGCACCATGAAGCACTGTCTGCCTTAATCTTTTCCACCATAAAGGTCCTAAGGTACCTTTCGAGATACTACTAAAGTAACAATGTTAAACTCGTCAATCGTTTTTTCCTACTGTCCTGTCCTGCTGCCCCTGACTTGTAAGGGAAGTAACTTTGAAATGACCAATCCTCTTATTTTTTTTTTGTTTCTGCTTTGTTCAGCTCTTTTCTGTCTATATGATCAACTCCTGGGCTCAGCTCATCCAGACAGTTATTCCGTTTTGTGGAATGAGGTGCTGCCTAATCCTAGAACAGAAAATAAAGCCAAGCCGGTTAAGATAATTGAAATAAGGCTGGGGACATAGCTCAATGATAAAGCACTTGCCTAGCATGCATGAGGCCCTGGGCTCAATCCTTAGTGCTAAAATGAAATAAAATAGATATTAAAAGAAGTTATTATAATTCTGTCCTTGACATTTTTTAAGAAAAATAATGTTTATTTGTCTTAAACATTAAATTCATCTTGGAAATGACATGAGGCAAACCCAAGAAAAAAACAAAGCTGTTAAACAAAAATGTTGTTAACTAAGATCAGAGGCAATGCTCAGGTCTTCCTGAGGTGGCTGCTAGGATGGAATTGCAGATCTCACACTGGTGAGAGGGGCAGGAGACCTGGCTTCTGTCCTGCTTCTACCTGACAGTGCTCAGCTTCCTCCTCTGTGAGGAAAGGGGCTTGGTTCCGGTGCCTTCTGAGGCCCCGCCTACCCCACCACCCAGTGTACAGGAGAGGTCCCTGTGTATGGCACCTGTGTTTGTCATCCCACATGATGACAAACCACACTAAGGACTGCAATGGGAGGGGCACTGCAAACAAACCCCATCACATGATCTCATCAGGCTGAGGATCCTAGAGGGAGGTCAAGGGACCCAACAGCCCATTCTCTGGAAGGCGCTATCAGTGCCTGCTTATCAGCCTGGCACTGCTCAGTAGCCTCTCCTCTCCTCTGCCTCCAGGCCAGCTGTCCTTGCAGAGAGCCCTGTACCCTGCTAATAAAGCAAACATGTGACTGGAACCTGGGACTGCCGAATCCAAGCTGTTTTCTTCAACTCTCCCTAGAGCTACCAGAACCTTCCAGGCTCAAACACCACAGCAGGTTACAAAAGCTCTTGCCATAAATCGCAGGTGTTAAATGCCAGAGGCCACAACTGCAAATGTGAACACTTCACAGTGACTGTGAGCAGTAATCAAATTAGGGCTGGTTCCTTGGGGACTCAGAACAGGCATTATTCTCAATGGGGACAACATCAGGGCTCACCACTGGTACACCACCACTGGCTCAGAACCCAGCAGGGAGGCACGTGACCAAAGGAGGAACCCACCACAGAAATGAACATAAATATTCAGACATCTTCATACCCATGAATGCTGCTCCTAACACATAGGTTCATATTTATAACAATAGTAAATATACACACAATGCACATGTAAGATTATATAAGTATGTACAGCAAAGGCAGCATTCACGGACAGCAAAGACATACTCATATGTGTAATGCACCTGCAACATTTTATATATTTATATTCATCCAAGCCATTTGGTTAACATTAAATATATTCATAAGTATAACAAAGTAATACATGAACACTGTATTAAACAATATAATTATTTAACATACTTATTTAAACGTATTTATATATAATACATACATATTTATGTTTGAGTGTCATGTACCACATTACGACATTTTGGTTCATGAGAGACTGCATATGTGTACATATGTGACAGCAGCCCATAAGAATATATCAGCTGGTGACGTTGAGGTCATCTGAGTTTGTGTGAGCATGCTCTCTAATGTGGGTGTAATGATGAAACTGCCTGACGGCACGCACCTCAGAACGCACCCTTTCCAAGAGGCAAGCAACTCATGCCTCTGCATGTGTTTCAGGAAGAGCACTCACGGATGTAAGTTCTAACTAATATCAGCACTATCTTACATATAATCTGTATCTCAGCCTATCCGTGGAAGGTCTGTGTCCCTGCAGGGCACCAGGTTAGTGGGTATTTTAAAAATAATTTACAGCAGCCTCTGGATGAAAGAGGAGAGTACTGTTTACTGGGGGTAATCTGCATCAAGACATTTAGAACAGCCCCAAAGAACTGAACTTGAAATGGAAAGATTAGGATCTTTATATTTTAAATAATAAACTCACATTTAACATATATTTATTGTGAAAAAAACTAGGAAGCAAACAAAAAGGATGAAATCATAAATAGTTAAACCAAGGTAAATAACCATTATTAATTATTAAAGATATTCTTTGCAATATCTAAATTTTGAGGCTTTTAACAATTTGCATTTAAAAAGTCCAGCATAGTGGCGCACGCCTGTAATCTCAGCAGCTTGGGAGGCTGAGGCAGGAGGATTTTGAGTTCAAAGCCAGACTCAGCAATTTAGCAAGGCGCTAAGCAACTCAATGAGACCCTGTCTGTAAATAAAATACAAAATAGGGCCGGGGATGTGGCTCAGTGCTGAGTGCCATTGAGTTCAATCCCCGGTACGCCCCCCCCCCACCCAAAATAAAGGAAAAACAACAATTCACATGCCTGTAAGCAATATGTGTTTCCTTGTGCCCAACCAAATACTGGGTTCTTAACAACACTGAATATTTTTAAAATATGTTCAAACCCAACACTAAACTTTGTTTCCTTTGCACTTCATGGATCCTCAGTGAATTTTCTTGAATTTGTCTGTTTCCTTTATATGTGCTTACTAACTTTTATTTTATTTTTTTTTTTTAAGTCTTTTTAAAAAAAATTTATTTAGTTGTTGATGGACCTTCATTTTATTCATATGCGGTGCTGAGAATTGAACCCAGTGCCTCATTCATGCTAGGCAAGTGCTCTACCACTGAGCCACCACCCCAGCCCTCTCTATATATTATGGATACCCTCTTATCTCTCTAATACATATCGTAAACATTTTCTTTTCTTGTGTATAAGTTGTTTCAACTTGGAAGCTGGATAAACCCATCAATTTTCTTTTTTCAGTCACACTTTTGGTGTGTGATTTAAAATGACCTTTCTATATCACTGTTACATAAGACTTCTTCCTATAGTATTGAAGGATTTAGTTCTTACAAATGATAGGTTTAATTATCTGTAATTTATATTGAAATAGGGTGTATGACTGGGCTCTAATTTAATGTTTCTTAAGTGATCAGCTAATTTTCTCCAAAATGTTTCTTTAACATAATTTATCTTTCTCCCCTCATTGGCAATATGATATGTAAATCATGAGTTATTATCACAAATGTCCTTGAACTGCTTTCTGGAATTCTGTGGGGCAGATGCAAGTGACTGGCTATGGGAGGAGTCATTTCCAGAAACTTCCTAAGTTCCCCTAAGCCACCACCATCTACACTGGGTGGGGGTGGTGAGAGGAGCCTGACTGTCAGACCAGTCCCAATGCTCAGGCCACACTTGTCATTTCAGCAGCAGGACTGAGATGTGCTCACTAACAGCTCCCCAGTGGCCTGCCAGCTCCCTTGGCCCAGAGCAGGGGCCTTAATAAAGCTCTGGGGGAATCCTTTCCCGAGGTCCCAGGCTGGCTTTCCCGTGTACAGTAACACTAACTAGGGGCTCGTCAGCCTTCACTCTCTTACCTCCTAAACCCTTGCTACTCAAAGCGTGGTCCCTGGACCAGTGCCGTGGCCATCCCTGGAAGCTTGTCAGATGCAGACCTCAGACCTCCTGGATCAAATTTTGCCTTGTAACAAGAGTCCCAGGGATTCCTATGCATGAGACAGTTTGAGAAGCTCCCTCTCTCCAATGTGACTCCACTGCTCCACATAACAGGGTACGGACACGTGTTAGCATTTCTGACACTTGAATGGCACCTTCTCTGGCTTCGAGTACAGATGTACACTTTACTCTTGATTTCATATTCCTTTGGTTATGTGAGGGCAATCAGGAAATGTCCCATTTACTCTCCTAGAGTCCAATGTGAAGAACTCCCAATAAAGCCTTCTGTGGATCTCCTAGCTGACAACCTTCCAGCTGCAGCGGTCTCCCTCCCTAAATGACAAAAGGCTACCTGTCACTGGTTCTGTGTTCACACCGCATTGGAACAGCTGATCCAGGTCTCAAGTCACCCAGGATATGCCCAAGTACTTACTGCTGAAACGGAATGAAGTGCTGCTTCTCCTCGTCGTCCACCTTCCCGTGTATGATGTCAGTAATATCCATCACTAGGAAGGAGAGGAACTTAATTAGAGAAATAATCACTCCCTGCCTCGCTAAGTCGCCAAGGAAAAGGGCAGTATCAGCCAACACAGAACACGGGAAGAAAGATGTCAAGCGGATGCTCCTTTTCCTTCTGAGCCAGTGATACCTTCCCAGGGTGCCCAGCCCAGCAGAGAAGCAAGGCCTGAGGCTGCTCAGGAAGAGGTCTTGATTCTCTCAGATCCACCCTATACACCAGCCCTTTTAAAATCTCCACAACATGGATGACCTGAGGTGTGAATTTTTAGCAAGCCTGCATTCAAAGTCACGGGGAATACATATTTTTTTGGTCAGGACTGTCACAAAAATGAAAAGATCAGAGAGAAACTCAAGACTTGAAGGGGTCAAGAATATGTCTCTTTGACAGATTCTCATCCAGTTTCCTTCAGAAATCTGGGCAGGAGCATCACAACAGACCCAACAGTGACCTGTTCCTTCCCCAAAGAAGAGCCCTTAGCTCTGTTCTGGGCTGGCTGCCAGGTTATCTCGCTTCTACAGATATCAGCTCTACTTTGAGAATTGAGGAATTCTAGCCAGGCATGGGGGCACACACCTGTAATCCCAGTCACTCACTCGGGAGGCTGAAGCAAAAGGATCCCAAGTCCAGCTTCAACAACTTAGTAAGACCCCTATCTCAAAATAAAAATAAAAGGGCTGGGGATGTACCTCAGTGGTAGAGCATCCCTGGGTTCAATCCCCAGTGCAAAAAAATAAAAAGTAAATTAAAAAAAAAAAAAAAAAAAGAGAAATGAGGAAACTAAGGGCCAGAAAAGTTAGTGATTTTCCCTTGAGTTACTCAGTTTTAAGTAGTAAAGTCAAGCTGTGAACCCAACAGGGACTGCAGGGCCAAGTCATGTAACCATTTAGCCCAGCTGCCTCAATTATTAATAAGTAATCAATAAGTGGGCTGATGTGAAGCTGCTGATAGACAGGGCCCTTGGCAAGAGGTGACGCCTTGGTCAATAGTTAGGTTGGCCATAAACTCTGCGTTCACAATCTACTCCCCAGATAACCTGTTTGGAGATAAAAGGAAGTACTAGGGTCTGAGATAATTCTACAAAGAACTAAGGAGCAGGAAGAAATGCTTTCTGTAGAGCAACT
Source organism: Marmota marmota marmota (assembly GCF_001458135.2). Taxonomy (NCBI): domain Eukaryota; kingdom Metazoa; phylum Chordata; class Mammalia; order Rodentia; family Sciuridae; genus Marmota; species Marmota marmota. Next base: position 5,109,046 of record NW_025999944.1, read on the forward strand.
CAGACAACACAGTATAGAAGCCTTGGGAAACTTCAGCTAGGCCAGTGTAGGAAGCAGGGGTCACATTCAACCTGTTGACAGCTCTTAACGAAACCTTGTAAAAATTGCACACACAAAAAAAAATTACTAGGGTGCGGGTAGAGTGCAGTGGTAGAACACTAGCAAACATGAGGCCCTGGGTTCACGTCCCGGCACCATAAAAAAGACTCCCTCGAATGCATCCACCTCATGTAAAGAAAGGAAATCAATACATAGGCATGGGCAGGAAGGATTCCAATAGACGGATCTGATTCTGCTGAATGAGACACTGAGCTGGGCACAGAGCAGGAAACACAGGATGGGGCGGGGGCGGGTGGCTGGGCTGAGAACCTAGAATCCCACAATAGAGACCTGGCAGTCCCAGGTGCCAACGGCTGTGTGAGTGACACTGACTGTGACATCATCCATCCTTCCCCATCCAGACTGGCTTTCAGGCCAGCCTGTCTGTTTTCCACCTTTCCTCATCTTTTTCAGTTTTTAAAATTGTGGTAAAATTGGGGATGGGGTTGTGGCTCAGTGGCAGAGCATTTGCCTAGCATGTGTGAGGCACTGGGTTCGATTCTCAGCCCCCCATATAAATAAACAAAGAAAATAAATGTCCATCAACATCTAAATTTTTTTTTAAATTGTGGCAAAATACACGTAAAATAAAATTTACTACCATAACCATTTTTACACATCCACGTAGGGGCGGCAAAATCACCACCAGCCATCCAGAACTTCTCCATCTTTCAAAACGGAAACTGTAGCCATTCAACAGCTCTCTCCTTCCCCTCCCTTCTTTCTACTGTCCCTCTGAATCCGATTCCTAGGCACCTCAAGTAAATGAAATCGCACAGTATTTTCCCCTGTGTGTCTGGCTCATGTCCCCCGGTACACTGTTCTCAAGGTTCATGCCTGCTGCAGAATGGGTCGGATCTGCCTTCCTTCATGAGGCTGAGGGAGATTCCCTCGGATGCATCCACCCCCATCCACCCCCATTTCCCTTGCCCATCGATCCCTGGATGGACACTTGGGTTGCTCCACTTTCTGGAGACTGTGAACGGTGCTCCTATGAATGTGAGTGTACTGGGCGCTCTGGGGCTTTCAGTTCTCTGGGGCTCGTGCCCTGACATAGAGCTGCTGTGTCCTGTACCAGTTCCACCCCTAACTTTTTGCAGATCTGCCACACTGCAGTCCGCAGTCTCTGGACCATTTCACACGGGTCTCTGGGCCTTTCTTGTACCTGCTACTCCAAAAGGTCTCCGGAGTCCACAGGTGTGCCTCTTGCCCTCCTTCAGCTCCATGTGGCCCACCCGGACTATCTGGCACACCAGGCTGATGCGAGGCCGGATGAGGTCCGTGCTGCTGAGGTCCTGGCCGCAGACAAAGAACACAGAGGGAGGGGGTCAGGCTGGTCACTGCCCCCTTCGAGAGAATTCTCTTTCCACTCTACAATGGAGACTCTGCAGAGCATATTTCTCAATGCTGAAATACCAGAATGACTCCTTCCTGCCCCATGATCATCTGAGAACAATGATGGCATCAGACAAAATGATTTTATATTTATACAACACCTTTTTTTCTTCCCCAGTTCCTACTTCAAATTTCTGAAACAGAGCCGGGTACAGTGGAACACACCTGCAAACCCAGAGGCTCAGGAGGCTGAGACAGGAGGATTGCAAGTTTAAGGCCAGCCTCAGCATTGTCTCAAAATAAAAAGAAAAAAGGGCTGAGGATGTAGCTCAGTGATCAAGCACTTGCCTAGCATGCATGAGGCCCTGGACTCAATCCTTAGTACCACAAAAGTAAATAAATGAAAGAAAGAAAAACAGGAAGAAAATTTCTAAAAGAGATAACAGTCAATTTAAAATCCCTAGTTTAGTGAATCAAGCAGGGTATTTAGAAATGAGGACACTTGTTGCTATGGGTATATATCCTTTTAGCGCCTGTCTCTGTACAGGATACATTTCAGTGTTAAATGAAATAAAAACTCTTATGACACTGACATTTATTGAGTACCCACACAAGTTTGTGACATTTCATCCTGTCTTCAAAACAGTCCTGGCAGGCAAGTTCCGCATAGGCCCCGAGGTGTGGCTGGGGTGGGGTGGGGGGCTCTGCTCCATGTGGTGAGGCTCTCCCATTCACATTCACAAGAAAGGCAAGTAAACCCAGAATGTGCTCACAGACCTTATTCACTTCACATCAGAAATAATTTAACTACACCTCAAAGTCTTTCTATGAAACAGCAGCACGACTCCTCTTTACTGAACCAAGAACTACTTTTCCAAATCCATCCCCTGCAACCCAGTTATCTTGGGTCACTAAGTTAGGAGTCTACACCACTAACATCCGTCCTGAATTCCTACTCCAGGATCTGTGAGTTCTATTAACTAAAATTCAGACTCCAGGAGACCGGTTACATAAACCATGGCACATATATATGTATATTATTAAATATGCAATAAATGAAGTTTTTGTAAACTAACAGCAGGAGATGATTTCCACCTTCTCTTTAATTGAAAAGTCAGGACATGCAATGTACACACTAGGTGATCCTAACTACAGGTGTCAGGGGAGGGGGGTAAAGGAGGGTGGACTACAGCTCTTCTCTGATGGCACCAAAGATTCAATAATTCTTTTTCAAACTTAAAAAAAAAAAAAGTGCATCTAGGCTGATAAATGCCTTTTGATTTTAGGAAAAAACTCCCACATTTCTCTGAACCAAGGAAATACTAGGGAGGTTTGGGGAAGAGTTCCCGGATCTTTGCTGCCTGCTTTGCTGGGTGGTGAAGATCCAGAGGGGTCGGCCAGGGATGGTAACCAGCCCCTGTCTGTGCTAGAGAGAAGACTTAACAGGAAGCACAACAGTGGCCTGTACAGGGACCACAGATCCTTCCTGTCCTCCCTTTAGTGCTGTAACTGGGGCTCTCTTGCCCTAGGAGCAGTGAGAGAATGAGGAGATAAAACGTGGGTTTGGTGGAGGAGGACTGAAGGGAGCACCTGACAGTCCCTGCCCACCAAGGTCTCTCAGAGCACTCGACGGTGGCCGCACAGTATACTTTAAACACCAAGATCATAAACAGAAAAGAAGCCCAGAAAGTTCCTAACTTAAGGGAAAGCGAGTCACCATGTCCCCAAATGTAGCCCATCGCTTTTCTTTGCCCTGAGCTACATCAAGCAGCACTTTGGAGGGGAAGGAAACGCCCTTTCAAATATAGGCACACCGAAAAGGTCTCCATCCTGCTTCTGCGGGAATGTGACATTGTGAGAGGTCTGGCAGCTCCCACCCCACGGCCCTGCTGTCTGCACAGCTCCCAGGCTCAGCCATGTCAGGTTCTTCCTCAAGTGTCTCCTCACGGTGGCCCCTGACCAAACTACCGATTTATTTTTGGTGCTGGAGACCAAACCCAAGGCATGGAGCATGCCGAGCACCTGCTCTACCACTGAGCCATGCCCAGCCCCTTTCCAACCCACTTAAAACACAGCCTCCCAGCAAGAGGACCCCAACTCCTAGAAGCACATGGCACTTGTAACATTCTATACAATTTGGTCACTTATGTAACGATTGCTTCTTATCTGCCTTCCCCTTAGGACGATGCTGCTTGAGAACAAGGATTTTTGCCCCCTGATTTGTTCATAGCCATCTGTCCCCCATGCAATTTGTTCAGGGATGTACCTCAGTGTCTAAATCCATGCCTGACATCTACTTGGCGCTCAATAAATAGTTGCTGAATAAACAACTAAGTTATTTCTGCTAGGAGGATTAGGATGACTCTTCTTTTTATCTGTTGTGTTTTCCATATCTCCACCCTGTGTATCCACTAATATCATAATAACAAAGAAGAGGATTTTAAACAGAAGGCGAACTTACAGTAAACACTGCTTGAAGGTTATTGAGCTTCTCAATTTCCTTGGGCATCCCATTACTGCCCCAACGAATTAAATAGTTTTCACTGGCCAAAAAAAAAAGAAAATTATTCTTAATAAGAAGGCACCTGGGGAATGAAGGATGTTATTAGTGCTGGTTTCAAGGTAAAGGAAGGAGCAGAGACACTCAGTGTAATTCAACAGGCAGGCGTGACAGTGGCCAGGTGGGGTGTGGGTCTCCTGGCTTTGGAAGTGTCCCCGTTGCACCTCACAGGGCACACTCATGCAGACAGTGGACGGCACAGGCATGGCAGACTTTATGGGACTCTACTTTCTGGGGCCTTCTTTCCATTTCCCATTCTTTGCAAAAGAACTCTCTGCCTTGCTGAGTCAAGAATTTAGTTTTATTACAGTCATTCAAATCTGCCCCTTGTCATCCATATCACCACAAGCAAAGACTGTTTTTTTAAATAAACATTTCATCAGTCTCTACTTTGAACTGCCTTCTTGAAAATAAGCCTGCACTTCCTTAGGAGCCCAGGAGAGTGCCACTCCAGGGCTGAAGAGGCCCGGCGTCATTCCCCAAGGCCTGGGTGGAAAACATTCTCAGAGACTTCGTTCTGTAGAGCAGCTCTGGGTTCACACGGAGGCTGAGCTGAAAGGACGGAGTTGCCACAGATCCCCTGCCCCAGGCACACACGGCCTCCCCCCTCCACGTCCCCCACCAGAGTGATCTGTTACAACGGACCAACCTGCACCAACGCAGCACTACCCCCCACAGGACACAGGGGCCATCTGCATTCACCCTTGGTCGTGGGCATTCTAAGGGTTTGAACAAAAGTACGATGACATGCGTCCACCACGACTGGATCACACAGGCTGGTTTCAGGGCCCTAACAACCCTCTGTTCATCCCTCTCTTGCTCCTCCGCTGTGGTCTCCTGGACTCTTTGTTCTCACCTCTGTCCTGACTGGCTTCAAGTGGCCCCTGCATCCCGCGGAGTGCACGGGCTGAGGTCGCCCTGTTTAAGCAGCAATAGCAAAAAGCCTCTGAGACCAACGGACTTTCCTTCCTACTGCCTAGAAATCCTCTCCCTTTTTTTCCTGCCTCCCCTTCTGAAAACAGGCATTTTGCAATGTCAACAGCAGGTGATCTGGGTCTTTGCTACCTGATGAAAGTGGACTGGTCTGGGTCGTAGAGGGCCATGAACAGCTCTGCGTCCTCCCCGATGTTGCAGACGAAGTTCTTGAAGTTCACATACAGGCCGTACGTGTGGACGGTGCTGAAGACCGCCTGGCCCCGCACATCCAGGTTCTGCAGAATGGACTGGAGAAGACATGGAAATGCCTTGGTTTCAGCTAACGGGAAACGCTGGCAAAGATATCATCCTGCACGTCAGGATCAAACAGAGCCACACCCTGTAGGAGTGGTCACTGAGAAGAAAGTGGACGGAAGCGGACCAGTGACCCAACCCACAGAGGAGCAAGGAATAAACATCACTGGATGATCCAGCGTCCCGATCAGAGCCTTGAACACAAGCAATTTAATAAACTCTGCCTGCAGGCGATGATTCCTGGTTTTAGTGGATTCAGGAAGGTCTTACCTCTTCATCAAGACTGCTGGATAAAGCTCAAAAACAGGGAAAAAAAAAAAAAACCCTGATCTGTTAACCCTCTTTATGGAAATCACTCTCATTTTGAAACAAAAAAATGGAGCCTACCTTCTAGGGACTAAGACCTCTGAAACTGTGGGCCCTCAAATAAAGGTTTCTCCTCTACACTTGTGCTACTCAGATCCTTTAGTCATAGCAGCCAAAATGCTGACAAGAGAGAGACTTCACCCTGGGTGTGGATGCCACTGGATGCAGAAATACAGTTAACTATCATCATGACGCGGTAAAGAAATAAAAGCTATAAACTAAAGAAAATCAAGACAAATCTGTACTCATTAAAACAGAAAAACTGGAAAATACACCAAAATGCCAATAAGATTAGATTGGGGTAGTAACGATGTGGGTGACTCTTTTTCTCATCTGTTTTTCTACAGGTAATTTTTCTTTAATGTTCAGTTATTACTTTCAAAATCTTCCACTTCATTTTTCAATGTTATTTTTTACTTTCAAAAATAGGGAGCTGGGGTTGTGGCTCAGTGGTAGAGCGCTTGCCTACTATGCATGAGGCTCTGGGTTCAATTCTCAGCACCACATAAAATAAAATAAAAGTCCATTGACAACTAAAAAAAGTCTAAAAAAAAAAAAATAGGAACGTATGCACCAAACACAGAAAGGTTACACAATAAAGTCTCCCTGCAACCTCATTATCCAGAGGCATCCTTTCATGATCAATTTCTTGTCTATCATTTCAGGGTTGCTCTCTGCACACATAAGCGTGTCTTTTTTCCCCCTGTATATTCTTTTTTGAAACAGAAATGACACCATGTTGTATACACCATCCTGCACCTTGCTTTTTCCACTTAGAATATACACAGCTCTGCAATCTTTCCTTAACAGAACATATAGAGTGGGCCGTTCTTTCTGCTGTTTCTCCTTTATAATGAGAAGGCAAATGACTGCCTAGACGTGTCTACTTCTGCTGTCAATGACTTCCTTCCTCTCGTTCAACAACCAAAGCAAAAATGGAATCTCAGCAGCCAAAATCTTCACATTGGAGGAAATGTGTACCTTTTCTTCTTGGATCTTTTCCTCAATCCTTTTTGAGGCCACTTCATGGGCCTTGAAGAGGGCAACGGTGCTGGTTTCATCTGGATCCAAGATGTTCCCGTTGTCATCTCGCACCACCAGATCTAACCCAAGCATTCTGGAGAGGAGAGAGCAGCCAGGCAGTTACTCTCCCGCCAGGGCAGACTGTCCGTGGAAGAGCCCTCATAAAAGAACCCAGAGGACTCTCAGTCCTCTCCCCAGAGCCTCTCTGCCCTGGCCTTCTGTGATTTGGCACAGCGACTAGGAAAGACCAAGGCACAATTATCTGAGGGCCTGCCCTGATTTCCTTACTGAATTCAAGACAGTTTCACAGGAGGTCCATAAAGAAAGCCCTGGTTGTCGGTCTCACAACCATCCAAAGAACACAGCTCTGGAGTCATTTAGTCTAGGGTCTGAAGCATCGCTTTAATACTTGCTACCACTGTGACCCCTGAATCTTGCAAAGCCTGGGTTGCTTCATCTATAAATGTTTCCAACCCTTCCAAGTTCTCGGAGAAGTCCATGAGACGATGCATGTAAAGTACCGAATACAATCTCTCACACGGCACCCCATAAATGTCAGCCCTATCGCAGCAGCTGGCAGGGGAAGACCTGGCTGTATTAAGTTGCAGCTCTGGCTGCTGCATGGGAAGACCAGGGCCATAGAATCGCCCCTGCCAAGCCTTGGTGCCCAATAGGCACACAAAAGTAGAAATAATTTTGCTTCTTCCAAGAAGCTGGAGTCTGGCAGTAACAGAATACTGCTATTGGAACGCCCCGTGTGCATGCCAGGCCCCAGAAACTTGGGAGCGGGGATGTCTAAACATCAAGAACACTCAGGAAAACACTGAAGTGCCAAGTCTCTGGGAAGAAAGTGAACGTGCCTGAATGCCCCCTCGCTGTTTCACAGCACCTCAGTCCACTGATCCGATCTGGCAGGTTCCTTTCAACCACAGCCAGACCCATGGGCCACCCAGACTCATGAAGGAGGGCCTTGCTGGCTGCTCACACTGGGTCCCGGGTGCAACTGTCAGATCAGCTTCATTTCCCGAGCTGCCTTCAAGGGCTGGGATGGGAAAGCAGGCGTGTGCCACCACCTGCGGGGCATTGACATCCTGGGCCAGAGACTGAGGGGACTCCAGGCCAAGGCACTGGGGCAAGAGCCGAGACAGAGGCTGCACGTGTGCATGGAGAGACACCACGGTGGTGTGGATGTGAGGGATCCCCTAAAGCTCACGTGTGAGACAGGGCAAGAAGGTTCAGAGGAGAAATGACTGGGTTGTGAGAATCTTAACCCAATCAGTGAGTTAATCCCAAGGGATTAACCGAGTGGTCACTGAAGGAGGGTAAGGTGTGGCCAGAGGAGGTGGCCATTGGGGATGTGCCTTTGGGGTATCTATTTTTTATTTGTTGAGTGGAGTTTGTCACTCAGCTCTCTGATCCTCACGTGTGCTGCTTCATTCTGCCACACTCTTCCACCGTGAAGTTCAGCCTCACCTTGAGCCCAAGGAATGGAGCCTGCTGTCTATGGACTGAGACCTCTGAAACTGTGAGTCCTCAAATAAACTTTTCCTCCTCTATAGTTGTTCTGTTTGGGTCCTTTTTCCACAGCAGTGAAAAAGCTGACTAAAACAGATGTCTTTTCCCAGCTTGGCTGGCTTTCTATAAAGTCCTCTGACACTAAATGACAGAGAGAGCAACCAACTAACCCAAGTATCAGCAGGACCATGGGACAGGGAGTCAGGAGGGTTGGGTTCAAATGAAGCTCTCCCATCTACTATGTGTGTGATTTTTGAAAGAACCACTTATGCTCACAGGGTCTCTTTGCTTTTTTTATTTTTTGGTACTGGGGATTGAACCCAGGGGTATCTTACCACTCACCCATATCCCCAGCCCTTTTTATTTTTTATTTTGAAACAGGGCCTTGAAAAATTGCCATGGCTGGCCTCAAACATGCGATCCTCCTGCCTCAGTCTCCCAAATCACTGGTATTACAGGCATGCACCAGCATACCCAGTTCATGGTCTGCTTCTTTACCCATAAAATGGGAATAAGAGCCATGACTTCATAAGGGCTTAAGATATAATGGGTACGAAGGAGGTGCTTCCTAAATACTGACTGGATGTGTATGTTATGTTGACTTCAGCTATTTCTGAATACAGCTGACAAATGGGTAGGGTAATAAGCTGTATTTTAGTAGGTCTATGAGGCCTATAATCCCAGTGGCTTAGGAGGCTAAGATAGGAGGATCACGAGTTCAAAGCCAGCCTCAGGAAAAGTGAGGTGCTAAGCAACTCAGTGAGACTCTGTCTCTAAATGAAATACAAAATAGGTTTGGGCATGTGACTCAGTGGTTGAGGGCCCCTGCATTCAATCCCCAGTATCCCTCCCAAAAAAGAGTCCCGAGGCTAGAGAAATGAATTAAAGGTATTGAGAAAAGAAAATCACGTATCCACAAGTTGAAGAAACTTGGAAAACGGAATGCAATGCCATACGGATCCCAACAAAAGCTAACTAGAGACCCACTGCCATCTTTGGGAAGGGGCTATCTGGGAGGCGTGAATGCCAGGCCTCTACCCACTTGGATAAACTGACTGAACTTCTCATTTCCCAAAAGGCAGTGACAGCTGGGACCTACTCCCTGAACTAATCGGAAGATCAATGAAGTGATGGGCACTTCAGACTGCAGACATAATCGCTGGCTGGAAACACCTCTCGGTGCTCTGGAGATGCCAGTTTTCAATCACTGTAAGCCAGGGTCCCAACCAGGGGAAGAAGGAAAGGAACAGAAGGAACCTGACAGTGAGCTAGCATCCACTGCTGGAGCAAAACGCAGACACGGTCACAGGCCTCTCCGAGGGCCAGCTCCAGTGCTTAGGCCCTTTCAGCTTCTGGGGCAGCAGAGCAGCCTCATCCAAAGCTCCGAGCTTTCTATTTAGGTGTTAGCACCATGAAGGCAGGGCCAACACGGTGTCTGGACCGCAAGGCGACCGTGAAAAATGTTCAATGAAACTAACTGTTTTCTAAGACACCAAGAGAGTAGAAAGCGTCATTCTCTGGTCACTCATAGATCAAAAGTTTGTTGTGAGGCTGGGGAGGGTGGGAGTGGGGGTGAGGGGAGGCACAGGGGGGCAGTCAGATAGGAGGAGAAGCACGTAGTGCTTTACAGCACTGCAGGGTGACCATGGCTGGCAGCAATGAACGGTAGGTATATTCCAAATAGCCACTAGAGAACTCTGAATGTCCCCCCAAAAAAGAAATGATCACTGTTTAAGGTGGTGGACGTGGCTGGGCGTGGAGGTGCACGCCTGTAATCCCAGAGGCTCTGGAGGCTGAGGCAGGAACATCACAGGTTCAAAGCTAGCCTCATCAACTTAGCGAGACCCTAAACAACTTCGAGAGATCCTGTCCCAAAATAAAGAATAAAAAAGGCTGGGAATGGCGCCCAGTGATTAAGTGACTCTGGATTCAATTCCTGGTACCCGCCCCCCCCCCCCCAATAAAGAGTGGATGTGCCAATTATGCTGATCAAACCATCACAAAATTGTATCCACGTGTGGAAATACCACACTGTTCCCCACACCTATGTACAATTATTGTGCCAATTAAAATTCAAAAAAATTTTTTTAAAGATGTTCTTTGGGAATAGTGAGTATCCTCAGCATGAAGGCGTGGTCATTTTCCAGGTTTCCAGTGAAGGGCACCCTCAGTTTACCTGTTCCCATGATCAATTTTGGCTGTGACCTTCTTCTTGAGCTCTGCCAGTTCGTCCTTGGGGAGTGTCCCAGACAGGATCTGGGAGCGCCACTCGATCAGGCTGTAGGTCATCTGCTGCAGCTGGCGGAAGAGCGTGACCTTGTTGTTCTAAGATGGGAAAAAGAGGTGGAGAAAAGATATTGGAAAAAGAAATGGTGCGCTGGAGAGGGAGCGTCCCTGATGGCTTCCTTGGGAGTGTCACTTAGCCAGCTCGCTGTGCTACAGGACACACTGTGCGCTGGGAGGGAATGGCGTTGCCCGGGGCTCCCCCTGTTCACCGCAACTTGAAAAGTGGCAAAGTGCTAAGGGACATGGCGGTTCATGCTTATAATTCCAGCCCTCGCGAGGCTGAGGTAGGAGCATTGCAGGTTTGAGGCCAGCTTCAGCAGCTTAGTGAGAACCTGTCTCAAAACATAAGAAGATCTGGGATGCGGCCGAGTGGCAGAGCACCTGGTTCACTTCTCAGCACTGGCAGAAAACAGGAAGATGGATAAGCAATTTGTGGGAAGGCTGGCTGGTCCTCAATTCCAAGTACATCAAAACCCACCCACCCTAAAATTCCAATCATGTCTTTCCTGCTTAAAACCCTCCAGGGACTTTCCCCAGACACCTCCAAGCCCAGGGCATTTCCCACCAACCTCTGTGGGTTTCTCCCAGCGGCTCCGCCCCTCTCCTACGGCATTTCCCCTGCTGCTCCTCCCACCCGGCCCCAGCCCCTGCTCACCCACACTGGGCACCTCCACCAACTGGCCAGTGCTGACTTCAGCTGCCGCTCAGGAGCTCTCCCTTAAAGCCCCAACTCATGTCTCCGCTGTGGCCAGAACTGACCAGCACCCAGCACCCAGCACCCAATGGCCTGGCCTGTCCCTCGTGAGCGCTCTGTGGAGGATGAGCCCCGACCACAGGAGGAGCATGTTAGTTTTGTCCCTAGAGGCCAGCACTGAGAAGACGTTCTAAAAAAATGTCCTGGAGGACAGAATCATGAATGGAGAAAGAAATGTGATTTCAGGGTCAGGGATATTTGAAAATAAAATGATAAATATTACTTTTAAATCTTTATTTTCCAGGAAAATTGTTAGATTATTCAGATATTAAACTGTTATTTAGGGCTCTTCTAATAACTTACTATAACTGATCTAAATGAAGTTACAACCAACTGATCACATCCCTAGTCCTTTGTTCTTTTATATTTTTTGAGGCAGGGCCTTGCTAAGTTGCTGAGGCGAGCCTCAAACGTGATCCTCCTGCCTCTGCCTCCAGAGTCTCTACAATTTCAGGTGTGCAACACCGTACCTGGTTTCATTATATACACACACACATGTATATACGTATATATATACATATATATACACATATGTATGTGCATATATATATATATATATATATATATATATATCTTTAAATCAGCCAACAATGAGCATGTGCTATGTACTGGAAACAAAGTTTTGCACCCAGGAGTCTAACATTCTAGAGAGGGAACGAGAGCAATAAATAAGTATACAGAAAATATTATACAAGACATTATGTTATATCCATACACACACAAGACAACTTCAGACTATGAAAAGTGACAGAAAGAAAATAGAAAAGCCATTACAAATAAGAAAGAAGTAAGAACATAAATAGGGCAATATGATGTTGGGTACATAGGGGGAGACCACTCATATAGAGGGATGAGGAAAACCGTTTTGTGGATCACTTTGACATATGGCAGAACCTGGGGGACTCTGCTCAGCCCACGTACACTAGGAAACCGCTGTCTTCTTACTCTCAGGTGAAAGTCGCGATAGGGAGATACGACTGCGGACCTCTGGAGTCACAGAAAACCACAGATCTGCTGTGCCCCCAGTGCCTGTGCGCACACACTGGGGCGCTGCTGTGGCTCTGCGGCAATGACCTCTTCTGCAACGCTCCCGGGGACACGCCCTCCTGGGCAGGGGCCTTCTGAACAAACAGTAAAGGTGGAGGGAGAACCCACAGCCTGCAAGGGACCACGAGGTCAGCAGAGTGTGACGAAACCTTGTTCAGTTCAGAGTTCATGGGAACACACAGGCGCGGGAGGAAGCACCAGTTATCTGCAACTGCCATCTGCTCTGTTAACTGTGGATCTGAAAACGAGAGGCAAAGCCCGTGGACAACTGGAAACTGCCCTGTTTTCGTGCTTTAAACCTTTTTTTGGGATCATACTTCCTCCTAAGTCAGTCCTTAGAGAAGCAGAAAAAGAGACAGGCACACATTCTGTTTTATGAGCAAAGGTAAAACCTGCACTTTTTTTTTTTTTATCCAATCCTCTATAAAATCTTTCCGTTTCACTGGTTTCCCAACTGGAAAAAGGAGTGAGAAATTCAATCTAGAAGATTTTCAAAACTGTTAGGCAGAAAGGGCATCCTTTCTTCTTCTTTCCTACAATCCGCTTGTCTACTTATTGTTATTATTTTAATGTTTCCTGGTTTTGATTAAGATGTGACTTGTGGCAGCGCGGGAAGGAAAGGACTCCAAAGCTGGCGAATCCTGCGGCGGCAGCACTTGGGGCACATGTTCGCCAGTTCTCAGCCCTGGTGACATCAGACGCTGCTGATGGCAAGTGAATGACGACCTGTCACACCCGCCCTGTTGCCAAGTCTTCCCCTGAGGAGGATGGAGAAGCCGCTCTTTGATTCCTGGGCAAGTCAGCTCTGAACAGACAAGCTGAGCGCCCGTAAAAGGAGGGGTCATGAGGCAATTAGGTCCCTGGCAGTGCCTTCCTGAGGGATCAATGCCGCACTCCTGGAAGGTTTTCATTTATTTATCTATTTACTTATTTATTTTCTCTCTCTCTTTTTTTATACTGGGGACTTAACCCAGGGGCACTCTACCACCAAGCTATGTCCCCAGCCCTCTTTTCTTTCTTTATTTATTTATTTTTATTTTGAGACAGGGTCTCGCTAAATTGCTAAGCTGGCTTTGAACTTGCAATCTTCCTGCCTGGGCCTCCCAGGTCGCTGGGAATACAGACATATGCCACCATTCCTGGCTGTGAGTTGGCTCTTGATAGAGCAAGTGGTTATAAAAAGAGCAAGCCTGGCCCCTGAATCACTCTTCCTTCTCACCCTGTGTTCACGTCCTCTTGTCCTGATGCAAGCCATGATTATGTAACACCATCAGGGGGACTCTCACCAGAGGCCAAGCGGATGCAGTTGACCAATCTTGGACTTTCTGTGAGCAAAATAAACCTCTTCTCTTTATAAAGTACCCAGTCTCAAGTATTATGTTATAGCAACAGAAAATGGACTAATTCACCCTCCTTCCTGCCCTGTTTTCTAAATCCTGTGCAGCCCACGCCTGCATACTGAGAAGGCCCAGAGTGCCTTCTCTGCTATGTACTCTCCATTACTGTAGTCTTTTCGGCAGTTATCAGCCATTGTCATGTGAGATAATAATTTCTTTGACCCTTTTTGCAAAACTCCACACAATCCTAGGATACAGTAGGACCTCAAAGACAAATTCTGATGACTCAAATTTTAAAATGGCACTGTGGTTTTGAGTGAGGAATGGCTACACAAAATAAAACCTTGGTTATCTTTCTCCTAGACAGTGGAGACATTCCTGCATTTGCTTAGCATTTCTTCTGCTTTTCTGCTTGCAGATATCTGAGGTCTCACTTTTTATATTCCTAATCCAGTTGTTTATCTGTTTAAAAAAAAAATTCTGAAAATTAAATTCACAAGATTAAATAGCTTTGCCTTTTGTTGTCCATGAAGTGGCACAGAAATTCTGAGGCCATTCAGACAACCGCATTGATTCTGAGTGTCAGAAAACACGGATTCTTCTCTCCTTTTCTCCACGAATGAGACCACAGCCAAAAGCCTTTTCTCGGGTGCTCCAGATCTCCATGTGCAACAGAAGCCATGTCAGCTCTGCTCACCAAACTTTCCTGTTCCACGTGGATTTTTCGATTTGGAGTACAAAGTGCTTGAGGAAACAGATGGGGGTTGGCTTCTATCTCTAATTCTGTCATTAACTTGCTTTGTGACTTTGGGCAAATCATGCCCTGTGGGATAAGCTCATTTGTAAAACTCCAGGCAGTGTCCGGAGATCCATTCCCAAGGACAGGGCCTTCAAGCCCGCCAGAGACGCTCGACTCCACTGATCCTCCCCAGCAACCACCTGGTTAACTGTGGGACCTCACTTCTCATGTGCTTGTGCATTTGGCATGTGTGACATCAAATTTCCCCTGCTCAGAGTTTTGCAATAGTCTCCTGTCTTTCCACGCGGCCGTTAACTCCTGGGGCCGAGTCCTGGCACTCTGATCCTTCTTCATCCTTGAGCCGCAGGGACCACCCAGACACACTTCCTGTCCACCTAGGGCCTCAGCTCTCCATCCCATGACGGAGGATTGCTCGCCTAGCCAAAGTCTGATTTCCAAAGACAAGATTCAAATTCTAGACCCTCTTTTGCCTCCCGAAATAAAGGAAATCCTGAACGCCAAGAAAAACCAAAACGCAGAGAAAAATCAAAACTGGAAAAATACCCAAAGCCCTCTCCGTGCCTTGTCCCTGTCACCTCCACGTCACGCCTCATTGTTCTCAGAGCCACGTGGAAGTGGGGCTGGCAATTCACAGATAAAGCACCCTGACAACAGGGTGAACAGCTGTCGGAATTTTCTGTCCTTGGGAAGAAGCGATCCGATGCTGGTTTCAGACCATGAGACCAGCTCAATGGCCCTTCAGAGCTGGTGCTCCAGCAATAACCAGCCGGTCACCAAGTCAGCCTTAATCTGCCAGGATAGGGAATGACAGGAGACACCTCAGCCACAGGGCCCTTCTTAGCTCCACAGCTTTCTAGAACCGTAGTCAGACTCAGGGTTTTTAAATGGGGGTGAGCGGAGACCAATCCTCCCCACGAACTCTGGGTTACCAGTTAAGCTCACTGGGTTCTACACCGTGGATGAACCACCGCCGCCACCAGGTTCTGTGGCCATCTGCTCTCACTCAGGGGACAGGCCTGCCTGGCCAGCCCTCCCCCACCCTTTCTCTGGCTAGAAGGCAGGACCAAGACATATCGGGGGGAGGTGGTAGGCAACAGATTTCCAGGCCAGAAGTCAGATACCACATGAATCTGACCATGTCCGGGTCAGTGCTCCTGTGTCCACCCACCTCACGTGGCAGCTGGGGGCTGGTGCTGCTGGAACAGAAGAGGCCAGAGAGCTCTCTGGATCCACCTTCCATTTCCAAGGAAAATGAAGATCCTGAGAGGTTCCAGGGAACTGTGGGTAGAAGACCTCAAACCCACTGACCTCGAGTAGCTGAGCAATAACAGGACTGGAAGGTGAGGCAGTGACCAGAGCCGGGTGGGCAATGCACCCTTAAGTGACCTCAGGGCGAAGGCCAGGGCATGCGGAGCTCTCCTGAATGCAAGCTCAACCGGCTCTTTCAAGGAGCAGCGTTGTAAGGGGACAGTCAGGGCTGGCATGTGTCGGCCACAGAGTTTGACACAGATTATCCCGCCGAGTCCTCACAGTAAATCTGCAAAGCATATATTCTATAAAATCCCTACTTCAGAAAAGGAAAATGAAGCTTAAGAGGTCAAGGAACTGTTTTCAGGCCACAGGATTAGCTAGTGCCTCCCGAGTCCACGTTCTTTCTGCTCCGGCTTGTTTGTTTTCAGCGACTATTACTGGGTTTGCTATTTTTTCTGAGTATAAACGTACGTACCCAGGGAAGGAGGGAGCCAGAACTTCAGAGCTAGTCGGCCTGTCTGGCCCGTCTTGGCCCTTGGCCAGTGACCTCATCGATCAGGATATTCCCTCCTTTCCCGATCCACCAACACCCAGGGGCGGGCTCCCACCAAGGGCCGCCTGGATGCCGGCAGTACCCGCGCCTCCTGGGCGCGAGCCTAACGCAGGAGGGATCGCTGTCTCTGGTGGAAAACAGCCTGCTGCTAAGTTCTCAAGGTCATTCTGCCTAAACCGATTACGGGAGACAAAGTGGCCTTGGATAAGGGCGGCACAGGGAAGGGAGTTTCTGGGGCCCCAGCAGCAGCGGCAGCAGCAGCCAAGCGACAGGGAAGCCATGGACCAAGGCTGCCCAGAGGGAAGACCATAGCTGAGGTCTCCAGCGGCGGCCCCCCACGCGCAGAGTCCTTGGGGCCGGTCTGCACAAGGGTTTCACAGCCACCATCACTCCCAGGTCTTGCAGCTCTGGGTCAAGAGGGAGCTTGACAGTGGGGGCAGGAATCCAGCAGAGGCTTGGAGACCTAGAGTGACTTGCTCATGACCACAGGGCTTCTCAGGACAGGGCCTGCAGAAGAAACCCAGCCCTGTTTTCTGGGCCACCGGCTTCCTCCCCGGCACAAGGCCAAACCCTCCCACTAAGGTAATTCAACAGAAGACAATAACACTGCCAGGGAAGGCCGGGAGCCATTCCCTCCTCTTTCGGGGCAGGGGGTTCCCCTCTTACTTAGCACAGGGAGTGCCCC
The DNA here is from genome assembly GCF_001458135.2 of Marmota marmota marmota. Taxonomy (NCBI): domain Eukaryota; kingdom Metazoa; phylum Chordata; class Mammalia; order Rodentia; family Sciuridae; genus Marmota; species Marmota marmota. Next base: position 5,125,847 of record NW_025999944.1, read on the forward strand.
TCCTGCAACGTAGGCCCCGCCCACTTAGGACACATTTATGATTATTTCACAGTAAATTCGCAAAACATATATTCTATGAAATCACTGTAGGGCTACTGAAAACCCATCACACCAGACGAATGCCCTTCCTTTCTAGAGTAGGTATCAGTATCTACGCAGCTGGGCTCAATCTGGTTAGTGGAGTGCATTTCCCTCAGAGAAGACCCTGGGTCCAGAAAATGTAGACGGCACAGAACAGAACCAGGAAACTTATTAATAAGTGGTTTATAAGGCATCACAGGAGTTATTAAAGACATCAAGCAAAATGCCTGGTCTCATAATTTGAAGGGGCAAATAGAAGAGAAACCTGATTCCCGTCTGAAGGTGTAGCAGTAAAATCTGTATTCCTCTTTACATGGACTCAAGGAACTCGGGCACAGAGCAGAAAACAAAAGCACTAATAAAAATCTATGGGGCGGGTGGGACAAGGAAACTGGAGATTCAGTTTTTCCTTTTTTGTTTTTTCCCAGTGGAAATATGATATTTCAGGTTGGTTATTTTGACTTGTGAATTTTTTTGAGAAAGAAGGTTAGAAATTCTGCCTGAAGTAAACTGTTCATGTTGGTAAGGGGCTGGAAGAAAGAAAGTCACAGTTAATAACAAGCCATGTTAAGCGGATTCTTCCCTAACAGATAAGCAGGCACCATCACAAGCAGAAGGAGATCACTTAGCCCCATTGACTGACTCAGCTCATTATCAATGTCTTCATGTCAATCAGTGGCAGCTATCAGTCATCTTAAAATATTCCCAAACAACTAAATAAATATTTATTAGATACATCCAAATGAAGATATGCCACATGCTGCCCTCTGAGAGGGGATGGCTTGCTTTATTTATTTATTTATGTATTTATTTTTAATATTTATTTTTTTAGTTATAGGTGGACACAATATATTTTATTTTATGTGGTGCTGAGGATCGAACCTAGTGCCTCTCGCATGCTAGGCGAGCTCTCTACCTCTGAGCCACAACCCCAGCCCATATTTATTGATTTTTTTTTAGGGCTGGGGCTCAAACCCAGGGCCTCGTCCAAGCTAGGCAAGTGCTCTACCCCTGAGCCTCACCCCTACTTCTCAGTTCCATTTAACACACACCTGGCATGAACGTCCGTGGGTCTATAAATGAACGGTGACACTTCAGCAAGAAAGAAAGGCTCCCTTCATTCGTACTCTCCACTCTTCCCCGACGTCTTAAACCAAGGCACCTCCTTTCCAACACTGGCTGACTACCCCTGACAAGAAATGCCTGGGACCAGAGAGGTTCTGGGTTGCTTTTGGATTGGGGGATATTTGCATATACATAAATGGGGTACCTTGGGGGCTGGCATCCAAGTCAAAACATGAGATTTGTTTATGCCTCCCATCGCCTTTTACATGTAGGCTAAAGATGATATAATAGAATATTTTAACAGTGTTGTGCATGAAACAAAGGTTCCCACAGGAGCTCAGGCGTGGAACTTCCCATTCAGGGTGTCATGTGGGTGCTTACAGAGTTTCAGGTTCTGCAGCAATTTGGATTTGGAGATCAGGGGTGACTATGGTTTCCTAAAATATGGTTTGAGATTGTCTTCCAAGGGTTCATGTTCTGGAACCCCCGCCCCCCACCCCATATGGTAGAACCTCCAGGAGGTGGGGCCTCGTGTGAGGTCACTGAGAGTATCACCCCTGGCAGGCATTGATGTACTTCTGTGAGGCCCAGTCAGTTATCTCAAGGGACTTGCCATAAAAAGAATGGGGCCCCTCCCTATGCTCTGGTTTCCTGTCTTGCCATGTGGACACTCCCTTTGTCACACAAGCTCCCACCACTGGGAGGCCATCTGCCATGAGGTCCTCACAAGTCCAAAGTTGATGCTGGCCTCAGGCCCTTGAACCTTCAGAACTGTGAGCTACATACACCTCTTTTCTTTATAAGTTACCTGCTTCAAGTGTTTCATGACAGTAACAGAAAACAGACAATGCAGGGATATGCATCTATTCTTATGCAATATGTTTCATCACTCACCCACTTCCAGAAAGAGCATGCTAAGGAACCAAGGCACATATATGCAATTCCTCATCCACTTAAAGCCACTAACTGATCAATTAACCAGGGCCAGAGAGTGCTTTCTGTAAGTGCCAGATGATCAATGCAGGCCACAGGGCTAACAGCAGCATCTCCATCCTCCCAGAGCTGATGATTTAGGAAGTGAGAGTGAGCTCTCTCCTAAACTGGCCAGAGAGAGATCAGAGGCTGCATCCCCCAAGGGTCAGACCACATGCAACAGAGAGTACTCTGATAGCCCAGAGGGAAACGTTACGGATCAGTGTGTTCTGAAGACACATTATGGAGAAGAAAGGGCTTAAATGAAGCTTTGAAGGTTGGGCAGACAGAGGAACATTATGTTTTTCCACGGAAGGGGTTGGTGATTTCTACTGCTGTAATCTGTCATGGGAAGTGACGGCGCTGAATGGAAATGAAGTGTCTTACAGGATCTCTTGGAACTTACACTACCATGCGGGGTGGTTACTGCTGTTGGCACAGAGGACCTAGGATGGGGCTCTCAGTGACTTAGTAAGGCTGGCTGGGGTATAGGGGGGCGTGGCGGTGCCGGGGATTAAACCCAGGGATGCTCTCCCACCAAGCTGAATCCCCAACTCTTTTATTTTACAACAGGATCTCACTAAATTGCCCAGGCTGGGCTCAAACTTGCAATCCTCCTCCTCAGCCTCCGGAGTCTCTGGGATTACTGGTGTGCGTCACTGGCCTTTGAAAGTTAAAATGCAGAAAGACCAGACAAGAACCTGAATAAAAACAAAGTCACAGGAAGAAAAGAGAATAGCTCCTGGGCCATCCTCCCCTCGTCCATGACCTCACTGAACTCGTTCACATGGGAATTCATCATGCGACGTCCTGATTAGCCAGGGAAGCTGCAGGCTATCTGCAGAGGTGAAGACCAACTGGTACACACCAACAGATGTTCAGGAAAGAGGTAACTTTAGAGAAGTCTGTGTAGGCCAGGTGCAGTGGTGCACACCTGCAATCCCAGGCCTTGGGAGGCTGAGCCAGGAGGAGGGCAAGTTCTAGACCACCCTGAGCATGTTAGTGAGACCCGTCTCAAAACTGAAAGGGCAGGGGGTGTAGCTCAGTGGTACAGCACTTGCCTAGTATGCAGGAGGCTCTGGATTCAGTCCACAGTAAGGAAGGAAGGAAGAGAGGGAGGAAGGGAGGGAGGAGTCTTTGTGGATTCCAGCACTGAAGAACAGCTTCCTGAACTGGAGACGAGCTAGGCATGCTGCTAATGGACCTTGAACATCCTTGGCCAATTGGAATATAGCTGCTCTCAGTCTGGTAATATTCCCTGCTAGATTTACTGGGTCCTAGTCCTAGCCTGTTTTCTGTTGCTAGTAACGAAATACCACAGATTGGATACGTTATAAAGAAAAGAGGTCTGTGTTGGTTACAGTTCTGCTCCAAGGCCGAGGGGCTAAATCTGGTGATGGCAGATCAGAGCATCACATGGTAAGAGACAAGGAACACATAAGTGATTACCTTCTCATCTCTATTCTGTTTCTTTTTTTGTGTGTGTGGTGGTGGTGGGGGTACCAGGGATTGAACTCAGAGATATTTGAACACTGAGCCCCAGCCCCAGCCCTATTTTGTATTTTATTTAGAGACAGGGTCTCAACTGAGTTGCTTAGAGCCTTGCTTTTGCTGAGGCTGGCTTTGAACTCACAATCCGCTTGCCTCAGCCTCCCAAGCCGCTGGGATTACAGACATGCGCCACCACTCCCGCTACCACGCCCAACCCTGGTCTCTGTTCTTATAAAGCCGTCACTATTCAATCATGGGGCCCCACACTGATGACCTTACTGAATCCTAATCACTTCCCAAAGGTCCCTCCCACTTAATGCCTCACAATGGGAATGAAACTCCAACATGAGTCTCAGGGTGGACGAACCACATCCGCGTCACAGCAGCCCTGACTGCAAACCCACGTGCATTTTATGATAATGGTCTATCACAGAGGCTGTGCAGGTCCCTGTGTAATTTCCCACTGAACCAGCACAGACAGCAGCATTCTGCCATGCGTGGAAGCCTGCCCTGCCCACAGAGGAACAGTGCGAAGTCTGTAAGGTCAGGTGGTTAGGAAGGTCACCCTCAGGTGGCTGAGCACTGAAACACTTATGCCTTTGTATTCATGGTGCAGGCGGAGATGCTCAGTGACCCCGCAGGCTCCTTACTGGTGGGTTAATAACTGTAATTGCACATACTTTACAGAAGTGTTGTAAGGATCCGCAGTGGTTTCGGGCACGGAGGAGGGATTAGGTAAGCATCTGCAGTTATTACTATCATTATTACTTTCACAATTGGCATGTTTGCAGCTGAGAAAAGACTGAATTAATTAATGATTACACCTACTTCCCTCCACGATCCCATATCACTGACCCAATTCCAGGGAAATGAGAATCAGCCGGTTGCCAGCCACTGTGTGGTCCAGGAAAGAGGGATCTCCCTCCACACAGACAGCTGCTCGGAAGCCCACACCTTGCAGAGGACGCCTCTGGAGCAGGACAGACAGACAGGCTGAGGGCCCAGGAATGGCCACTGCTACGCCCCAGCCCTGGAGGGACACTCACCACGTAGAGATTGCGCCAGATGACAGCCCATTCTCGCAGAGTGCACGTGAGCTCCTGCACCAGCGGGAGCTCCCCAGGGATCACGGTTTCGTTCTGCCTGAGAGAACCAAACAGACGCTCCTTTTACCGTGGGGTGATGGGAAGTGCTTTTCTAGACGACATTCCCCAAATGCAAGATAGGAATGGGGACGCTCCGGCTTGAAATCGGCAAAACCTGCGCGTGGAGGGAGCGTGTGTCGGGTAGGACACTTACCCTCATCTGAGACAAAGGAAGCATTTCAGAACAGCACAGTCCCCCACCTGAGCTCAGGTTCTGCAGACTCCACCCCCCCATATGGCCTCATGATGGCTTCAGTAATTCTCAGAAATGTAAGTGAGAAAAACATTGTGTTCACTGGTTCCACCAGGGAGGACAGCAAGAGAGTGTGCCTGGCGTGAACATCCCGGGGACTGTGACCTCAGCCACCTCCTTCCAGCAGGGACTGGGGCAGCACTCGCTTCTCACCTGCTGCTTCACAGCATGGAAAACACAAAAAAATCCGCACAGTTACTCCACTACCTTTCCTAACATAAATCCCCTCCAGTATTTCTATCATGAGCTAAAGAAAGAGCAATAGCCAGCAAACAAATGTGAGCAAACTCCAGACAGAGTGAAGGAAGTGTTTCAAGATGAATATGACTCGTGAAACACCTGGGGCACACTTACTATGGGAATCACAGAGGGCCCCCGGCTTATGAGGTTCAACTTCCTATTTCACAGCTTTATGAAGGTCTGAATGCATATCCATATGGTCAACACTTTATTATAAAATAGGCTTTGTGATAGATGATTTTTCCCAACTCAGGCTAATGGGAAAAGGCAGACTAAGACATGCAGGTTAGATGTCTGAGATGCATTTTTGACTTACAACATTTTCAGCTTGCAACAGGTTTATGGGGACCTAACCCCATCATAAGCTGAGCCTCTGAGTTGTAAATTTACCAGGGCTTTCTGCAGTTCACCTGGCAGCCCTGTTGGGTACAACGGGCCTCCTACTCTGCCTTTCCACCAATGTGGCAAATGACATCTGGAGTCTGCCCAGGATGGCCCACTGGAAAGATGACTTCTCCAAGAGGGCAAGACACCTGGCTTTTGGTCCCAATTCCGCCATCAAAGAGTTGTGTGAAGTTGCCTTCAGATGAGGGTGCTGAGCTTAGGATGGAGAAAGTTCTTTCTGGCTTTGAGGCTGTATAACTCTGAGACCCAGCCCCCTCCTCCCCTGCCAGCCATGGATTCCAGGCCCACTTCTGACTGTCTCCTTAACTCTCCAGCCTGGAGACTCAAGAGCTCCCTGCTTCTTTCCCGGTTTGGCTGAATATCATTTTCTTGGGTGTCACAAAGGCAGTACTTTTCAGTACAAAAGAGACAGGCAAAAAAAAACGGAACAAGATGAACCTCAGCAGATGTGATGTGCAGAGCACATTCACACCTATCAGGTCACTGGAATCTCACATCAGGCCCATGAGCAACCCCTGCAGAGCTGGATGGCTATCCCCAGTGTGCAGTGAAAAACCCAGGTACACAGTAGGCTCGGGATGTGTCCCTGCTTCAGAGCTGATCCATACAGACTGCCACTTACTCCTCTCCCTTGCAAAGATTCCAGACTGGGAACTTCTCAGATTCAGCTGAAGAGCCCCACATGTTCATGTATGAGCACGTGCACACACACACACACACAGTGAGCAGGTAGTAAATACAAGGAGGGGCCCAGGCCCTCAGGTGATGACAGCTACCTGTCATCAGCAAGATGCAAGGGAGGAACCATTAAGACACAGCAAGGAATTACATCAGGGAAGTGTTCTGATCCTGTCCCTCTCAGAGGAGAAGTGGAGCCAAGGAGATGGGAGTAATGTGAGTGTGCAAGGCACCCTGTCACGATGTCTTCCTGAACTGGAACTTACCCTCGGTCTTCCACAGTTGCCTCTTTCAGATGGATATAGGTTTCAGGAAAAATACCCTACGGAGAGAAGAACAGTAGTGATTAAGACCATAAAAAAACCTCAGTCCAAGGTCTAATGCACCAAGGGTCGCAGGAATGACTGGGGACACCATGAGGACAGGAAGTTTTCTGCTCAGGTTTGGAGGATGTCAGCCACAGTGACAGGCTACCTCAACAAACGTGTGGATGGAACATTGAAAAGGCAGAAATTAAGATCTGGGCTCAGAGAGCACAGGACTCACGTTTCATAAACCAAGAGGCAAACTGGTCCCTGTCAGCTCAGAGCTCCAATGGTGGCAAGGAGTTTACCAGAGAGCCTCAAAAAAAACCCCTTCACAGCCAACACGCACGAGATGGTTCTCGTTAAAGGATCCCACAGAGTGAGTGAGTCAGACAGCTCTGTGGGACCAGCTCCTGGGCTCCTAAAGTGACTGTGACTTCCTGAAGCCATTCCTCTGAGCACTTTCACTTAAACCAAATGCATCCCAAACCAGACACCAGTTACCTGGTTATTCCCAGCACTTCCCAACCTTCTACGCCCTGCCTTCTGCACCCGCGAAAGGCAATTCTATGTCAGTATTGCGAAACTGCCCACGGGGGACACTAAGGCCCAGGAGGACCAAGGGGAAAGACATTAATACTGCTGAGTAGAAACTAGAGGACCGAGGATCGATCCGGTCTACCAACAGGAAGCACCTCGTTCCCGAGGGTTTTCTTAAATTCCAAGAGCTCCTCTTTCACAGTGCAATACGCTCCCTCTGCCAAGAGAGAAGATGCCATCTGGAGAAGGCACTGCTGGGCACAGGGCAGCTTCCGTGCCAGGCCAGACCAGGGAAGAGGAGAGCCTGCCGGGGGACACCTTGGCTCAGCTCCCAGAAGAGCTGGTGTGAACTCCGTAGACACTCCATTCAGGGGCGCTGCCCGGAGGACGGTGGTTCGGGTCCCACGTACACCTAGGGCTGCTCCTGGGTCCAGCGTCACTACTATATTTGTCTGTACAATATTCTCCTTTCTCCCTTTTCATCCTCTGCCAGTAAAACAGGAAACAGCAAGAACATCTCGGATTAAGCGGCTCCCAGCGTTGGTGATGACGGAGTTGATCCTGCATCTGCTCCAGGCAGACGCCCAAGGGCCCACCCTCTCCCAGCCAGGCAGACAGGACCAAGGAGAAAGTGCAGGCCTTGGCCTGGCTTTATGCGAGGGGCAGCTGGGGTCATGTGGGTGTTCCAGGCCCATGACTGATAAGACCAAGGACACACAGACTGGGCGACTTCATCTCTGTCTTTACACGTACCAACTGCGAGCAATTTTGGAAAAAATGACCAAGCAATTAAGCCTAAACATTCAATGTGTGTGTGTAGTTAGCTTGGGTCCTGATTTATGGAACTCCAAAGCTCCACATCTGTCCCCAGGATGCCTCAGGGACTGTGGGTGTTTCTCTTGTCTGCTGAGCTGAGACCCGGACATGCTCTCTGGATCTCACCTTGAGGACGTGGCATCAAGCCAGTCACAGAGAGTCCCAAATGAGAAACCTGCAGCAGCTAGACTCAAAGTAGAACTGGGTCCCAGGGGCTGAGGGAGGGGTCTGAGGAGCTAGTGCTTCACATGTACAGAGCTTCAGTTGGGAAGGTAAAAAGGCTCTGTGTGTGGATGGTGGTCATGGAGGCATGACAACATGAATGTACCTAAATGTCACTGCATTGCACATTGAAAATCAGCAAAGGTGTGAAATTTCATGCATTTTAACCACACACACACACACACACACACACACACACCCAAAAAGTCCAGAACTCATTTTAAAAGCATGGGGTGTGGGGTGGTGGAATGCTTTGGGAAGAGCTAAACTGCTTAACAGTAGTAACTACAGAGTAGAAATTTCAAGATGTGCCATTGCTGTGGCTGGGGGTATAGCTCAGTGGTAGAAGTTAGCTTGGATGAGGCCCTGAGTTTGCTCTGCAGCACCCCAAAAAAGTAACACTGCTAGTCCAAAGGAATCTTCCTTGCAGGGACTCTCAATCAAGAAGGCAAAAGGCCAGTTAAAATCGTCATGCATTCAATCTGGTGACCGCTCTGTCCTTCCCAAGGGGGAGAGCACCAAGGCAGAAGTGTTCCGATTTATAAGCAGAGACGGTTTGTGATACCTAAACCAATCACCAGCCGACGCTCTACGCTCGAGTTCGGACATGATGTTCAGACTGAGAGAAAATCAGTCTTACCAACCTGTCATTTGAAGGCTCCATGGTGCCATGGTGGCATTGACCATGTATAGCCACTTAATTTGCTCTGGTAAATCTGATGCTTATGGAGCTTTTCTGATGACACATTAAAAAAAAGCCAGAGCAAACTTGGGTCATATATGTCTGATTTATAGCCCGTCTCTCAATCCTGCTTTTCCTTGCTTAATGCAGCCAACTCAATTAAAAAAAAAAAAAAAAAAAACTAATGGTGTTTAGATGTTGCCTTTATCCACCCTCCACGATCCTGCAGGATCAATAACCAGTTTCTACAGAGCTCTTGGCTTCCTCGATTCACAAAACCACTGGCTCCTCCCATCACCACTCTAAATGACCAGGTCTGATTATAAATGGCCCCGAGGATGTCCATTAAGACCACAGGCCCTCAGGCAGCTCTTCCCCAACAGGAAGGCGGGCACAGCTCTAGAGAGCGCTGCTGATGGGTTGGACTCGTAATGAAATGGTGTGGAAAGCTGAGCCTGTTCAGGAGCTGGGACTTGGCCTGCCGTCCGTTCTCCTTGGATCTCTCCACAGGAAAGGTGCTTTAACCTGGGGTCATCACATCGGGATGTCACAAAGTTCTTCAATTATCAAGAACAAAGAGAAGTGCTTCCTGAACTATTTCTTCTGAAATGTGACTTTTTAAGCTTAAACAAGGAACTATTGAATGAATAAAAAAAAAAATTTAAAGCACATCTGAAACTTATTTACATCCTAGGGGGACATCTGTCCATCAAAGACGACCTCAGGGCACCAGCAGCTAGGTGGGTTTGGGTATATTAGGAAATCACAGAAGCTCTCAGAATCCGAGCACTTCTCTGCTGTGAAGCAGCCTTACAGACTCTGAAAAGGAAAACCTGTCGGTCTGGGACCTTGGTCAACAAGACTTCTGTTTGTTCTTGACATTTCATGTGAATTTATCTGGGAATTTTATTGGTTTGCTTATTTGTTTTGCAGGGCTGGGGATCGAACCCAGGGCTCTACCTCGGAGCTATGTCCCAGCTCTTCTATATTTTTAAAAATTAACTTACAAAATAAAAGATTGGGAATTAAGTGACCTCCATATTTTTGCCCTCTAATAAACTCAGAACATCAAAGTTTTATTAACTCCTTTTGTGCAAACACCAGCAGGGCTGAACCCCAACTAAGCAGTAGTGGCTGCTGGCCAGGTAACCTGCCTCCAAGCCCCGCACCTGAGTCCTAGCCTAGACCTTAAACCTCACGGTTTAATTCACTCCAGCACCTGCCTCCGTCGGAGACACTGGGGTCAACAGGAGAGTATATGAAAATAATTCATCTTCAAGTGAAGACATGAGAATCTAACAGCAGGTAGAAAAATTCAGCATCAGGGTTTGGAGAGAGACAGAAGGCTCCACACTAGGGAGCTGTCAAAGTAGATGTCACCTTTGTTTGGTTACATTATTAAGTTGTCAAAGCAAACTGTGTGTGTGCATTTGTGTGTGTGTGTGTGTGTGTGCACGCAAACACCAAGTGTGACTGAAGAATCAACGTTTTTCAGAGCTTCTACCTTGTAGGAAGGTGTTCTGGGGTCCCGAGCTCTTTGGAGAGTCACCCCCTCTGAGCTCTTTGGGAGCTTAACATCTGCCCACCTGCACGGGACTACTGCATGCTGTGTCTGAGGAAAGAGAACTGTGGAGGTTTTCTGTTTGCTTTTTCCTGTTTCTTTTCTTCTTCCCTCTTGATAAACTCAGAACTTTTTCTCTCTCCCCTTCCCTATTTCGCTATCTGGCTCCTGAGCTAATGGTGATATAAGAAGGCCCGACCAACTTTGCTCTTTCAAAACGAAGTGCTGAGATGGCATGTTGTCCCAGCAAGCCGTACCAAAGGCACAGAGCTGACGGGATCTAAAATAAACCAAGGGGGGTATTAACACAACTAGCAGTTTTATTAGCTTGACAATGAGTAGCTCTGACACTGGGAAAAGAAACCGTCTAGATGGGTATTTTTCAAATTCTGCCCAGGATGAATAGTAGGAGATGAACTTTTATGGTGGACCAGTCCTGCACATCAAATACCTACATTAACAATGCATGAAAAACAGGACACACACCTAGGACAAGAGTTTCACGAGACAGTACTTACCACAGCGCCCCATTTTCTTCCCTGCTTTTCAACTTCATGTTTTTGTAAAATGGTGGTTTAGAATTCACTGTACTGATTTCATCATGTCTTACTGGGATAGTGAGGCTCAGACTTGAAAACTGTCCATCTGACAATGAAGACAAGAGTCAAGTGGCCACAGGGAGGCCCTTCGGTTGGGGGACTGAGCCTTGAAAGTGCAGGATGAAGGGAGAAGTGGTCCTGGCCTCTCTGAGAGATGCCCCTGGGGCACTGTTCTGCATCACCAGCCTGCTCGGCTTGAGGGGCAGGGAGCCAGAGGCCAGCCAGGGCCTCCTCCTTGCTTCAGATGGTGGGAAACACAGTCCATGAGATTTACACTATTATTCCTGAGCACTGAGGTCAGAGAAATTGCTGTTAGATCAAAAGAAAAGCCTCAAAAAGCAAGCAAACTAGGTCCAGAGAGAGCAGATAAGGAGACCAGAGAACACAAGATTGCAGACAGTTCAAAAGACATAAACAATTCAACAATAGGCCGTACCTTTTTAGATTTATTCTGGAGGGTGTAGCCTCGATACCAACCTGTTGGGGTAAAAGAGAACACAGAATCTTATTATATTTACTGGATAACATAAAGATGTCAGTAGTTATCATTCTTCTGTTAGCACATGAAGCTCACATGCTAAAAGGAGAACCCAAGAGATAATGAGTGGACAATGTATTAGGACAGGAACAGTTACGTTTGCCATACAGTAAAAATCCAGATCTGCTTCAGAGCTGTATTCTCTTGATAACTCGAGGACTGGAAATTCAAAGGCCCAAGCCCCTTATCTACATAGCAGTCCAGACCCATAATACCTCGTACCTATGGTCATTCAGTACATGTTTTTGTCTGAAAATTACTTCCATTATATATATACAAATTCTCTACACAATGAAATACCTTGTCACCTTATACTACTAAAATACATCTTTTTAAATAATTTTCACTTCAGCTCTCTCATTCTTCTGCATTCCCAAGTTAAGAATCAATATTCTGGGTCAATTTTAAGTTGTAGTAAACTTTATCTCTATAGATATTTGACCCCTACCACCCCCAAAATATCTCCAACAAATAATAAAACATTTCATGCAATTTTGGGTAATGCTAAAACACACTCCTTAATTAAAAAAAAAAAATTACTGGTGCTTTAGAAAAAGACTTTAATTTCGTTTTTAAAATTCCAATAAAGACAGATATACCTACAGATATTTTCCCATCCTATACCTTATAGAAGGGGTATACATTTTAATCTGTCCACAAGCAAATATCTTATATCAAAACCTCCCTGAACACGTAGTGTGGGAATTGACTGGAATAATGTTCCCCAGCCCCTTGGCATCAACTGAGGCATCGATGTGGTCACCCGGCCCAAGGGAATCCTGTCACAAGTAGTGCACAGTGTAAAGTACCAGACACAGACAGGGAGCAGATGCAATGGGTGATGAGTCCTTCAGGCATCTGCCAGGAGGTTCTAGAAGGCTCCGGGGCTTGTATCTATATGAAAGCAACCAGAAAATAGTCACCTAATCTATGCTGTGTTGTAAGTAGAAAATTGAATTTACCTTCTTTGGGGCACAGATGTAATAATATTTTTTACATAGTTTAACTTGTCAATTGTAGTCAAAAATTTAAAGGACTTTGCTATGTTTTGCAGGGAGGAGTGGGGTGCTCTGCTGTAGAATTGTGGCCTACATCAAGGCACAGGGTTAGAAAAAGATATCTGAACCAGAAACAACATCCCCAATTTAGGATGCCAACGTGCAGGAAATCGGGTAATGAAAGACCAAGCTGAACGCTCCCCCCCCACCCCCAGGGCTCCAGGGTCTGTACCCACCCACACGCACTCGCTTGGTTCTGCTAAAACATGAAAATGGGTTTTTATTGTTTTTATTTTATTGGTTCTTTTTAGTTATACAGGACAGTAGAATTCATTCTGATGTAATTGTACAATTATATATCTTATAATTGATACATATCTTATTCTAGTTGGGACCCCATTCTTGTGGATGTACACAATGGTGGGATTCACATGGTATATACATATATGTACACAGGAAAAAATTTTCAGATTCATGCCACTGTCTTTCCTTTTCCTATTCCTCCTGTCCCTTCATTCCCCTTTGTCTAATCTACTGAACTTCTATTCTTCTCCTCTCCCCACCCCCCACCATATTGTGGGTTAGCTTCCACATATCAACAAAAACATTCAGCCTTTGGCTTTTGGGGTCTGGCTTATTTCACTTAGCTTGTTAATCTCCAGATCCATCCATTTACTGAAAAATGTCACAACATTATTCTTCTTTATGGCTGATTAATATTCCATTGTGTATACAGACCACATTTTCTTTATCCATTCATCTGTTGAAGGGTACCTAGGTTGGTTTCATAGCTTAGCTACTGTGAATTGAGCTGCTCTAAATATTAATGTGGCCACATCACTACAGTATGATGATTTTTAATTCCTTTGGATATATACCAAGGAGTGGGATAACTGGGTCAAATGGTGGTTCCATTCAAAGTTGTCTGAGGAATATCCATACTACTTTCCAGAGTGATTGCACCAATTTGCAGTCCTACCAGCAATGTATGAGTGTACCGTTTTCCCCACATTCTGACCAACATTTATTGTTATTTGTATTCTTGATAACTGCCATTCTGACTGGAATGAGAAGGAATCGCTCCAGTTTTTAATTTGCATTTCTCTAATTGCTAGAGATGTTGAACATTTTGAAAATGGTTTTGGACAAGTGATTGGCTTCAATTTCACCCTGGGTCAAGGCAGAGCCAGGGCCCATGCTGAGAAACTACAGTTTAGTCTTGTTCAAGCAGTTCTCAGCTTCTAAGAGGCCCTATAAAGCTAAGATGTCACAATTTAGACTTGGATCCACTTTCAGGAAGAATTTATCTGCACTTCTGAAAACAGTATTCTGCACAGCCAATCATCACAGAATTATGTTTCTTAAACCTGTCATTTTTGAAAAACTTTAACGTCCTTGCTTTTTCTCCAGAATTATGGTGCACAAAATAATCATGCTGGATTTCAAAAGCAAACACTCATTTTCCTTGGCATCGGCAGTAGCAGAACACGTCTGTCTCTGGGGTTTTAATCATACTCTTGCTCCACAAACTCCATTGCTAATAACTGCAAAGGACAGGGTAATAGCTCACAAGTGTGTCTGCTGCTTTCACATGACAAACCTGAACGGAAATACAAGCAAGAGCCCCATTTTCCAGTTAATTCCAAACATGAATGTAAGATAATCATAATCAAATACAGTAAGCTATTAGGCTTTGGGCTGTGTCATGAGGCGAAGAGGCAGAGAGTGCCTATCAACAACAGCTGTAATGAACAGGCAGCACTAACGGACTGGTGGAACCTCGGATGCTTGCTTTTTATGCAGCGCTGGGGATGGAACCCAGGGTCTCACACAGGCTAGGCAAGTGCTCTGCCACTGAGCTCCCCTCCCCACCAGCCCCCAGATGCTTTCTTAAATTATTACGTTATTAAGATGAAGGGGAAGGTGAGTTCAGAAGAATGATTCTTACCTGCGTTTAGGTGAAAGGACAATCTCAAAAGGAAGTTTACCCCAACCATCGTGACCACCAAGTGAGTCTATGCTCAGAGCAGTTCTTCCAGTAGGATCACAAATCATTTCTGTTCTCCTGGAACTGTCCCCTCCAGAATAAAACTGCCTTCTCTGATTCAAAAATATCAAAATGCCTCGTTCCTTATCAAAGGTACCTACTTTTCCTGGTTTCTTCTCATCCCCATCAGTCCAGACTCTACCATCTTCTCATTTCACCTCACCTACCAAGTGTCCCTGGGGCCACTGCACGTTCTGGCTTCTGCCTAGGGATACCTTACCAGGCTCCTGCTGTCACTCAACAGATAACTTATTAAACACTAATCTAAGGAGCGTGGTGTGGAGGAGAGCAAGGTTACCATGTGGATTCCAGTCCAGTGTAAAAACAAACACAGACACAAGGTGATCTGAGATCACGTCGGTACTCAGAGGAAGGAGTGCTCAAGGGGAGTAACAGCTGAGGATGGCTGGTGACATGGCTGGTGACAAGGGACATCCATGAGGTAAGGCCATCTAAGAGAGATCACTCAGAAGCTGAAAGGATCCAGCCATGAAAATATCCAGGGAAAGAAACTTCCAGACAGAAACAAGTTCTGTGAGAAAGGTGTGTTAAGCCTAAGCTTGGGGTTCAAAGAAGATACGGAAGTGCTTCCGCAGCCATAGCCGTGAGAGAGGAGGCAGGCAGGAGGCCGAACAGAGAGGGCAGTGGGGCAGGCCCTCAGCCCTGGGCTCCCACTGGACTCCCGGGGAAACTTAAAATACAGAGGCCATGTCCAGGACCCAGGCTTAGGGCTTCTTAAAAGGTGCCCTGGGGTGCTAGGATCCTAGGCGCAGCCAGGATTCCAGGGGATTCCATGCACCCCAGGCAGGACCTGGGTTTGACTCCAGGGACAACAGGAAACACTGGAGGGTTTAAAGGTCATCGTGCCTTGTGCTTCTAGAGCTGCTAGGTGAGGAGGGAGGCCAGATGGGTAAGATGGGCACAGGGAGGACCAGTGGGAGGGGGCAGTGGAAATGGGCAGAGATGGAGAGATGCAGGATAAATCTGGAGTCCACAGGAGCTGCTCGTGGTTTTGCTGTGAGGAGCCCTGAATGGCGGGCACTCAGCTCTTGCTGAAACTAATGGGCGGAGAGGACATCTCTGGCACAGGGAGACCAACTACAGAAGATCTTGGAGGGTGGGAGGAGGGGAGGGCAGGGGTGTCCCTCCTGAACAACTGAGGTCTGCAGCTGTGAGGTGGCACGGTGCAACCTAGGCACCCACCACGAGGGGCAGGGCAGACCCTTAGTGGTAATCACAACATAGTTAAGTAACGACAATTACTATTTCACAGCAGGACATATTAAAAGAAGGTAAAAGCTTCGGTCAGAAACCTTGAGTAGGAAACACAGGTGAGGCCACTGAAATGCACATCAACAGGAGTGTGTGAAAAGAAAAAGAAAAAGAATCAGCTCTAGAAACACACAGTATTCAAGGAAAGAAATGTGATCAGGGTGCAAATCTGCTGCTGGTGCACGGGCATGATAATAACCCAAACAAGAGCTCTGAAAAAAGCCACCGTGCATCTCCACTGAGTTACTGACATTAGGGACAAGAAGGTTGGCGGCATGAAGGAGAGTTAGATCCTTTCACAGTAAGAAGTCAACACACGAAACTGACAAGGGAAATACCAAGTCCTAAACGCACAGATATTCAGAAATGAAGAGGTGTGTGGATGAAAGAGTGGAGAGAGCTGGCACTCCTCAGAAATGAGAAGCAGGAAAGGACGGCTGCTTCTCGTGACACACCTTGTAGAAACGATCCGGCTTTTCAGATTGTTTTTCTTTATGACAGATAAAACTAAAAAATTAAGAAAAATGTAGCTGATAAGTGCTGGTAAGCCAGGCAAAGGCAAAAATCACAAGGACAGAAAACAGATCAGTACTTGCCAAGGGCTGAGGACCGGGTGCGGCTGAAGACAAAGGGGTTTGAGAATTTGAAAACAGAAAAAAAAAAAAAAAAAAAAACTTTCTGTCTTTTTACAGTGCTGGGATCAAACCCAGGGCTTCTGCTCATTATAAATTATGACTAAAAAAAGACGCAACGAGACAGTACCATACACACACTGGGTGCCAAGCCCTGGTAGGATGTGGAGCAAATGGTCCTGTCTCACGTAGTTTCCTATTAACACCCACACACCCTGACCTAGCAATGTCCACTCCTGTAATAAAGGAAAACATACGTCAAAACCAGTGTTTTGCAGCAACGTGTATTAATGCTTTACTGTCGATAGCCCAAAACTGGCCCCCACTGAGATGCACATCAGTGGGACTTTGGGTAAAGAAACCAATTTCTCCAAGGGCTGAACCTGGCAATGCAGAGGAACTACCCACTGATGTCATGGAGGAGCCTGAATCCAGCCTGGAGAGGAGAGGAACCCAAACACAAGAGGCAGGTGTAGTCCCTCGGACATGAAGGTGGCTTGCAGGTGAACTAATCATGATGATGGAAGTCAGAACCGTGGTGGTTCACCGAGATGGGAACTGCGGGGAGGAAAGCACCAAGCACTGGGAGATTTTCTGGAGTGAGGGAAACGTTCTGCATCGTGACAGGCGCCAGGTCCACTGGCTGCATTGGATGAAACTCACTAAATGGCTCACCAGAGGTGAATGCATTTCATTGCATATCAATTTACTGCAATTTTTTTTAAAAAGTGTGAACATTTAACCTGCCAAGTAAACATTATAAAGTGATCATCTCAAAGAAAAAAAGAAATCAAAGAACGACTCCGTTGCTTTGTCTTGTCTTTCCCCCAAGACGTGATTCATCTCCATTGCTCATGCTGTGGTCCAACTGCTCCTTCCAGAAGTCCAACCACAGAGCCGCGATTCACTCAGTCCACAAATAATCACTGATGCCAGGAGAGCAAGACACACAAGGTCTCCAAGTCCTAAAGCTTACTTTGAAATGAAAAGAAATAAACCGTAAGCCAAGGGGCGGGCGGGGCGGGGGGACAATTTCATCCAGGGCTACTAAGAAGGGACACAAGAGTACCACATAAAGGACAGAGCTACTCTAGAAAGTGGGTCAGAAAATCCTCTCCAAGGAGGGACACCAGAGCCGGTGATCTGCATGAGTACATGACCGGTCACTCACTGAACACCAGTGCGCCAGACATTGTCTTCAAGGAGGAAGGAAAGAGAGCCATACACAACCAACCGAATACAAAAGGCCCTTTAATGGAGTTGCCCGGAGATACTGGCACACAAAGGAGAGGGTTATGAACATGCGCCAGAGTCCAAAGCCATGACCCAGGGGGTGCCGAAGACGTTGTCAACAATGAAAGCATCATTCTGATGTGTCAGTAATGGACTATTCTATAAGATCCCTCTGAATTTTTCCGCCAGGAGATAAATTTGGTTTTCCCTACATAAACATATAAAAGATCAACAAATTACGTTTACCCTGCCAAGAATTAAAGGCCCCGAAACAGAGGGAGCTGCTGTTTCCAGGACCCCCATTGTGCCTGTGGGGGAAGGGTTCCCGAGGAGGAGCAGGTGCTAAATCCTGTTGTTTTTCCTTTGAGCTTGCCAGGGTTTAGTAGCTAGCTGGATAAAAGACAAATAATCAGGCCAAAGTCAAAGGTTTCATCCCCAGGGCCAGGTAAACCCATCAGGTTTCCATGGTCAGAGGCTGCCTCCTGTCCCCAGTGAGCTCTGCCTGGAACAGAAGCCCCTGTCCCTCAGGAGAAGCCAGGAGCAGGGACAGCTGGGTGCACACCCTCGCAGGACAGATCAGTTGTAATCCCTCCTTACAGTGGGCAGTGGATCAGCCCTTCCAGAGCCTGGGGCTTGGCACCGCCCACACGGCCGACCTGCGGACCACTTCACTGGGCTTTTCAGAGTAAGCCAAAGGATGCCAAGATGGCAAAAGAGGATCGTATTCTTTTGTACCTTTTCGTGAAGGGCATGGGTCTCCCAGGCTAATTATCGTAGCTCAACTTTGTGCCTTTGAGATAACACAGATAGAACTGATGTTAGAACCTTGAACTTGGTGAAATCAAACACCCTTACTTCAAGAAAGGAAACGTGGGAAATACCTCTCCCCAAATCAGCTGGGGACTCATTGGAGCTGGGAATATACACAGGTCTTTCCTGCCAGCTCAGGCTCTTTCTCTTACACAAAGCTGCCTCCCCAGCCACGCTGGAGGGACAGTGAACTCTCAAGGCACTGCCCCCGGAGTGAGGTGCACCAGCCCCTAGGAGCATGAAATGCGCATGCACAAGCACACCCCCTGAGTGGAATGGAAAGAGATGTGGTTCCCCCTTTCGGATTTTTAAAACTTGAATATAAGACCTGTGCTTTGCAGAGCCTGGCACACAGCAGGTACTCAATAAATGTTTGTTAACTATATTAATGAGGAAGCAAAGGTCCCCTTGATCCAGTGGCAAGCACAGAGCAGACTCTCACGAGGACTGTGCGACAAGATCTGCACCTAGACACAACTCTAGGTGCAGGTCGGAGGGGCCCTTCTTTTCCCTTGGATCCCATGGCCTGTGGGTAGAGAGGTGGATGGGCCAGAGATCCTGCCGGGGGGGCCATAATGTCAGGAAAGAATCTTCCCTGTCAACTTTAACGACCACTTCGATCGCTTAAATCTGCTTCCACAAAAACTTTTTTTTTTTTGGTACCTTACAAAAAATGCTAAAACTGCCAAGAAGGTTTCTTCTGGTTGCCTACAATACACGGGAATAAAAGCCAGAGATTTCTATTTTCAACCAGAGAGGACATCCTCAGACAAGCGGAGGAGTCTGGTCCAGGTGGGGGCTGGGGCGGAGCAGGGACTCGTCCCAGTGAGCAGGACAGACAGGTGGCCATCCAAACACCCACAGCAAAACCAGGGAAGGACCGCTTGTGCCTTCGCAGCCGCACCCTGAAGCTCGGTGAGAAATGCATCCTGGGAGAGGGAGGGCTGGTCAGTGCCAACACCCTTAGAATTTCCTGGAGGAGGCTTTCTACCTTTCCTTTTAGAGCAAAGGAATCCAGCCAGTGTTGGCCCTTTTTAGCCAACAGTCTCACGTCCCTCTTCCGTGATGCACTTCTCTAACTCACCCAACCAGCTCAAGAAAGCTGCAGTGACAGCACACAGCATGCTTTATCAGCAGTGACAGCCAGTTTGCAGAAAATAGTTTTTCTATTGGCTTTGTCCCTGGCACGAGAGTGCGGGACACCTGAGCGAGTGAGAAACCAGTTCTGCAAGCAAGCTGTAGTTAAAGAGGTCCGGTTTTATAGGAACTTGCCAGGCCCTGAGGGTCCTCAAGGAGTTAGAGAGTGTCAGCCTCAATCTCTGATTGTGTTCAGGGGCAGTGACAAGACCACCCGGCCAGAGCCACAAGCTTGTGCAGAAGGGCCCTGGGGGAAGGTAAGTTCAGAAGGAGCTCACCCCAATTCAGACACATTTGTGTGCTGGCAAACAGCTATCCAAGAGAGCCTTACCCACCCTGAAAAGCTGCATGTCAGGTCCAAAGTCAAGTTGGAAAGAACTGACAACATTATCATGTCCCTATCCACGAGCGGGAACATCTTCTATTTAGTTAATTCTTGGAATTTATTTATCATTATATTCTTTTAAAAAGGTATTAAGTTACTCTTATATTACTACAAAAATGGAAGTATACATTTAAACTTCTCCCGTCATTGAAGCACAAGGACAATATATGCCCATTTGTTCTCTACCTCGAACCTTTGTCAGTGTGTCCTAAGATGAATCCTTAACTGAGACGTATCAGTCCCACGATGGTCTGATGGGATGTGCCATGTTTTACAACAAGGATACCTAAGGCATTCTGTATAATAAAGTCACACACCAAATAACGTCCATGGCCCAGCAATCGGAGGTATAAAGATAGCCGTGGGTGGGCACATTTTACTCTTCCTCCCTTCCCAGGATTCAACCAGGATCCCAGAAGACCAACATTAGAGGGACACTAATAGTGCACAGGGACATTTTTTCAAAAGCATTTCTTTTTTTTTTTTTCTTCTCCCTTCAGGCTGAGCTTGCTTCCTTAGGTTCATGGGCAGCTGCTCAGACGGGTTAACTCCAAGTACCCACTTCAAGATGGAATAACTGAAAGAAGGTCCCACTCAGGAAAGAGATCTCCATTCTGCACCAGGAGACTCCATACAGGCCTGGACCTGAATACTGCACATTTTCAAGATGGACTTTAGAAGCATATTCAAATTTATCTCACAGGGAGAAATTTAGAAGAAAATGTTCTCCTTTTTTTACTGATTAAATCTGAGAAGAGACAGCTCACCGGCCCTAGTTTTTAATTAATGTTTCTCAGAAACACACTCCTACTGCCACACACATCTTCTGAAAAACACATCTCGGGAACACGTGTCCCCAGCAGTGGTGGCTTTTCAAGCTGTACTTAAGTAAAGGTCAAATAAAGATGTGGGGAGTGACCAGGCCCACTCAACGCAATGCCACACGGCCTGACCTGCTTTCAGGGCTGAGGCCAAGATATCTGAAGGCAGCACCTGTCATAAAATCTAAGCTGCTGGGCCATTCATGTTTGGAAAGGCGGTTGTTTCTGTGACTGGCTGGTGGAGATGGTATGGAATTAGCACGAACTTTCAATCATCTTCACTTGTGGAACAACAGAAGCAAATGAAAGTCACAGAGACGTGGAGGGCCCTATCGCAGCTCGGCCCCCAGGAGACTTTTACATGTGCTATTAAGAACTGATTTTTTAAATCAATTTTGTTTCTTATCTGTTTGTTTCTTGGTTGTTCTTTCACCTGGATGATGGCCCTTGAGCATGGTTGACCTAGGGGGAAATAAGGAGCAAAAAGGAAGAACCAAAAGACGGGGGAATTTCCAAGCTACCAGGCTGCGTGTCACAGGACAAGAGAACGTGACAATCCCTCTCCTTAAGTGAGACACCTTATGGTACCGTGTGACCCAGTGCAGGGTTCCTATTATAGCACCTCGCAAAGACGATTATCAAGCCTTTTCTTGGAAAATAAAATAAAATAAATGAAATAAAAATAATAATTAAAAAACAAAACGTTATCAATGACCAAGGCCTTCACAGTGCCTCCTGTATTTCCTTCATGGAAGGGAACATCCAGGGTTTTGTGGGGGTGACTCCAGCCCCTTACTGCCGCAGTCTGGCTGGGCACAAAATCACGAGCCACTCAAGCAGGAACAAACTTTATTTCCAAAACTTCCTCGAACACCCCTTCTCCCGGGCCACACCACAGGAAGCGGAAATCCCTCCTCTGGAAATCCCTCCTACCCCACTTCCCCAACCAATGAGAACTCCAAAGTAGCAGGCCTAGGCGGACAGCAGGGGTCTAATATCCAATTGAATGCACATCTTAACATAATCATTATCATCTCAATGGCTTGCTGGCCTCACCTTTCAACCCAAAATGCCAGGTGTCATTCCTACTCCACTATGGCTCTTAGCACCTTACTCCTCCTGGATGGCTGTGGGCTCCTGGTTCCTCTTCGCTCAAATACTACAGAGATTTGCTGAGCACCTGCTGTATGTCAGGACCTATGGCAGGTAAGTAACTGAAGAGCTGCCACCCTCGGGGAATCACTCATTCAGCCACAAGGCAGGAAATAGCCTGGGGAGAGCTCCCAGTAGTATTCTGTTGTGGTTGTGGGCAGAAAGCTATTTCTTATGTCGGGTGGAACTCCTGTCCAGGCCGGAAAAGCACACACAGGTCTGGTATGCAGATCTTAAAGGCGGGGTGGGGCAGCTGCGCAGAGGGAGAGCCCCAGCTTCACTCACACAGGAAGCCTCCAGGGCCAAGATCTGGTGCCAGCGTGAGCCTTCCATTCAGGCTGGCTGTACAGCAGGCACTTCCATTTCGTGTATTTGCTTTGAAGGAAGGATGGACCAGGAAAGGAGACGCTGAACACAAGTCATTACTCAGCATTTCCACGTGTTTTAATGTTTGCAGAGCACTCAGTCCTGAGCTGCCTGAAGTCATAAAGAAATTCCAGACCCCAGCCAAGAATTCTAAGTACTTCGCAGACACAAGAACCCACCCCTGGGCATCTGGCGAGGCAAGCATTCTTTTTAAAAAGTAATCCCATAAAATAAACACTATTGAGAAATTGGATCCAATATAATGATCTCTCTGCAAAGCCGACATGCTACTTGGTGGTCTCTGATCTTGGAAAAATCATGATATGGGCTTATGTTCTCAATCTCCCCATTCACAGCTTGACAGGAGTCCACTTTTATATTAAAGATGCACTTCTTTGAATGAAAGCATTCTATGCCTGACACAGAAAATATTTGACGATGGTAATTAGTAAGAAAATTAGCTTCTAGATGGCAGGATCTCCAGCACCTGAATAACTGTATTGAAGGTGCAAGATTGACAGTTAACCAGGATCTGCATGAGTGTCAGCTGGGCCAGCACTTCCTGCAAACACACTGTGTCTGACTTCTATTTGGTACAGTTTGCATACTCTTAATCCCCCAAATCCCAAGTTCAAAATGCTCCTAAATCCAGAACTTTAAGAGTGATGCATCTAATGCCACAAAACAAGTCTAACTCAATACAAAAAAAAAAAAACAGAGATAATTCCCTGCATTCTATCAGACCACAACGGAATGAAATTAGAAATCAATGATAAAATAAAAAACAGAAGCTACTGTTACAAATGGAGACTAAAAAATACACAATTGAATCATGAATGGAGTAGAAGAAATCAAGGATAAAATTTAAAAATTCTTAGAGGTAAATGAGAACACTGATACAACATATCAAAATCTCTGTCTCACTATGAAGGCAGTACTAAGAGGAAAGTTTATTGTATTGAGTACATTCATTAAAATAATAAAAAGTCAACAAATAAATGACCTAACACTACATCTCAAAGCCCTAGAAAAAAAGGAGAACCAATCAACACCAAAAGCAGAAGACAGGAAATAATTAAAATCAGAGATGAAATCAAAACAAAACAAACAATTGAAAAAAATCGACAAAAAAAAAGTAGGCTCTATGAAAAAAATAAATAAAATAGATAAACCCCTGGCCATGCTAACGAATGGAAAAAGAGAGAAAACTCAAATTACTAAAATGCAAGATGAAGAAGGAAATATCACAACAAACACGTCTGAAATACCGAAGATAACTAGAAACTGTGTTGAAAATTTATACTCTAAGAAAATATCAAAGATATCAACAAATTTCTAGAGACATATGACCTACCCAAACTGAATGAGGAGCTCATACATGCTTTAAACAGATCAATTTCAAGTAATAAAATAGAAAATGTCATCAGAAGCCTACCAACCAAGAAAAGCCCAGGACCAGATGGATTCTCAGCCAAGTTCTACAGACTTTCAAAGAAGAATTAACACCAATACTCCTCAAAGTATTCCATGAAATAGAAAAGGTAGGCACCCTTCCAAACTCATTCTATGAGGCTAATATCACCCTGATACCAAAATCAGACAAAGGCACATCAAGGAAAAAAAAACACAAAACTTTAGACCAATATCCCTGAGGAACATAGATGCAAAAAATCTCAATAAAATTCTGGCAAAGCTTACCAGAACATATTCAAAAGATAGTGCACCACAATCAAAGGGGTTTATCCCAGGAATGCAGGGTTGGTTCAATATACGGACATCAATAAACACGATTCATCATATTAATAGACTTAAAAACAAGAATCATGAGATCATCTCAACAGATGCAGAAAAAGCATTTGACAAACTACAGCACACCTTCATGTTCAAAACACTAGAAAAACTAGGGATAGTAGGAACATACCACAACATGTAAAAACTATCTATGCGAAACCCAAGGCCAGCATCATTCTAAATGGAGAAAAATTGAAAGCATTCCCTCTAAAAACTGGAACAAGACAAGGATGTCCTCTTTCACCATGTCCATTCAACATTATCCTTGAAAATCTAGCCAGAGCAATTAGACAAAAGAAAGAAATTAAAGGGATACAAATAGGTAAAGAAGAACTCAAACTATCACTATTTGCTGATGACATGATTCTATATCTAGTTTTCCACCAGAAAACTTCTAGAACTAATAAATGAATTCAGCAAAGTAGCAGGATATAAAATCAACAACCATATATCAAATGCATTCCTATACATCAGTGATGAATCCACTGAAAGAAATTAGGAAAACTACTCCATTCACAATAGCTTGAAAAAAAAAATAACCTAGGACTCAATCTAATAAACAAAACAGGTGAAAGACCTCTGCAATAAAAACTACAGAATACTAAAGAAAGAAATTGAAGAAAACCTCAGAAGTGAAAAGATCTCCCATGCTCCTGGATAGATAGAATTAATAAACTATGTAGTAGTATGTCAAAATGGCCATACTACCAAAAGCATTATATAGATTTAATGCAATTCCTATTAAAATTCCTAAAAGTGAATAAAGCATTAATCCAATAAAGCATTACTCTCTAGGACATATAAAGAACTCAAAAAACTTAACACCAAAAAAACCAAATAACCCAATCAAGAAGGGCTAAAGAACTGAACAGATACTTCACAGTAGAGGAAATATAATTGATCAACAAATATATGAAAAACTGTGCAAAATCTCTAGCAATTAGAGAAATGCAAATCAAAACTACTCTAAGATTGCACCTCACTCCTGTCAGAATGGCAATCATCAAGAATACAGGCAACAGGGCTGGGGCTTTGACTCAGCAATAGCAACACTTGCCCAGCATGTGTGAGGCACTGGGTTCGATTCTCAGCACCGCATATAAACAAATAAAATAAAGATCTAATAACAAATTTTTAAAAATTTTTAAAAAAGGATACAGGCAACAATAAATGTTGGCAAGGATGTGGGGGAAAAGGTACACTCATACATTGCTTGTGGGACTGCAAATTAGTGCAACCACTATGGAAAGCAGTATGGAGATTCCTCAGAAAACTGGGAATGGAACCACCATTTGACCCAGCTATCCCACTCCTTGGTTTATAGCCAAAGGACTTAAAATCAGCATACTACAGTGATGCAGCCACATCAATGTTTATAGGAGCTCAATTCACAATAGCTAAACTATGGAACCAACCTAGGTGTCCCTCAATAGATGAATGGATAAAGAAAATGTGGTATATATACTCAATGGAACATTACTCAGCTTTAAAGAAGAGTGAAATTATGGCATTTGCCAGTAAATGGTTGGAGTTGGAGAACATCATGCTAAGTGAAATAAACCAATCCAACAAAACCAAAGGCCGAATGTTTTCTCTAATCATTCACAATAAGGTGGAGGGCAATAGGAAAGAATAGCGTTACCTTAGATTAGGTAAAGGGAAGTGATGGGAGGGGAGGGGGGCGATGTGGGGATAGGAAGGATAGTAGAAGGAAACAGACATTATTACTGTATGTATCTATGTGATTGCGTGACAATATGCTTCTGCAACATATACAATCAGAAAAATGAGAAACTATATCCCATCTATGTATATCAAAGTACATAAGTGCATTCTACTGACATGTATAACTAAATAAAACAAGTAAAATTTTTTTAAAAAAGAGTGATGTGATGCCACAGTGGAAAATCACATGCTATTACAGAATTATTTAAGATATTACATAAAGTTATGTTCAGGTATGTACATAAGGCATATCCAAAAAAAAAAAGTTTGCATTTAGACTTGAGTCCCATCCCTGAGAGACCTCATGTATATGCAAGTATCCCAAAATCCAAAAACGTCTGAAACACTTCTAGTCTCCAGCATTTTGGATAAAGAATACTGAACCTACATATTTAATTAAGTTTCAGTGACCACCTTAGTCTGGTCCACAGAAGGGCTGCCTTTAGGAATGTGTGTTGGTCACTTGTGAGACTACTTGGGAAGCAGGTGTGCACACTTAAAATTAGTACACACCCAGAGGGGACAAAGTGCTTCAACTAACTATCCTAAAAAAAATTTCAATGGTCACATAAAAATGGAAAAAGAATCTAAAGACTGTATTTTAAAGACATCATCAGCTTTATTTCTTAACAACATTAACGCTCCATTCGTCCCTGACACACTCCATAGGACAATTTGGAGAGTTTGACACAACAAGACATGCCATGTGCACGTACACACACACACACACACACAAGCTAACACAGCAGTGGAGGTTTCCAGATCAAGATCTGTGAAAGACTAAAACCCAAAAAGACCATCCAGCCCAATCCTGGTGGCTGCTTCCCTCTTGGGGACTTAAGAAAAGATCTCTGAGGGCTTGGAGTGTTACTGAGTGTTTCCTCCGGACCTTGTGAAGCCAAGGGAACAAAAATTAGAGACCTGGGCCTGCTGATGAGTTAGCTGAATGTTTCTAACAAAACAGAGTGAGACATAAGGCACAGTAGAGATGAAGACGACGAGCAAAGGTTTAATAAGCAGAAATTAAAAGTTGGGATTGTTTAATATAATAAAAAAATCATGAGGGAGCCGGGCACCGTGGCACACGCCTGTAATCTCAGCAACTCAGGAGGCTGAGGCAGGAGGCTCGTGAGTTCAAAGCCAGCCTCAACAACGGCGAGGCACTAAGTAACTCAGCGAGACCTTGTCTCTAAATAAAATATGAAACAGGGCTGGGGATGTGGCTCAGTGGTTNTAAAAAAAAAAAAAAGAAATTGGAACCTAAATGTAAGAGGTAGAGCTTTGCACCCAGAGATCCTTAAGCATGCACTGTCCCCAGCCCACGAGGAAGAGTCACGGAATTTAACCCGTGCCCCTCACTGCAGATGGAAACGTGTATTCATAGAGACGACGTGGTCTACTAATCTGACCCCCTGAGAAAGAGATACGGCCTAGTGGGGCTGGACGGGGCCATGGTTTCTGTAAGCGAGGGAGTCCTGAAAAGCTAAGTCAATTGTCACAAGCGTCACAAGCGTCTTGGTGACTAAGACTGATGCTTGGCCAGGTCTGGAGTGGAAGGATAAGGCAGAAGTGAGAGAATGAGATGGGAAGAGTCCACGCAGCCCTCTCCGTCCTCTCCCTGCCCCTGGGAGATACGCGATTGCGCTGAGTTGTGTGGAAGGGAAAGGACCAACCCTCAGTCACCATCTGAAGCAGGCAGCAGCGGCAGCAGCGTCTCTGTGCAACCAGGTGGTGACTAAGCTCTGTGATGGCTGAACCCTTCCTCCTGACCTCCTGCAGCATTCTGTCCTTGCTAAGTACCTGAGTGGGATTCTAGATGGCACCTCTGCCATTCTTCCCAAAGAGCATTTACGGGGCCGGCTGTCGTAACAAGGTTCACTGTGAGAAGATTCCGCCCAGCTTCCTGCGTCCTTCCTACCCCAGCCTTCACCGGGGATAACTGGTCCCTAAAGGGTTTTCTTTGCTTTGAACCTCAGCTGCAGTGAACAGGATACCCTTTGGTTGCTCCAGGGGTTGGGATTAGACATGTGGATACGTGGGCCTGCAGCTGTGGCTCAGAGGTAGAGCGCTTGCCTAGCAAGTGTGAGGCACTGGATTTGATCCTCAGCACCACATAAAAATAAATGTGTCCATCTACAACTAAAAAAAAAAAGAATAGATTGTTGTAAACAGCTCATGGATTGTGACATGTGCCACACCAATACAAGCTGCTATTAACAGAGGAACCCCGGCATCTGGGCATCAGAGAGCATGTAGGAACCCTCTGTATTTCCAACCAATGTTTCTGTAAACTTAAAAAAACTGGCAAAAAATTAAAATTTACCAAAAAAAAAAAAAAGGAGATATGTGGAGGGGACCCTGGATTTAGCAAAGCTGAGTAGGGACCTGTGCTTTGCAGACCAACAGCGAGTTCGTTCTAAGTCCTGTCCTGCAGACCACTGAGAGGTTAACCAGAACCACCGCCCAGGCCTGACCTACTTGGAAGAAATACAGGGGCAGGACGACTGCTCTAGTCCTGACCTAATTTTCTGAAAGAATCTCAGCCACTTAGAAAGCCTCTCCCTCATTTCCCCACAACCTGGCAACGTTTAGTGCTGGGCAGAAAGAGCTCTTCATCTGCAGTGCTTCCTTCCAGCCACACCAACCCAACAGCTGCTCTGAGGCAGACCCTTGGGCAGCCACTGGTGGGACCCAAGAGTGGTGTCCCTTACACACCCACGGCCTCGACTCTGGTGTCTGGCACGTCTGCGCCCAGGCATTGGGCGGGCTGGGTTGAAACGACCCTCAGCACAGAGCTCATCACCTGAGTAACTCCCAGAATTTCCCTGGCACTGGCCGGGCGGCCAAGCATGCCGAGTTTAAGAGCCATATTAATGAGTAACTTCCAGCATTTCTTCCTTCGCCCCTGGCAGAAGCCCATTCCACTTACCCTCATACATCTCCAGGATATGGACGGTGTCGCCGATCTGCAGGGAGAGCTCCACATCTTGAGAAGCGTTGTAGTTATAGATCGCTGGGAATGAGAAGAAGGGGGGGA
Organism: Marmota marmota marmota; assembly: GCF_001458135.2. Taxonomy (NCBI): domain Eukaryota; kingdom Metazoa; phylum Chordata; class Mammalia; order Rodentia; family Sciuridae; genus Marmota; species Marmota marmota. The sequence goes on from NW_025999944.1 coordinate 5,154,846, forward strand.
CAGTTAGAATGCATGCCACTAAATGAATTATTTACTCAACCAACAACCCGCCATTAAGTGATTTTGTGCCAATCACCCATAAGAGCAGAGAAGAGCTCCATTTCCACTATCCAACGAATACCGACTGGTGACGGAGTGACAAAACAAAGATGTGGCCCCCTGTTTCACGGGAATGTAGCAATCTAATGCTGGAAAGGTATTGAATATATAATCACAGAAATAACTACAAAAATTAAACTAGGAAATGAGCATTCTGAAAGAAAATACCAGGTGACAATGAGGATACATCATGGGGCTCTGTAGGTCACTTCCCTTGTTCCTCAGACAACAGCCAACCAGAAATATCACTGAGCCTATAATCACCAGGGTTCAGGGCAGCTGTCTCTTGGCTTCCCTGACATAGTATTTTGCAGCCAAAAGGCTGTATCTGAGGATCTCCAGTAAGAAACGATACAAGGGACAACAGAGGGATTGTGCCTTGCCCCAGCCTGGACATGTGGGCAGCAGGGTCGCCCCAGCCCTCTGATCAATCCAACCTCAGTCATCACCGTTCTCAGGCCCGGCAATGGCTGGACCAGGGAGTGCAAAACCATAGCCTCACTCATGACGGACAAAGGCGACAGCCAATAGTTAGACGGACAAGAGGTTTGCATAGATATTTTACCAAAGATTACATATGGGTGACTAATAAGCACATGAGAAGATATTCATTGCAATTATTCACTGGGGAAATACAAATTCAAACCACAATCAGATATCACTTCACACCTACTAGAATGGCTGTAATAAAAAGATTTTTAAAAAGACCAGACTCTTGGCAAGAATGTGGAGAAACGAGAACTCTCATATGTAGCCAGTAAGAATGCAAAAGAGGGCCACTGGAAAACCAGTTTGGCAGTTTCTTAAAAGTTCAACTTATTTTTACCAAACAAACCGGCAAATCCACTCCCAGGTTATCTACAAAGAGAAATGAAACCATAGGTCTCCACAGAAACCTTAGGTGAATGTTCACGGCTCCTGTGGTGGACCAGAAGTGGGTTGCCCAAAAGGAAATCCGCAGCAGATACCTGTAACCTGTGTGTCTGCCCGACGTGTGGGCAAAGAGGCGACTGTGTTAAGGATTTTGGGAGCAGCAGCTTCCCCCAGGTCTCAGGGCGGGCCCTGAATGCAATCACAGGTATCTCTACTCAAAGAGGAACTGACAGGAAGATGGCGGCAGGGATTGGAGTGACGTGACCTCACATCTAGGCTTGCAGACAACCACTAGAAGCCAGAAGAAGCAAGCTGTGGAATCTTCCAAGAGTCTCCGAGGAAGCACAGACCTGTCCACACCTTGATTTCAGAATTCTGGATTCCAGAGCTGTGAGATAATAAATTCCTGTTGCTTTAGGCTACCAAGTGGGTAGTAATTTGTCATAGGAGCCACAGGAAACAAGACAGCAGCAGTAGTCACAATAGCAAGAGGCAGCAACCAGTCATCAGCCTATGGCTGGATGCACCTGTCCCTGGTGTCTATGAGGGATGGATTCCACCGCACCTCAGGTCCCTTAGATACTACGGTGTGGCCTTGGCCTATAACCTGAGCTTCTTCCTGCACACTTGGTCACCTCCAGATTACTTACAGGATCAAAACAAAACATGCAAATTCTAGGTAAATATTGGCTGGGAATAAACACCAAGAAAAAAATTTCTACACATGTCCAGGACAGATACAATTTTTTTTTCCTCAAATATTTTTGATCTGTGGTTGACTGAAGTCTTGGATGCAGAAGCCATAGATAGAGGGTTGACAGTAAATTCATGCAACAGATGACAACTCAGCAATCAAAAAGAGTGCCATAGAGACACGTGCCACAGAAGCATGAATCTCAGAAACTATATGTTCAGTCAAAGAAGCCCAAAGACCATGTATTGGATGGTTGCATTTATTTGCAATATTCAGAATGGGCTAATCTTCAGACAGTAGAGTAGATCATTGGTCAACTGAAGCTGCTGATTGAAAAACCTATCCTGAACTAGAATGTGGTGGTGGTCATACAACTCCATAAATGTACTAAAAAAAAAAAAAAAGAATCACTGAATTTTGTGTATTTAAAATACATGGATTTTCATACTGTATATATCATACTTCAATGAAGTGCTGCTATTTTTCTTTTAAAGTAGATCTATTTTTTGCTTTCAATCTACTGATGAGTGGTCTAGATCCTTCCAATGAAGAAAAACCATTTGGAGACTCAGCTCTAGCCATTGACCCACCAATGTAAGTCAGGTTCAATGAGCACACAAGGAAGGTCACTGGATCCATCTGAATGTCCCACAGGGGACCCCTTATAACTAGGAAACAAAGGTGTCCCTGTCCCAGTGGCTTCCCAAGCTGCAGTGCGCCTGCTCCTGAGCCTGGTTTCCGCACAATCTGCCAGTGAATGGAAGGCGCGGGTGTCTGTCCAGTCACCTCTTTCCAGTGGCCTCTCCTTTACAAACGGAGTCCCCCAACTAGTGTTCTGTGGCTCCAGGACAGAAGCCTGGACAAACTACGTGAATTCAAAACAAGGACCAGCTGGTGAAGCAGGTCAGGAGCACTGCACAGAATCCGGGAGGAGGAGCAGGTCCTGGACTCCGAGACCTGTTTGTGGGTCCCCAGGCCAGGGCTGCGGTGGCACTCAAGTTCAGCTCCTTCCTCTGATGGCTAGTTCACTCCGACGTTTTGCCCACTGGGTACGGGGCAGGTCTTCTTCAGAAACTGGACTTCCCATCTTGGGTCCCCCTAGGCCCAGGGTACCGCCTTTCACTGAACGGTTCCTTCCACCAGCGCCCTCTCAGATGGAAAGAGGAAGAGGGAGGCCACTGTGTCACACGTCTTGTGCAATGACCAGCTTCATACCTTCCTGGTTCTTAGTCATCAGGAAAGTAGAAGAGCTCTGAGGCTGCACCTAGGGGCTGCGAGGGGCTCGGGCACCGGTGTGCAGGGGCACCTGACAATCCGGTGCTATCACCCACCCACTTGCCAAGTTCCCCCTCTTTTCTCCTAACTTCTACGCTGCACTTGGGGTTTACCCACAGCCTGTCTCTGTCACAACAATCCAATCTCACATCCTACAAACAGCTAGTGGCCCCGTTACCCAGAATGCACTCTTTCTTCTCGGATGTCCCTGGGCCGTTTTCCCTTCCAGCACAGTTTGGGTTTGCCACCAACTAGAAGGCAAACCCCTCTCAAATGGGGACCTGGTGACACGTTCCTTGTGAGTCTTCTCATTACACGGCACAGGCTTCCTCCAAAGACAGCACTCAAGGCACGATCATGACTCCAAGGAGTCATGATCCAAGACTCAGAGCTCCAAGGAGTACAGTTTTAAAAATTAATATGTTCATGCCTTCTGTCAAATCTGCCAAACAGTTCAGTGGCTCACCACTTCTTCCCCAAATTCAAGACACACTTCTGCTTTCCTCCAAAGAGGCGGCTGCGGTTTCCCATCACTCAGGAAGGGGACATCAAGACACCTCTCTGGCTGCTTACTGATTATCAGACAAGAAAATTCAAACGGTGCCTTTCCTACCTAAGCTTTCAGAGATGCACGTAGAGAGCACAGCCCTTCCACAAAGCCTTTCCGAGGGGAGCACTGGCCACCATGGACAACTGTGCCACCCGGTCAGGTCTCTGGGCAGAAGTCCAACCAGCACCCTGCACACCCCTTCCCTGAATATCCCTCAGATTTCAGTGCACTTGGAGGTTTCACTTTCCTACACATCACAGTAAGTGTGAGGAGGCCCACATTGTTCAGCCAGGAAGCAGGAGCTGGGCCGTGAGGTTGATTCACACACCACGCTGGATCAGGAGGGCCCATAAAGGTGAAGGTGTGCCCCAAAGAGCTCAGAGACAAAAGGAAGAGCCTAGATTTCTCATAACTGCAAGACACACTTTTATCCTACAATTCCATGACTGGTGATGACATTATCAGCTGGTGTGATTCTGAGAGCAAGAATACAGTTATGGCACTTTGCAGGCTAAGTCTTCACCCTAGAACTCGAATAACCTACAGAGAAGGTAGAGGAAGGAAAACCTTGGGTTAAACACAACACAACTCCAGACCCGACCACTCACACGCTGTGTGACGGTCAGTGAGCAGTCATTCTGGACCTCGGTTCTCATCTGCAACAGGGTCTGGACCGGAAAACTTGGAAGGCCCTGTGGCTCTAGAGTCCTGATTCATGAGGTGACAATGCAGGCCAGACAAACACGCTGTGCAGCTTTGAACTGGCAGGCACCAGCGCAATCTCCTGTTTTGTCTGAGGAAATTAAACAAGAACAGGGAGTCGCTGTATATAAATTGCCTCGCTGTCTGCTGTGTGCAAGGTTGGGAAAGACAAATTGCTGGAATTCTTCCCTGAGCAGCTTACTGTTTATATCAGCAAAGTGTAATTCTGCAGAGCCAAATAGACAAGACAGTATGTCTACAATGTAAAACAGTTTGCATTTTACCAAGTACTTGATTTGGCATTTTTTTTTTTTTAAAAAAAAGGCTTAATGGAAAGAAGAAAAAAAAAGAAAGAAACATTGAAACCTTGGGATTATGCAATAAGTAGTCCATAGCACAGATGTACTGACCGCAAACAGGATCGGTTTTGACCATGAAAAGCCTATGTGTTACTAGTAATAAATCTATCTAATAGTTCTTTCATGAATCCCCAAATTATAACCCCCTGAAGAATGAGTAAAATGTTTGATTTTTTTTTTTTTTTAATTTGTCATCTGACAGAATTTACAAAAGAAGGTTCCAGCAAATACAGAATGGTGCCCCCATTTGAGTTGTATGCTATTTGGAATATCCAAATGATGATCAAACGTGTTCTTTTTCATTATCATCTTGATCTGTCTAGTTTCAGCCCTTAGTTTTACAAAAGCTACCAACACCTTTGATCTTCACCCTGGCTACACACAATGCTATTCCAGAAGGCCAAGAGATTTTTATTATCTTTCTGCTCTTTGACGGCGATCTACCATGAGGACTAGACACACATATTCAACAGTAGGTTTACACCACAAGTAAAAACCTGGGGCTTTTGGGCTGATCAACAGGATCCAAACTGGTCTTTCCTCAATGAGATGACCACATCCATCCCGCTCAGATCTATCCAGGCCAGGGGCTACCAGGTCAGGATACCAGCTCCACTTCTCACCCACTGTACTCCACAACGGGCTCTTAGAGTGATCTTCACTTTCTACACCACTTCTGAGAACTGGGGTTTCATGATCAAGTCATTGGTTACTAATTAGAAATTTACTTCTCAAGGATTATATACATTTGTAGAATAAATATGTTGAACTAGAGAGAGATTTCTCAGATATAAATTTAAATATGATTTAATGACTGGCTCGGTGGTGCCAACTGATTCTTTAAAAGTCATCTCGTTCAAATTAACATGAGATTGAATTTACACAAAATGTTTCAAGAAGGAAAGCTGAAACAAGGCAATCCAAAATTGCAGAACAAAAAAGTCTACAGTCTATAAACATGGGAAGGTTCCCCCTCCCCCAGTTTCCCCATTAGAAAAAAAAAAAATGGAGCCCACAAGAATTCTTCACATGGTTTTGTGGAGCCCAAAAATGAGAATTGGTGCAGAGCCCCACAGACTGTGACTAACACCTGGTAGGCCCTGAATAACAGGCCGCCGGCTTCCCCCGCCTCTTCCCCTTTCTTCCCTGTCCAGCTTCTCACGTTAGCACCCACATCCTCAAAGACCATCACCATCACCCTCATCAATGAGCCGGTGGAAATCACTGTGTGTAAACCACGGATCAGGGAGGACTGCAGAGGTCAAAGGGCAAGTCAGCCTCCAAGGTCCCGCCAAGGGATGGGTTGGCTGGACAATGAGGGCAGCAAAGCCATTTTAATGCGGGCAGCTGAGCACAGAGCACAGAACACCCCTTTAAAAGCTGTACCTGGTTCAGGGGGTACTCTAATATTTTCACCATTTCCTTGCTGCTCTTCAAGCATTTCTGCAGTGATTCAGCCGAGAACCAGAGGACCAGGGTGTCATTCAGAATACCCACGATGCCCTCAGTCATGTGCTCACTACAGTACCCTGAGTCTGCAGAGGACACGGGAGGTAGCATTCAAGTGTTAATCATGCCTCTGGCCCTGTTAGTCTCTATTCTCTTCCATTAACTTCTTTCTTGTTGAGCAAAATAGGAAAAGTAAAAGAGGAGAAAAAAAAAAAAAGAAAAAAGGTCTGAGGACAACTAGAGTTTTCACCATGACAGAGAAAACCCATCAGCCCAAACAGCTTCCCCCAACGAAACCAAGCACAGCGTCAGGTGGCTCCTGGCCCATGTTCTCATGAAGCAAAGACCAAGCAGATCTAAGACTAAAGTGGTCAGATCTACGAGTTCTCTGCACCCAAATTATGAACAGAAACCATAACTGAGGACTAGAGAGTCTGAAGACACAAGCCAGAAACTGTTGTGGAATCTAGAAAAACACAATTTTAAGTGAGAGCAATGGCCGGGGAGAAAGCCAGAAGCGAGAGAATCAGGAAACCACTTGGTCAACTCTTGTTTCGTAAGTGCGGAAATGGACACCCAGGGGTGGGTGGGTGTGTGAAGTTGAAAAGTGACAGACCACAGGGAGACAGAATTACAGTCACACCACTGAAGACACTCTTGCAGCTTGGCCAAAAATATCATCCTGGACGGTCGGGCAAGTGATTTAATCTTTTAGGCTTCACCTTCCTCATCAATAAAGTGAGGCTAGTATCTTACCTACCAATATAATGAGTTGTAAGAACAAAGTGAGAAGAAACATAAAAATGAGCAACATATCCCCAAAATGACCAAAAAAACCCCACCTCTTTGACATAGCTTTCTGCAGGTTGACCCACCATCATACATATTATTCCTGTGGTTTGTATATTTTAGCATGCATCAGTCACCTGGAGGGTGTGTGGAAACACGTTTCTGGATCCTAACCTCAGAGTTTCTGATTCAGCAGGCTGGGAATGGGGCTGGAGGACCTGCCCCTGTAGCAAGTTCCTAAGTGCTACCGACTCTGCTTCCAAATCCTTGGCTTTCCTATATTGCAGCCTCATAGAAACCAGAAAAGATGATAAAACTAATGAGGTCCTCAATTTTATAGAGAAGAAATGTAATCTCTGAGAAATTAAGAGGTCTTCAGTGCCGCACAACCGTTAATCATACCAGCTCTGGCCTCGGACTGCCTATGTCCAAACTGACCCTATACTTAGCGATTCTTATTGGAGGTAATTTTACTTCTGGGTGCCTCAATTTCCTACCTGTAAAACAGGTGTAATTATAGCGTCTCACAAGCAGGGTTCTTATGAGGATGAAGGAATACCAAGGTATAGAACTTGACCCTGGCTGTATGTCAACTACCTTTATTACCATGGAGATGGAGCTGAGGCTCCAAACCAGGTCTGCAGACTTGGTTTTAATCACAGTCCACACAAGTACCTGTTAGTATCACAGAACATCAGTCAGTGCCACAAAACCTTCTCTTCTTCTTCTTAATTTTAGAGACCTTTAAAACTGGAAGAATTTAATGGAAATTCTAGCTCTAGAAAGACAGTGGCTTGCTTAAGATCCCACAGTTAGTTCTAGAGGCAAGATTGAGAAATATTTTTTTCAAGGGCCACATAAGTGAACTTCACCCTGTACTGAATTATCCTTCTAAACAATGAAAACCATGAAGAAGTAAAAATAAAGGAGCAAGAAATCAAATAAACAAGCAAGCAAACAGCAGGTCTATGCCCACGTGAGGAGCTGGCCTAGTGATACATTTTCCTTCTTCTATATGCTTTTAGCAACCAAATAAAATTTCTTTTTGAGATACAATTAGTTGGAGTCAATTCAATGCACAGATACAGAAAATCTTCTTCAATCTCATTTCCTCATCTAATTGGAAGAAAGGTGAATATATTATTTCTATGATTTAATTTTAGAAGAAATGGAAAAAATCTAAATTCCACTAACGGTACTTCATGATATAGTCATTTTACATTTTAAGATGCAAAGTGAACACAACTTTCTTTTGAAAAGGGATTCCACCTTCATTTACGTTTACAATACAAATACATCACCTGAAAGGGATCCCATCTTCATCTAGATTTGAGAATATAGAGCAGAAATGTTTTGCAATTTCAACCTGCCTTTCAAGTTGCCCCAAAGCAATAAAGTATTTTAGGCATAAATGCTCCTAAAAGAAAAGTGCACTTCATAAAATACGACCCCCTAACTCAAAACACAATCTAAATGTTAATAGGAAAATAACATGTTTCCCAGCAGAGATTTAAACTTGCTTGTTTTCTGGTATTTAAAAATCAAAAACAAGAAGCGCTCTGTACTTTCATCCTCTCCTGCTCAAGATGGTGGCCTCCTTGACCACTAGGAGCCCCAGCTGCAATGCCTTCAGGGTCCCACCTAGATCCTCCCAGGAGACATTTGACAGCAACTTTTCAGGGTCCTCTGCTTTGCTGCCTAGAAGCCATGTTAACTATGGAGTCAAAGGGAGTGTGTCAGTTATTCATATTGACTCGCCCAATTCAAAGGCAAATGCACTTCGAAGCCAAGAAGTCAATGAGAGTCCATGGAAGTAATGAATGAAATCTGGGCGTGCGATCAAACAAACCAAAAGGGCCACCTCATCTCATCAGAGCCGGGCTGCTCTGTTGCAGGTGCTGATATCAACAGGTGAGCCTTCTGTAAGACCCCACAAGGAGCAATGCAAATATCTCAGGAAGAACAGAGGATGTTTGAGAAACCTGACAAGTCCCCAAGACCTGCTGTGGCTGCCATGGGTGGATCCTGATGGGGAAGTGGGCTCAAGTTTGCCACTGCATGCCAACACAGAATAGCAATAAAAGATAAACCGACAGTACTGCGTGTCTCTGAAGCCTTGCTGGGGATTCTACCAGGAGGAGGAGGCACCAAAGGCTGCCCAGAATGTAGATGTGGCCTGCTGCATTTGACATGATGCTGACTGGTATCAAAAAGTGCCAAGAAAATGGCCCTGGTTGGCCAACTGGTGGAACCCCTGGACCAGGAGCAAACCCTCCAGAGAAACAGACAGCTGGATACCCAGAAAAAGCTGCAGCTACTCTTGTCAGTGGACTGGTTGTTGGGATCTCTCCAAAGAGAAACAAGGGATTGGAGGGAAAACTGAGACCAAGACCATGGCATTTGTCAGACAGCAGATTGACGAAACAATGGAAGAAAAGGTGCAATCCATGTTAAGACTGGACTCAGCAGGGAATGCTGCTGGTTATCCTGCTGAATCACAGAAATCTGGAGAGCTGGCAGCGACCAAAGAATTGCAGACCTTGATGGGCTTCGATCATGGTCAAGTCCTATGAAAGAAAAATAAATTTGAAGGGGCTGGGGCTATAGCTCAGTGCTAGAGCACTTGCCTAGCAAGTGGGAGGCACTGTGTTCGATCCTCAGCACCGCATGGAAGTGAATAAATAATAAAATAAATTTGGAGCTCCACAGAAGGATGTTAAGCATCTCCCTATTCTTGGTGCAGAGCTGATGGGAGCTGGCATCATCCAAGTCTCCATGGATAAGGGGCTGAAGGCCCTTCTTAAACACACCACAGTAGCTGGATGAGGCCAGCAAGAGCAGCAAGCCTTTGAAGAATTGAATGGCAAAGTGAAGTAGAAAGCTGTGACATCATTCGAAGGCATTTCATCCTCAGCCACGTGGATGGGCAGCTTGGTTACCAGGGTTTTAGAAAGGCTGACCTGGTGAATGAAGCCGCTGTTGAGGACCTCGGTGTTAAACACAAAGTGGTAAAGGAAACAGAGGCGGTGATGACAGATCACTGTTTGTTTGCCGCTTACACATCTGCTTTCCCAAGCAGTGAAACTGCTGCTGTCCGACAGACCTGAGAAGGTGGTTGGCATGCGCTACTTCTCTCCTGTGCAGCTACCAGACATCATCACAACCAAGAAAACATCCAAGGACACAACTGTTCCAACATAGCAGTGGTCTCAAGCAGGGGAAGGTCATCCTTGTGCCTAAAGAAGGTCCTGGCTTCCGCACCACCAGGTACTTTGCACCCATGTGGTCTGTAGGCATGAGAATCCTGCAGGAGGGGTTGCCCTAAGAAGCTAGATTCCCTGACTGCAGGCTTGGGCTTTCCTGTGGGTGCTGCCACCCTGCCTGGCAGACGAGTTAGCGTGGACACAGCGACACACATGGAAGACACAGGCGAAGTCCTTGGGGAGTGGTTTGGAGGTGGAAACCTCGACTGCTGAAACAGAGGCTGTCTAAGGGCTTCCCGGGTCGCAAATCTGGGAAGGGCTTTTACATCTATCAGGAGGGCTTGACAAACAAGAGTCTGAATGAACAGTATTTTGGCAAGTCTGAGGCTGCCTGCTAAGCCTGAGGTCTCCTCTGATAAAGATGTTCAGTGCTGCGTGGTGACAGGACTTATGAATGAGACAGCATCTTCCTGCAGGAAGGGATCTCGGCCACACCTGAGAGGGAGATACGGGAGCCTTGGCCCCCTTGTCTTGGAAAGCACTTCCATTTTGTGGATCTATATGGTGCCCGGAGATACTGGACCAGCTCCCAAAGTACAAGGCTGCCTACAGAAAACTGATCACTCCCTGCCCGCTGCTCAGTGACCACGCCAACAGACCTAGCAAGATGTTCCAGCAGGGAGCAGGCTCTCCTGCCCGCCTGGTCAGGGCACTAACCCCGCTGCCGGCAGCGCTGCTTCAACAGCCCATCTGGGGTACCAGGAAGCAGGAGGAAGACCAAGCCTAGAGTAGCGTTTGCTCCTTCAAGTTCCTTCCGCTCTGACCAGCTCTCCTTCCTGGTGAAGTCTGACCGTGAATCAGAGTTTGAACTTCTGGCTGAGAAGCCTGCTGTGCTCCTTGTATGAACCCTGAAGCCCAAATCAGCAGCCAAGAGCCATCGGGCACCACCTTTGCTGCTTATTCCTCCTGGGAGGCCAGTGGTGGCCGGGGCACTTCTGTACCCAGCCCAACACAGGACAACAATAAAACCAAAGTGTCAGCCTCAAAAAAAAAAAAAAAAAAATTAAAACCGCACTGAAGCCGGGCACAGTGGTGCACACCTATAATCCCAGTGGCTCGGGAGGCTGAGGCAGGAGATCTCAAGTTCAAAGCCAGCCTCAGCAAAAGTGAAGCGCTAAGCAACTCAGTGAGCCCCTGTCTCTAAATAAAATACAAAATAGGGCTGGGGATGTGGCTCAGTGGTCGAGTGCCCCAGAATTCAATCCCCGGTATCCCCACCCCCCAAAAAAACTCACACTGAAAGTAATGGAAACTGGATTTGCTGGTCTTGCACATTAGCAGACCTCACTTCAGGGTAACTCAGCACAGTGAGCGGTTGGTAAGCAGTGACCTACTGAAGTGCACCAGCCCCCCCGAGGGAAGTGCGAGGGTCCCAACTTCTGCAGCCACCTGTGAACCTCAACAGAGGAGACCTGGTCCCACCTGCAGGCAGCACATGCTGTGAGAGTCGCGCACAGGGCAGGCATGTGCACCCTCACCCGCCACTCACCCCCAGCCCATCCCTACAGGAAAGTGCTCAGATTATCGGGGCATAGGACTGTGCAGGTGAGGAGAGGACTAAAGGTGGGTCTCACACGACCAGGGCTCAGCTTTTAGTCACTCACACTTGACGCTAGGTTCACCTCAGACCTGTCACTCTCTATCTCCACTCCTGACACCATGGATTAGCCTTCCTCACCTGAAGCTCAAGATTCCTGCCTTGGATTGTCCTGCCTCCAGTCTCCCTGCATGTATGAAACAGGACAGATAATGACACCACGGGGCTGTTGTGCAGAGGAAAAAAACATTTCCAACACTTAACAGGGAAGTTTGAGCTCTCACGGGAGCATCACACTATTCTGCACACTCCTGCCACATCTGAAGTCTTATTATCCAGCTCCAAAATCTCCCAATAACTCCTATTTTCTACCAATGCACGTGACTTAAGAACTTCCAAAGCTCATTCCTGAATTTTTGGTTTTTTTGGAATCCCCCCGTTTGAGTGGCCCTTGCTACTTTCCTCCATGTGACTCAATTCTCTCCGTAAACTAAGTTTACAAAAGGCTAACTCAACCACAAGGAGGCTGGATCATCTCAGCCTTCAGTGGAGGACCATGTTCAGCCTGGTGCACATAATTTGGAGCTTAATCAGCACAGCCGGCTCGTGAGGTGACCTGTCCAGGTTCCCCTGGGGCTCCATGCAGAGGTGTGACCCCACCCACCCAGGGGCTCACATCTGGCAAGGTCCATGTGCCACAGACTTCCTCACACTGATGCTCAGCACTCACAAAAGAGGAGCTTTATCTATCAGTCCAAGACTTTTTTTTTTTTAAGTCATCGATGGACCTTTATTTTATTTATTTATATGCGGTGCTGAGAATCAAACTCAGTGCCTCACACGTGCTAGGCAACTGCTCTGCCCTGAGCCACCACCCCAGCCCAGTCTGAAACTTCTCTCCTCTCAATGAATCTTCAGAGAGCTATGGTACCCTGTCCCATCCGGACGTCACTGGCAGGAATGTCATGGTGGGGACTGGCACAGCCTCCTGATGAAGAAGGCTGATTCCAGGGGTCTTCTATTGACCATTCTGTGGCCCTTGGAAGACACTGAGGGAAGGGTAAAGTCAGCTGCCTAAGCTTAGCGCCATCTCCCCTCAGTTCCCTGCCAACGGTCTTATTATTACAAACATCTGAATCTCGTGTCTGCCATCTCACTCATGCTCGCTCTTTTCTGAGCTTTCCAATTTCACTTTTGTTTTTTATCTCTTGCTCTGTGGACTCTGGCCATTCTCTGCATAAAGAGGCTTTATTACCAAGAACTGGAAACAACCCCAAATTCCCCCAGAGAGAGAATGAATGAAGGAAGGAGCTGTGGGACATCCATACAACGGACGGAATTCGACTCAGCAACTGGAAGCACGATGACAGATGCACGCGGCATGAATGAGTGGCCGACTCAAAGGTCACGGGCCCACTGTGTGGTTCCATGCATGCGTCACTCTAGAAAAGGCCAAACTACAGGGAGGACAGGGTGGTGGCTGCTGAGGACAAGAGTGGAAGGGGCAGATTACCAGGAGACCTGGGGAAGGGACCCCAGGGCTGAGGAAAGTGCCCGCGTCCTGTGATGGGGCCCTGTGACGGACTGAGTGCCTGAGTTCACAAAGTGGCCTGGAATCACCTGTCAACAAAAGGTGTCCACATAATGGCTTCACTGGGTAGAGGGGGAAGTAGGTTGGATGTGTCTTCACATCATGGGAGAAAAACAATCCGGGTTGGATATGTTTTTTGTTTTTAAGAGACAGAAAGAGAGAGAGAGAGAGAGAGAGAGAGAGAGAGAGAGAGAGAGAGAGAGAGAGAGAGATGATATATTATTATGATTCGTCATGTAGCATCAACTGAATAT